>NC_088792.1:234821643-235142268 GCF_011386835.1 Chrysemys picta bellii
TGACTTATAATCACTTAAAATCTATTTTTCATAGTTAATAAATTCGTTTGTTTATTCTACCTGAAACAGTGCATTTGGTTTAAAGCATGTTGGAGACTCCCCTTGGGATAACAAGCCTGGTACATATCAATTTCTTTGTTAAATTGATGAACTCATATAAACTTGCAGCATCCAGCGGGCATAACTGGACACTGCAAGACTGGACACTCTGGGACCGGAGATATTGGCTAGTGTCATTCAGTTGCACAATCCAAGGAGCAGCTCACATGCCAGAGGCTGTGCGTGAACAGCCCAGGAGTGGGCGTTCTCACAGCAGAGGAGGGTAAGGCTGGCTCCCAGAGTCAAGGATTGGAGTGACCTAGCAGATCACCAGTCCAGATAACACCAAAGGGGAATGTCACATTGGGATTTATCAGCTACTCATTATAGCACAAATTCTTTTCTCACAAGGTGTAAATCCAGAATAACGCCATTGATTTCAATGGAGTTACTCCAAATGTATGCCAGAGTCATGGAGAACAGAGTATAGCCCAACAGAAAGCAGGAGGAATAACATCCAGTTTGATTTCCATGTTACTTTCTTTCATAACTAAAACCCTGGATTTTAACTCTTGGAGCACTGAGGCCAAGTAAGTTGCTGTGGGGAACTGAAGAGAAGAATATTCTTCCTCACTGTTTGATTCCTTCCATCCCCCATCCTAGGGAGTACTCTGATTGCTTCTGACTGCTGATCCCTTCTTCTCCCCTAGAACTGACACAACACCCTTCCATATGCCTGGCCTCATGTAATGTGCTGGAAATATTCCGGCCCAGCTTCTCAGTTGCTGGCTCCCTTCCTGTGCCCTGACGTTCACTCTCAGCTCCTCTCCCTCTTCTTGGTACCTCCAACATCTGCTTCCCTGACCTCTGCATTCTTCCCCGCACCTAGAATCCTCTCCCTGACCTAGTCAGCTGTGCCTTACCTTCACTGATTTGTGTCTCTCCTTAACATGCAACTCCCGTTTCCCACCTTTCTGGTGGTGGCAGGGTAGGCAGGATTCATGGGGGACTCATGTCAAGAGGGCTGCAGAGGCAAGGGACTTACTGCACATAAACATTCCCATCTGCACTGTCACATGGCGACACTGGTCTTTTAAGGGGGAACATGACCAGTGCATCTGTGCTGCATCAGCTGACTCAGCTTAGGCTTTAAAAGAGGGCACCTGGGGCTGGGGAAGGAGGAGGAGACCCAGTGAGTGAGAGGTAACAGGCTGCAAGGAGCAGGACTTCCAGAGTCCCCTGGGAGAGTGTGACAGTGAGAACCTGCGAGGAACTGTTCTGAAATGGGGCTGCAGGGGGGGAAAGCCATGTGCAGTGGTGTTCAGGGACCAGGATGCAGAAGCAGCAGGCCTGTCAGGGTCCCCTAGAAGGGGAGCCAGTGAGTGCCTGAGAGATAAAGGGGGAAATTCCCTTGGGGATTGTAGCCTAGAGTGAGCTGAGGAACTGTTTTTGTTGGTTTTGCTTAAGTTTGGACACTAAAACTGCCTCAAAGAGACTGTGGGTGTGGCAGTGGATCATTTGCAAGCTGGGGAGAAGTGCTGCCTTGTTATATATATCTCTGCCTGAAAACCCTCCCTGACCCCAGGGCTAGTATCCCTTGCCTCACGTAAGCAAGATCTGAATGAGCTCTCCCCGATGGCTAGTGATGAGCTGAGGGGAAAAGGGTTCAGGATTAGACTGTATTTATATGAACACATCTACTCTGTGTAGATAGATCTGTGATAGATGTGAGATAGATCTGTGCTCAATTTTGGCTGGTGTTGTACAAATCACATTAGTACTGAATGCAGGGGTAATGAAATATTGTTATCCTGCTTGTATGAGTCAAGGGCAGCAGAACTGTCCTTAGTCTGTCCTGATTGAGGGTCTCACCCTTAACTGAACTGAACTTGTTAAGCAGGGGGTTGGATGCCAGAACCCAGGGAGGAGATGGTGGTGTTTGTACCTAGTGGTGTGGGCTCTGCCTAAGAGTCATAGGCACTATTTGACCTGCCCCTCTCCACTGTTTAAAGGAGGAGCTGATTAGGCTCAATTGAGAGTCTTCTGTTTGGTTAAGTGACCACTAGAGCTGAAATCCCCGATAATAGGTCTACGAGCTCAGCCTTAGACCTGCTGTGGAACAACATTTCTGTGGAAGAGACTACCCAGCCTGCACTAGCAGTGAGGTTCCCCCTCTAGCCGCTGAACTCGCTGAGAGCTGGGTGGAACCTCAAGAGGCCGACTTGAAGAGGTCACAGTGGAGAGGCCGGTGGCAGCAGAAGGAGATGCTGCAGGGCCATGGGCGACGGAGCAGATGACAGCACGATGGCACAATGGCCGACAGCAGCAGAGTGAATGATGGTGCAGCAATGGCAGCAGGCAGCGATGCAGAACGAATGGTGGCAACTAGGAGGCAGTTGTGGTGGTGGCAGCAGCTGAGGCATTGCTAAATGTTTCTTCCCCTGACCCAATGGGAGGTGAATTCACATGAACGCACCTCTGAACTCTAGGTCTGACCAAAGACAGCAGCTGTGAGTGGGGTGTGGTGGAAGGAGAGGGGAGTGGCATGCTAAAGGGATGTATGTTTGTTGGACTGTCACACCGCAAAGTGAGAAACGGAGGCAAAGGACACTGACCAAGGTACTCTGGGGCTAGAATTTTGGTCACGGTTAGATGTGTTCAAATCACGGTTAGATGTGTTCAAATCATGGTTATGGTGTTTTCCCAAATTAACATCCGGTTCCTTTCCCCTTTTTATTAAGTTTGTCTTTGCTATACACAGACTCAGTGCTTGTGAGTGGGGAAGTATTGCCTCTTAGAAGCGCCCACAGGTGGTATGTCATTTTCTCAGATTACTAGGGGGGGGGCATCCTGGGTGGGATTTCCTTCAACCATCTAGTTCATTTTCACTAGACCTTCCTGCTTGCAGATGCTGCTCTTCAGACAGGACAGACAACGCTCTGGTTTGCTTGGCATTCACGTTCAGTCATTGGCTTGGACCCGGTAAGCAACCTACTACACTGTTGCTGTACTTTTCTACAAAATCCTTGATTGAATGAACGGTAAATTTCCAGTGAAATGGGATCTGATTATTAGAGAAGGGATCGGGGCATCGGGACTATTGGGTTTGAATCCTGGGACTGCTGTCACTGACATGTTGAGACTTTGGATAAATCCTGTATCCAATTTGTGCCTCGGTTTACTCATCTGTAGGATGGGTTCCCTCCCTCACGGGTGAGCGGGGGGGGGGTTTGTTTTGAGGTTTAGTTTTTCAAAATTCTTTGAGATCCTGGCATGAAAGCACAGAGTATTATATTGTTGTAACAGGTAGACTGCCTTTTCAAACCGTATGTGCCATGGCTTTGACTGTCTGTTTTACTGGGCAGAAAGCCCGTTGTCTGTCATGCTTGATATCTTTCAAACTCCTAGACTCAGCTGATTGTTTTCTCTGTATTTAAAGGCTCTGTTGTATTCCACACTCTCAGCTGGTGTGGGGGAGGGAGAAGGGAATCTGTTTTGCAAGAGTGAAACTGGCAGTTGTACATATTGGTTTGTAGCAGAAATTGTTGCACAAGAGTCCACTGGCAACCTTCCCTTTACTAAGGAGCCTATCAGTTAAATGTCACAAATGTGTTTGCTCTGGGCTTGCCAAAAGCAGGGAAATGTACAGGGAAATTGTTTAAAACACTCTTAGTAAAACCCTGAAGAACCCGGTGCCTATGTCCCGCAGCAGGGGACAGAGATGCCCACAACTAGCCAGCCCCGCTTTGTACATCCTTCCTTACGCTTGGAGTCCCCTTCCCAACCTAGTCAGCCCTGCCCTGCCCTGCCCTCTTTCTTTCGAGTCTCTCCTTCAACTGCACTTCCTCCGTGTGGCCCGTAAAGTTTCACTTTCCTCTCTTAGTAACAGTACCATAAATAACATAAAATGCTAAAAATACACAAACTCCTCTAGACACCTTCATTATACCCAAAGCAGCTGCCATGATCTTATTGCTCTAACCCTTGCCCTCCCTCCCCTACCATCAAATGTTTCTTTCCCTGATCACGTCATGCTTTAAATCACAGCCTAGTCCCACAAGCACTCCCTACCCAGCAGAATACTTATGACTGTCAGTAGCCCCATTGGCTTCAATGGGACTATTGCGCATAGTATATTCTATGCTGGGTAGGACGTGTTTGTAGGACTAGGGCCATTTGGTTGCAAGCCCTTTGGGGGTATCGTCGTTTGTCTATAAAGCCTCATGTACACTCGTGGTGTTGTATAAATAATTAATACCAGAGCTCACATCCAATAACCACCCACAGGAATTTATGGGATTGACTCGCTTGGCTGCTAAAAGGGATATCACAGAATTATGGAAGTCAGAGAAATCCTCCTAAACACACAGTCTAGGTTAACAGCCTTTGGGAGCAACCTTTACCCTACTCTTGAAAAAGCTTTTTATTGCACCAAAGGAAAGGCTAAGGAACGCACAGAAAGCACATTTTAAGTTAACTCAAATTCTGATTAATTTCATTTAACAGTATCACTAAACTAAAGCTTTGGTCACCCAGGCTACCCTTTAATTGCACAACATGGGAGACCCACGTGGCACCAAGTTATTGACAGTTCTTGGTATTAGCATTTGTTTGGCTTTCAGCTATGAATTGTTGTGCGTGTTGCATCCATTATTCCTCGGTGCAGGCCATAAGGTAATGAATAGTGATGCTAATTTTATTTCTAAAGCATTCCCCCTTTTGATGAAGAACTGTGGGAGCTGTGCAAGGAAATGGAAACTTAAATCTCAAATACAAGAAACCCTCAGCCTAAAAGCTCATGCTCCTAACAGCCAAAGTAACAGAACCAATCCAAACTGTCATGTCAAAATAAATGACTACATGGGGCCAAATAAGTGTAAGCGTGTATGAATGAGCCTGGGACTAACAGTGGTCCGAAAATGTATCTTTTGCATGGGAAAAAGTGTTTGTAGCAGGGTGAATCGCTCTGTGTGTGTGTGTGTGTGTGTGTGTGTGTGTGATTGATGAACTGAGGTAGCTGTTAGGTGGGGACATAATCCCATCTGACCTAAAATGTGACAACGCGATTCCCTAAAAGCTTGGTGCCTGGGAGCCCAGCGATCTGTCAGGATGAGGCATAACAAGGAGCTATCAAGTACAGCCTGGATCTACACTGTTCAAGGATTTAAAAATCAACAGGGCCAACTCCAAGTCAAACGGTCAGTTCCTAGGCAGCTGATGTAGAGCACACACACGGTGTGAGATGTGATCATGGACACTCAAAACAATACGTGAATTCTTAGACAATCCTGAACAAGCGGGAGTTCTAGGCATGAAGGAGCAGCTTGGAAGTAGGCACAAAGATGAAAGTACAAATAGTGGTGAGACAGGAATCTTGGGCAGAACAAAGGGAGTACAGTAAAAGACCTAATGCATCTTTCCATCTCTAATAGCTGTGGTTCATTTAAAATGCTGTCTCCAAGACCCACTGAAAATCCATTACCTGTCTTAATAAGTGCAATCAGTTCTATTCTAGTTCTAATAAAAGTTGTTTCAAACCATCTAGAAGGCATCTAAGGACAATGGGTTGAAGTGGATTGCATTACTTGCTGCTAAAATGGAATTACAATAATTGAGCCTAGTAGTCATGAAGGTAAGTGCTGCTATCTACCCAGCAGCAAGACTTCTGTTTGCCTAGAGCAGAGGATGATGTATGTATCTCACACCCAGCTGGCTATACTTTCCAAGCATTACTACAGGATGGAGACCAAACTTGCAGGTCCATGGGGCAAAAAAAGAGAGACAGCTATGAATTTTCAGCGTACTGATGATACTCTTAAGTTGTGTATAAAGAGTACTTTGCTAAGAAATCTCTCATACCTTGAACAACATGACAAATTGGTCTTGGAAAGATGGTGCATATGAAATCCATTGGTGACAATAAATCACTGTCCATCAGTGAATGATTTCTACCTTCTAGGAATTCTTCTTGAAATGCTGAAGACCAGTTAGTGTCCCTTAGTTATTGAAAGAATAGTTGCCAAGACTTACTCTGCTCTAAAGTTGGCAGGAGATAAGTCCTGACCTTGACAAGCATCATGTCAATGGCAAAGAAACACTGAACAAATCTGGAACCTTCCCAAGGTATCACTGGGGTGCAGGTGCACCTGAAATTAAAAACTATGACTTTCTGTTTCTCCTTCTCCATAAAGGAGAGCACTGCAGTGGCAGGAGATGGACCTCTGCATGTCTAAAGATGGTTAGCACCCTTCTCTTCCAAAAGGAGGCATTGATAATATATGGCAATGATGGCACTGCAGCCACACCACTTATTGTAAGGAAATATGATCTGCGAGCGTCCTTAGCTCAAATAAGATCAATCCAGAGAATTCAGAAATGATGGTGCTAGTTTGGGGGAAGAGGCAGCATAGTGCTGCCTGCTGCTGGTGTTCAAGTGGTTTGGAAGACAGGGCTGCTTTTGGATTTCTCCTGGATTTCCATGTGGCCTGAGTTCAAAAGCACAATTTTTCATCTGTGTTTGGGAAGGTCGTTTCAACTACTTCTCCAGGATGTGACTCTATCCAAGCCTTTGACCTTTTTAACCAGTTTGTTGTGCTGCATCCTGGGGGTGGTAAATTTTCTGTTATAAGAAGATTATTGCATCAGACACATGCTCTTATCTGATGAAATAAGATCAGAAAGCTTCAGGCCAAATAGTTTTTACCTTATTCAGTCTGAGCTGCCTTTCTAGCTTGGTGTGCAATAGCCTCTTTGGGTGAAATCCTGACCCCATTGAGGTCAATGGTAAAACTCCCATTGCGTTCTGTGGAGCCAGAATTTCACTCATTTGCCACTTAAAGCTGTGGCGTTTGGATCTTATTTGGCCTTTAGTCATGTTTTGTTTTGGGACTGTCTGTGTAGCTCTCATTAAAGCCAAGTTGTTAAAATAATAATAAAAATGGTCCTAGCCTACAGCCTTGTTTGCCAATTGCGGCCGACAGTGAATCTTTGTGCCCATGTTCTAACGATGGCCATGCCATAGATGCTGTACCAGAGGCGTGGGTGAGAAATGCGACTGCATGTCCACCTGGTCGAAATGCTCGAGTGGTGTAATTGGGTCTCAGTATAACTGAGAATCAGGCCCAATTATGTTTTAATATTGATTTATTATTATTGCTGCATGTGAGCAATTTCAATAGGTGACACCATGATAAAAATATTATGGTGCACCTAAACAATAGGCAAAAACTAAGCAGGCAGGCTCAGGCCATCTGTTTTCAGTGCACAAGTTTATCTTCAACACACTGGAGGGAAGGGCATGAATTGCATTCTCCAGACTAATTTTTCCCTAATTTATTCCAGTGCAACCCTACTGAACTCAAAGGGCCAAAGTTGGCCCTGGAATAAATGGCTGTAACTCCACTGGAATTGTGCCTGGTTGTGCCACGGTTGATTGTGGCCCGGTGAGTGTCATTGGGTGGAGAGTGGAGGCTTTAGGTTGGAAATCACTCTTTGTAACTGCTTTACTCTCTGTTTTCTACAAATCAATTACTGAGGGCTAGTTAATTGGGAACACATTAGAAACATGTTTTCATTGTTATGCCTGAAATTTCCTTTGTACTAAACTGTTACCAAGTTAAAACACCAAGTACAAAAGCGCACACCTACCCGTGACTAACTGCATAAAGCAAACGTCAAGCAGTGTGCTTTAAAATTAAAACAGTACAGGGCATGTGTTTTAATAGAAATCATCTCACAGAAACATTGTGCAAGTCTGAGCCACAAACTGCACACTTCAGGCTCAAATCATTGCAAAGCAAGAAGGGGAAGGAACCCATGCAAGTATGGGCCATGAGTAGATGATATGAGGGGAAGTCATATACAGATGGCATCATTTCCCCCCTCCAACTGACACCTTCCTTCCATTAGTTTAGGGTTCTTTGTTTTTGGTGGGGGCAGAGTAGGAGGTTAGCTGGTGAACACGACATCCTTCTCTTCTTCTAGTTCCCAGGGAGATCTCCTGTGCAAGTCTTGCCAGATATACAAACTAATCACTAATACTGTAGGTGCAGTTCCGTGGAGATAACTAGCTATGTTTTAATAAGAGACTTGATGAAGGACAACAACCCTTTCCCACTTATCATGAAATGCTGCCCCCAGAGAACTACAAACTACAGAATATGTTATTCAAGCTACTGATTTTCCTCTTCATTATAAAGGACGTTTTTGTGTGAATATAGAGGGAAAATGAGACATGAAAAGCTGCTTACATAATGCAAATGAAAGCAGAAAGAGGCAGGGACCCTGCATGTTTGTGGAGAAAGGCACACAAATATTCCCAACAATACACATTATTTGCCTAGCACACATGTGTCAAACTCAAGGCCCGCGGGCCACATCCGGCCCGCCATACAATTATATCCGGCCCGCGAAATCGTTTTATATATCTGTTTTTAATGGCCCTGTGATATGACGCCCCAATAACACACACTACAAATCCCATGATGCAGTGCAATTGCCGCCAACGGCAAGCCGCGGTTCAAGTTCGCGGTCTGTTGATGTATACAACGCTAATATCAAATCAAAGCTAGACCCCAACAATGGCCAAGAGAAAAATTGATTCTGAAAACCGAGGCTTTCAAAGCCGGTGGGAGAATGAGTATATGTTTACTGAAATTGCAGGTAAACCAGTGTGTCTCCTTTGCGGGAGTAATATCGCTGTAATGAAGGAGTATAACCTAAGACGGCACTACGAGACGAAACATGAGAACAAATTCAAAAACCTGAGCGCAGGACAGAAGCTACAAAAGGTAGAGGAGTTGAAGAAGAATTTGACATCCCAGCAGACGTTTTTCACCAAAGCAAAATCACAAAGTGAAGCTGCTGTGAAAGCAAGTTTCATTGTGGCCGAAGAGATCGCCAAATCAGGACGGCCGTTTACCGAGGGGGAATTCGTAAAGAATTGTATGATGAAAGTGTGCGACGTCCTTTGTCCAGATAAAACGCGAGCGTTTGCAAATGTAAGCCTCAGCAGAAACACTGTTGCTAATCGGGTTTGTGAGATGGCGACTGATTTGAAAACACAGTTGACTGAAAGAGCAAAAGATTTTGTTGCATACTCCCTTGCCGTGGATGAAACTACTGACGCGACTGACACTGCACAGCTGGCGATATTTATCCGTGGTGTGGATTCCAATTTGTGCGTAACAGAGGAAATACTGGACATTAAATCGATGCACGGGACAACGAAAGGAGAAGACATCTTTGGAAATGTATTTCAAAGTGTAACCGACATGAAACTGCCGTGGGAAAAACTCGTTGGACTTACAACAGATGGCGCACCTGCTATGTGTGGTGAAAAAAATGGACTGGTGGGAAGGATGCGCTCAAAGATGCGGGAGGAGAACTGTGCCGGTGAGTTGACAGTGTATCACTGCATCATACACCAGGAATCGCTGAGTGCTAAAGTCCTAAAAATGGATCATGTGATGAACACTGTAACACAAACCGTCAACTTTATCAGAGCCCACGGTTTAAATCACCGCCAATTCCAGTCTTTTCTGCGGGAAATAGATAGCGAGTTTGGCGATATGCCATATCATACGGAGGTCCGGTGGCTAAGTCGGGGAAAAGTTCTCAAAAGACACTTTGAGCTGCGAGAGGAAATCTGCCAGTTCATGGACAGTAAGGGGAAAGACTGCACAGTTCTGCGGGATGAAAAGTGGAAATGTGAGTTGGCGTTCCTGGCTGACATAACGTCGCATCTTAGCGCTTTAAACCTTCAACTCCAGGGACGGGAGCACATAATAACCGATATGCATGATGCAGTGAAGGCATTTCAAGTGAAGCTGCGCTTATGGGAGACACAAATGCACCAATGCAACTTGTCTCACTTTCCCTGTTGCCAAGTAATACGGAACCAAGAAAGTGCCACAGTTTTCCCAAATGCCACCTTTGCTGAAAAACTCAGCGCGCTGCGCACTGAGTTCGCACGGCGCTTCAGTGACTTTGAGGCACAGAAAAGTAACTTCGAGCTGCTTCGCAACCCATTTGCAGTCGATGTGGAAACCGCACCTGTAGAAATGCAGATGGAGCTGATAGAACTGCAATGTAACGGGACACTGAAGGCAAAGTACGACACTGCGGGGCCAGCACAGTTCACTCGCTTCATTCCTGAAGCGATGCCGCAGCTCCGCCAACATGCGGCTCGAATCCTGTCCATGTTTGGCAGCACATATCTGTGCGAGCAGCTGTTCTCTGTGATGAAAATTAACAAAACGTCACACAGGAGTCGCCTCACTGATGAACACCTGCAATCGATCCTGAGAATCTTCACAACACAGAACCTAACCCCAAACATAAACGAACTTGTTGCAAAGAAAAGACTCCAAGTATCAGGCTCTGACTAAATAGGACAAGAAAATGGAATGTTATGATTTGTTATGATTATACTTTTGCTTTAAATTCAATTTTTTATTTATATTTTCAGATTTTTTAATATTCCAGCATGTACAGATTTTGAATGTATTGTATTGACAGGATATTTTTTTATGAAGAGCAAAATATTTTAAGTTGAAATGTATTTATTTTGGAATGATATCCTGTATTTTGGTTCATATTAATGGTTAAAAAACATAAATATTTAGTCTGTTAAATAAATGGTTATACTGTTCGGCCCGCGAGTTTTGAGTTTTGGCCCCCTGTGCAATTGAGTTTGACACCCCTGGCCTAGCATTTAGTATCAGAAACAATAGAGGCTTTTTTACAAGACAAAAATACTGATTAAGGACTTGATCCAACTCTTGTTGCAGTGAATGTTAGTCTTGCTTTTGGTTTCATTTGGGAGTTGGAGCACAAACATGAATAAAACTCAGCAGCGACTCCTCAATAAGACTGGTGAGTTCAAGGGTAGTCGGAGCTAGCCAGGGCTTTTACACCTATTTTAAAGAGGGCCTAATTTCATGGTCACCCTCAGGTCAAAGGGATTCCATAATGCTGGAACCACAGACACATAAATGTAAACATTTTCCCTGTTGACTCTATAAGTCCCATGTGGCTCATCCTCATTTCCTCATGCTTCAGAGGAATGGGATGATCTAGAGAAAGTAGGAAGCTCAGAACACTTTCCAGGATTCAGTCCATTAAGGGCCTTTAGGCAGAAATCTTCTTCACCTACCCCATCCCCATAAGCATCATACTGCCGTGTTCTGCACTAGTGCAGGCAATGCCTCTGTCTGTTTGGGAGCCTAGTGAGCAATATCCATTTGTGAACATAAAAACTTCCTTCAGAATTTGCTGATTGTTGGTTGCTAGGCTATACGTGCAATTGGAGGCAATAAGTGGTCTAAAATTGACCATGTGAATGCTCTTGCTTTGAACTTCATTAGATACTTAACTTCCCCGTGAAAAGACTTCTCGTGTGTGTGTGAGATATTGTGGTTCACTGCCCACAGAAGGTGCTTAAAATAGCTTGAAAATAAAATTAGGGCGCATTTTAACCTGTGTACCTTGTAGGCCCATAACTGCATAAAAATTTAGCGCTTAGCCCTTGTAATGGGAAAATTGACATGACCTTAATGATCGTGCCTCTGCCAAAGGAGGTAGCATGGAAGAAGCAGTCTATGGCAAGTGCTGTCACTGTTTGGCGTGGTCAAATCACTTACCTCACAATGTACCACAAGTTCCCCAACTGTAAAATAGCAAGAGGCTGCTTGCTCCCCTTTGTGAAATGTTTCATGGGTGAAACATGCTGAGTGCAGGCTAAGTGGTGGTGGTTATTTCGCTTGCACTAGCACCTGCATTGTTCTAGGCACTTTGCAAACAAAAGTTGACTCAGACTCTGCCTCACAGAATGTACGATCTAAAACACTAAATACAAATGATTATTTGCTGTGGTGCCACTTAGCCTAAGTGTTCCAGGCACAGTAGACATATCTGGACATGTCAGAGCATTTCAGATGTTCATTGTCCATTTTTAAAACAGTTAAACACTATGAAATATTTTTTATTTACCAGTTTTGTAGAGGGAAGAATCAGGGCTGTTGGAGGAAAATCTCTTTAAGATCACTGCAGAGAAGCATTTCCGAATAGCATTTTGATGCTGCTGTCTGGTCACATTTAGAGACTAGGGTCACATTCATGACTGGGGTAACTCCCAGTGGGGATGAACTGGTCTCAGGATCTTTGGCAAATTGTGTAGCAAGGGTCAAACTCCGTCCAAAGTGCACTGCTATACTGGACTATTGAACGACGGCTGTGCTGTTGATAAACATGTTGCATGTAGCAGTGCTACACAGACTGGAACACCTGCATTGTGTCACCAGCATTAGCATGCCTCAAAAGTGGTCCTGTAAATTGGTCCCATGGGATTCATGTGTAATGTCTTACATGTCGAGGCCCCCATGCTGCTCTCCATGCCTGTGAGTAGGAAGGACCACAGCCTCCCTATCCCCTGATCTATGGCCAGGGAAATCCATTCCCAGACCCTCCCACCCCAGAGAAGCCTCATCAAAGAGGCTCCAGGCCTTCAGGCTGGGAGGGATTAACTGGTAACCAGGGGCGGCTCTAGGCATCAGCAAAGCAAGCACGTGCTTGGGGCAGCCCATTTGCAGGGGCGGCAGCCGGGGGATCCAGCATGGGAGCTGAGAACCAACAGGGGGTCCTGGGAGCTGTAGTTCTTTGGTTAGCTCCCTGCCTATAGAGCCAGCCCTGGAGCAGGGAAAGAACTACATTTCCCAGCATTCCCTTGGCCACTACCAACAGAAAAGAGGGGGAGGGAGTGAGGAAGCTGAGACCTCATGCTGCAGCCTGCTTTGAATGGAGAGCTGCACTATGAGTAGGGATACCATATTTTAACATTCAAAAAATAGGACACTCCACGGGGCGGGAGGGTAGCCCCACCCTCCCACCATCCACTCCCTCTGACTACCCCCCCACAGAAACCCCAACCCATCCAACCCCCCTGCTCCCTGTCCCCTGATCACCCCCTCCCGGGACCCCTGCCCCAACTGCCCCCCAGGACCCCACCCCCTATCTAAGCCTCCCTTCTCCTTGTCCCCAACTGCCCCCTCCTGAGACCCCCCCAACTTCCTCGTTAGGACCCCACCCCCTACCTGTCCCCTGACAAACCCCTGGGACTCCCATGCCTATCCAACTGCTGCCTGTCCCCTGACTGCCCCCCTGAACCCCTGACCCATCTAACCCCCCATTCTCCCTGCCCCTGACTGTCCCTCTGAACCTCCGTCCCATGCAACCCCCCTGCTCCTTGTCCCTTGACTGCCCCCCTGGAACTCCATACCCCTTCTCCAATCCCCCCAGCCCCCTTACCGTGCCACTCAGACCAGCGTGTCTGGCTCCGTGCAGCACCAGACATGCTGCTGCATACATGCTGCGTGCTTCCCTGCGGAGCCACAGCCCCTCCCCCAGCACCTGCCTTCCAGATTTGAACACCTCAAAATTCAGGAGTGCTCAAGCTCAGTTTGGGCAGCTGTTACTTCATTTCTCCCAAATCAAATATACTGATCCACTATAACTTGCTGTAGAAAAAGTAGGATAAAATTGAGCAAGAAATGCTTCCCAGTGGTTATTAGGACTGGAATTGCTATTTTCAACAGCCATTGCCTTTTGTTTGTTTGTTTAAAAGGAAGACAGTGATATTGCATTGGCAAATTCCCCATAGAAAGAAAGAGTGGAACAAAAGAATAATAAAGGCACCTCAACTTTTCCTTGTTTATGTAGGACAGTCTTATAATATGCATCCAGATATCCTCCAATCACACAAGCTGAAAATTGTTCCACTTCACTGCAGTTCTGTAACCATATGGGAACCAATCCTATCTGTGTTCTGTGCACATCTAAAATTCCTGCTGAATGACCTGCCCTGGGAGCAAGTTACCAGTGACCCAGGGCTGCGGCGGAAGGAGGGTGCAGGTGCGGGGGGAGGGGGGTGAGAGCCCAGGGCAGGGGCGGCAGGAGGTGTGTTGGGGGGGCAATGGTGGGGGGGTAGGGGAGAGCCCAGAGCTGGGGGCGGCAGGGTGTGTGTGTGTGTTGGGGGGGGAGGGGGGGAGAGCCCAGGGCTGGGGCAGCAGGGGGGTGCGGTTCAGGGGGGGAGAATCCAGGACTGGGGCAGCAGGAGGGTGCGGCAAGGAGCCCGGGGCTGGGACGGGGGGCAGCCAAAATTTGTTTTGCTTGGGGCGGCAAAAAACCTAGAGCCGGCCTTGCTGGTAACTGCCAGCTGTGCACACCACCTGAGATGTGAACATCAGTTTATGTGATTCCTGGTTTGGGCATCACCAGGAATGGACAATTCGGCAGTTGTAAAATCGTTACAAATTCTGTTACCAATTCATGACCCCGAAACAAATCCAGCTCACTCACTCAGCGCTGTCCTGGTTCCGCAGGACTAAACAAAGTTAAAAATAGTAGAAATCTTACTTTTTTTGTCAGAAAAATAAAGTCATGACACTGACTAGACACTGGGAGCAGGCCTAGGAAGGTGCCATTTTTGCTTGGATAGTTTTCTGAGCATATGTAGTCTGGACCTGAGTTGTTAATAGTCAACCTTGTGCTCTTTCAAGAAGCACAGCATCAGGTTTAATTAATCTTCAAAAATCCTTTAATGTTTAATGTTGAGCCTAAGGAAACATTGGTTCTGCTTCTCCAACTGCCTTCCACTTTGCGTGGTCACTTATACCTGCACAAAGTAAACACAAAACACTAGCCACTGAGCCAGGTGGCATTTTACACTCCCTTTGTACAGGTTTAAATGACCACACAAGGCACAAAGCTAGGTAGAAGCAGGCCTCTTGTTAATACAGGTTTCACAAAGACTAAAATTACATTGCACTTGGAAGATTGCATTGTAAGTTAGTGCAGTAAAATTTCCAAAGGCTACAGTGCCCAGGAACTGGCACTTACATTGAGAGTCTCATGAGAATCAACCGGAACGTTCTAGCTGGACTACTCAGGGGTTTTATTTGTGAAGCGGAAGGCATTTTCTGGAGTCTGACAGAGAAATGAAATTATCAACTCCCTTTTGTCTGGGGCAAAGGCTGGATACCCTGCATAAAGAGTTTGGGGGAGACACCTGGAATTCAACACAGAGAAGAGGGCAACATGAGCTTGGAGGACACCGATGCTTCAGATGTGAACTGTGTAGTTGTGATTGTTTCTGAGTGTAACTCCAGGGGCAACATTTTGGTTTGTTACTGAGTTTTAGTGGAGGGGCTATCTGCCATTTATATAATACATGTTTATAATACAACTGTTAAAGTGAAGAGTAGTTGGACTCTCAGGCCGTCACACCTTCGCAGTTGCGCAGGAACGGATCAAATGGCAAATGATTGCTACAGCCGACAGTCTGGCTAAGCATTGAAGAAGAAGTGGATTATGCCTAAGCAATCTCCTTGATTACACCCAGGCAATGCCACAAAAGTCAATGGTGTTGCTTGCATATGAATGACTTACCTTTGAATCTACTGCTCTGATCTACACTTGTGCTATTCATGCTGCTGTATAACATGGAGAACATGAAAAAAAGCAAAATTTCAGCCTGATAGTTTCCAAAGTTAGTAGAGATAGAGGAGCAAAGCAATTCTGGCATTGGTTCCTTCATCCACCTGAGCCTCCAAGCGAACAGCACGAAATACATTGAGAAACCCTTTGGAGACTATGTTGGACTAGAGATGGCAGAGCTGGGAAGTGACTGATGTTGGCAATATTATCACCTGGGACAGATCTCCTATTCCGGCACACTTCTCATCAGGAGATGACGTTGCTCTGAGCAACATCAGCTTCTCCTCCTCAGGAAGCCAACCCATGGAAGTGAGTGAGCACTGCGGTCGAGGGGTCGGGTGGGACTCAGTGTGGTTGTGCTAGCTCTGCTCTTGGATGTGCCCAGATCTGTCGATTTCCCTGGAGACCTCTGAACACCTGCACAATCCAAGGCTGTGCCACTCCACCCCTCCAAATGGCTGCTGCTAGTCCCTCCCCAGTCTCAACAGGAGGAATATTGCCCTAAATACATGCAGTTCACCATGCAAAGTGTTTTAAAAATAGGTTTCTCTCTCCCTCTTGTGGGTTTCTCTAAGATAGGTGTTAATAGGGCCTGTAATATGTACAGCATATTTGGAAACGCTGTCAACAGTAATCTAAGCCAATGGCACTCAGCCTTTCCACTACTGTACCCCTTTCAGGAGTCTGACTTGCCTTGCGTACCCCCAGGTTTCACTTTAGTTAAAAACTACTTGCTTACAAAATTAGACATAAAAATAAAAATACAGAAGTGTCACAGTACACTGGTACTGAAAAATTGCCGACTTTCTCATTTTACCATATAATTATAAAATAAATCAACTGGAATATAAATATTATACTTACATTTCAGTGTATAGTATATAGAGCAGTATAAACAAGTCATTGTATGAAATTTTAGTGTGTACAGACTTCGCTAGTGCTTTTTATGTAGCCTGTTTTAAAACTAGGTAAATATCTAGATAAGTTGATGTATCCCCTGGGAGACCTGTGTGTACCCCTAGTTGAGAACCACTGGTCTAAGCCTGTCCTAGGTTAGCAGGCTGCTAGACTGAAGGGTGCAGAAGAACTGCCCACTTCCATAGCCAATGGAGACAATGCGCTCCGTGAAAAAGACATTGGTCATAGTTCAATATTTCTCTACCATTTTAAGACTCTGATCCTGCCAAATGCCTCCTGGAAGTTACACACTTTCACAGGAGCTAAGGTGCTCAGCATTAGAGGTGGCTGAAAAAACGGAATCCATTTCTGAGAAAACATTTTTTGGGGGAATTTTTTTTTTTTACCCTAAGCAGGATGAAATGTCAAATGTGAAACTTTTGGTTTGTTGACTGACCTCAGAGAAGGTTCTGTGTGAAAATGACAAAAGACGGCCCAGATACCAGAGAGCCTGGGCACTCAACCTCCCCACCAACCTCCCCAACTCTGGGAGCCAGACAGGCACTGCTCGTACCCGGAGTTGGGGGGAGGTGGGAAGGCAGAGCCCCCAGAAGTTGAGAACTCTGAGCATGAAGGTTCTTAGTACCTTCATGAGAGTAGGACTGAGCATTCTGCAGAGGATCAGATGTAAAGCCACTACTTTGTGGATATAATTTTTCACAGCAACTAGCTTTGTGTGTTTTATGATACTTATTACCTTGCAGAGCATAGAGCATCAAAGGACTTTCAGAAATGGGGCCCAGTTACATATGCAATTTGCACTGTTTCTGTATATTGCTATTTGTGTGTTTTCAGGTCAGGTGAGTCAGACAGGTTGTGATTTGTGGGCTATGTGCTTGTGAAATCTTATGTAATTGTAATTCTATTGTTGTGCAATTGACAGCTGCGTCATGTTTTTGTTGCATAAGATAAAAAAAATGGAAAGCTCTTTAAAAAATTATATACTTGAATCTAAAATGAGCTTGGGGTTATATATAAGTAGAACCATAGTTTCATAGGAGGCAGCCCCGTGGTGGAAGATATGGTCTAATCCAGTTCTTATCATAGGTACTAGTTGTTCAGTGTAAGTTTTTGTGACTTTTCAAGTAGTCCTGCTAGGTGAATATTTCTGAAGAATAAAGAAGAGATGACACCACCATTGTACACATGAACTGATGTGGTTTTACTGCATTTGCCCACATATCTGAACATTCTGGTACCGAGTGCAGCTGCCAGTTTAATCTCTAATACCATACCTTCTATAAGGAAAATCTTTCCATCTGTTTCAACTGTTTTCTTCCCTTTTCTAGATAACATTTCAATCCTATCTGCTGTTCCTGATCAGAATGCAGTTATTAAAAACACTCAGTTGATGCAAACGGTGGGTTGATACAACACACAGAATGGGGTGTAGATGTGCTTCACACAACAGAGAGCAGAATTAAGGGGGAAATGTTCCTTGGAGGCAAGACGCCTCTTCAATTGATAACGGGGAGGGAAATCAAATACAGTAACTGCTTTTCCTGGAGTATATTGCGACTGATCATTACTAACATCAGTTCATGTTTAAGCAAAGACTTTTCATGATTTAAACTTCTGTTTGCATACAACTCTGAGTAGTGCATCTTAAAGTCATACATATTGATACAGAATGAAGAATGCATAATGGCTGCATAAAAAGATAAGCTGTATGACTATATATGAAGACAACAACTACAATTCTCACAGCACTGTCATTGGTTAATTTTAAAATATTCAAGCATTTATTTTAAAAAAGAGTAAAGCTGAACTTAAACTACACTATGAAAAAATTGTGTGACTGAATCAATGCTGACTCATATTAATCAGTTTAAAACTTTACCTTTTTTCATAACACTTTGTTAATTAATTGTTATTTTAAGTTCCAGTAACATGATCAGATTTCTGCTGCCTCTGGGCAATTGAGTTATGATCTGATCTCAAGTTCTGAGGGAAAAGCTCAATTTTATTTTCCCCCAGTTGAATAAGCAGTACCATGTATACTATCTCTTGTGTTAGAATAGTGTTGTCTTCACATAAGACTCAAATAATAGTATTAGTCATTCATTTCCTCGTACACATACACCCTATTGCGTGTTGACAGGTTTATAAGGATGCAGTGGCGGCCATGGGTGCTGGGAAGCTCTTAGACGACAGCCTTTGAATCCTTGCAGTCCTGAGCAATGGTGCCTGAGTTAGTCTGTTTATTGTCTGCTTTCTCTCCCAGATGCTTGACTTGTCTGAAAGATTAATACATTAACAAGAGCGGTAAGGTCCAGGGTTGCACATCTTTAAGACATGTTTATTAGCAGATGGCACATGAGATTCAAAGGTCACCACGAAAGGTGACATTTTAAAGTGAAACAACAATATTTATGCTCAGATACTATGCTGATGAGATCATGTGGAAAATGTTTCTGATTAAATCAGTTTTATAAATAGGCACAGTATATCTATTGAAAATTCCAAATGCCACTTATATTTATAGTGTATCTTTTACGCTGCTATTTGGTAACTTAAGACTACTTTGTTCCTTATGCTACATTCAAAGTTGGGAAAATGTACTGGTTTTTACAAACAATCCTATTTTCTTTCAAAATAATTAATTTTTAAAAATCCACTATGAAACTTACATCTATTGTATATTCCTCAGAGCTAAAATTCCAGATCAGTGTTCTTAAGGACTGAAAGAAATTCTGCTTTACTTTCAAATTCTTTAGGATAAAATTGACATTACATACATAAACACTGATTGGCAGAAAGCTACTTACATGCAACATCATGCACTGCAACCTGTTTGACTAAAAGCAAGATGGATCGCTAAAATAAAATTTCCAGTTACTCATGTTAGGCTAATTACATAATAGCCATACAATTAAAAAGAAAAACTTTGCATGAGAAGGCTGGCTGCCTCATTACTAGTTAATAAACACTACAACTAGTACTAAAAGTGAAATGCTTTTTATGTGAGCAAATTGTCAAATTATATGTGAATTCTAGAGGAAATGAACTACAGTTTTTGCTAAGTTCTAGACGGGCAATTAAGCTTTTAATTAACATTTTTATGGGGCACAGCACACAGGCATTAAAGTATAAAAGACTAAATGACACTTACTTTTCAAGTGTTCCATTTTCAACCTTCATAGTCCCTTCCACTGGATCCAGTCCCTGTTCCGAAAACTGTTTCAAGGCACTTAAAGCTGCCTGAATAAAAAATGAGTTGTCAACGACTAGTATTGTAATGATATAATTAAGGTAGTCACTAATGGCAGTTCTTTTTAAATGCATCTCTTGTATATTGCGGCAAATTAAGTTAGGATGGTAGTAAAGAGTCTATAGTACAATGCCATGATAAAGAGCTGGTTTGTGAGCAAACATAATGATATATTCACCTCTCCGTGCATATGAGTAACTCCCATTAAGGGTTAATGAAAGTTGTGTTACTAGCATTAAGGAGAAAATATGCCCATTAGAATTCTCACTTCTCTAGCCTATGAAGTCTTCCCAGCCTCCCTTAGGCCTGGTCTATACTAACCCCCCAATTCGAACTAAGGTACGCAACTTCAGCTACATGAATAACGTAGTTTAAGTCGACGTACCTTAGTTCGAACTTACCGCGGTCCAGACACGGCAGGCAGGCTCCCCCGTCGACTCCGCGTACTCTTCGCGCCGAGCAGGATTACCGGAGTCGACGGGGAGCACTTCTGGGTTCGATTTATCGCATCCAGACAAGACGCGATAAATCGAACCCAGAAGTTCGATTGCCTGCCGCCGAACCAGCGCGTAAGTATAGACAAGCCCTTAGTGTGTTTATGGAGCTCACGCTTCCCTTTGGTCCTGAGGAGGGAATCTTAGGTCAGTCATTCTTGCAAATCTCATAGACTTTAAGGTCAGAAGGGACCATCATGATCAGCTAGTCCAGTGGTTCTCAGCCCGCGGGTTGCATGTGGCCCAATTAGCACACAGCTGTGACCCAGCTGCGTGCTTAAAAAAAAAAAAAAAAAAATGCTGGTTGGGTCTGGCAGGGGGTGGGACTGGCTGAGGGGGAGAGGTGTTGGTAGCCCTGCTGGAGCGCTCTTGGCAGCAGCTGGGGAGGTGAGTGCGGCAGGGGTCAGTGTGCGGGAGAGTGGGTCTCTGGGCAGTGAGGGGGTAGAGGGAGAATGGCAGCATAGGCCCAGGAACTAGGGGTTTGGAGGGGGGCTGTTTTACTTGGGGCTCTGCTCTTGGCCCTGTAGCCATGGGGTCCTGGTTGCCTGCCCCACAGCGGTGGGGTGTGTGTACTGGACGTATGGGTTGTGGGGGTGGGGTTAGCGGGGGCGGTCTCTGGGCAGGGGGGTCAGTGCGGTGCATGGTGCGGATCTGCCGCTGAGGGGAAGGAACAGGCTGGCAGCGCAGGGCTGGGCAGGCCAATGTGTCTGGCGCAGTGGTTCTCAACCTGCAGCCCACAATGGTAAATAGATTGAGAATCACTGATCTAGTCTGACCTCCTGCACATTGCTGTTCACAGAAACTCACCCACCCACTCCTGTAACAGACCCTTAACCTCTGGCTGAGTTACTGGAGTCCTCAAAAATCATGATTTAAAGACTTCAAGTTACAGAGCATTCAAGAGAGGTGGATCGTGTAATGTAATAAAAAGGAGGAACACTGAAGGGGTAGTGGTGGAGGAACACGCCTACATTCCAATAGCTAGATCTAGAAGAGCACTGTGGGTGGCACGGATATATCTTATAGATGGGTCAATGAAAGACACTTAGAAGGTCCATGAGCCTATGCTGGATGCACTGCACACTTTGTATTCTGTGTTGTAATTGAAATCAATATATTTTAAAATGTAGAAAACATCCAAAATTATTTAAATAAATGGTATTCTATTATTGTTTAACAATGTGATTACTCATGGTTTTTTTTAATCGCACAATTAATCACGATTAATTTTTGTAATCGCTTGACAGCCCTATTAATTTTGTTTTCTTCTTTTCTGAAATCCTCTTGGCACTTCTTGGGTCACTGAAGGCTTCCCAGAAAATGACATCAGGTATAGATTGCAATGAGGGTTCTGATATTTGTGATGTCACAGTCTTGAATACCTTCAGTGAACCAGGAAGTTTTGAGAAAGTCTCAGAGAAAAAAAACAGAATTTAAAAAAGTTAGGTAAAACTTTTTGTATGCTCAATGCCCAGTGCAGCCTAGTTATTAGGGACATTTAGATAATGAAATCTGTTTTTCAGGTTAGCTTTGCATTTCAACTTTAAGACAAAACAGGTGGCAACTTGTTTGTTATAATGGGTGTGTTCTGAAGATGAGATATGTAGTATCTGAAAGTTCCATAATCAATGCTTGCTAATTAATCATGGGAAAGCTTTTGTCTCAGTTGCCAGAGCAATCAGCAGAGAGAAGAGGGATTTACCTAGCAAACTGAAGCAGGTGTAGGGGAGGAGGCAGAATAAAGAATGCACTTACAAAAAAAAAATTCAAGTCCTATCAATTGTAATATTTATCTGGAACGTAAATACCTTGCAATGCCGGCTACAAAAGTGCCATGCAAATGCCTGTTATCACTTTCTGGTGACATTGTAAATAAGAAGGCAGCATTATCTCCTTTAAATGTAAACAAACTTGTCTGTCTTAGCGATTGGCTGAACAAAAAGTAGGACTGAGTGGACTTGTAGGCTCTGAAGTTTTACATTGTTTTGTTTTTGAGTGCAGTTATGTAACAAAAAAAAATCTACATTTGTAAGTTGCACTTTCATGACAAAGATTGCACTACAGTACTTGTATGAGATTAATTGAAAAATACTATTTCTTTTATCATTTTTACAGTGCAAATATTTGTAATAAAATATAATATACACTTTGATTTCAATTACAACACAGAATACAATATATATGAAAATGTAGAAAAACATCCAAAATATTTAATAAATTTCAATTGGTATTCTATTGTTTAGCGGTGCGATTAAAACTGCGATTAATCACGATTAATTTTTTTGAGTTAATCGCCTGAGTTAACTGCGATTAATCCACCACCCTAAAAATTAACACACATTTCTGTGTCAAAAGCTATGTTAGAGGGGACATTCAATAAGAAGATCTAGGCTCAATTTATTTTTTGCTCTGTAATTCACCTTTATCCTGAAATCGGTAGTTTTCCATTCCTCAAGGGCCAACCCCAGAATAAACATTTAGAAATTGGATTGTTCAGTGAAGTTTCTTTATTCCTACTTGTCAACATATACAGGTTCTCTGTATGCTTTTATCTGAATTTTCAGTTCCTGTTGGACCAGAGACACAACTATCACCCCAAGAATCACACACAGGCTACTGTTGGAACAAAACGCTGGATCTGCTTTCACAATTAAAGTGATAGTTATGTTTCCTGGATTCTCTCAATGGTGCCTTCCCTTGAAAAGTATGTTAACACAATTTAAATATTGCTAGACAATGTGTATCCGGGCCAGCTGAATAGCAGCACAAGGATTGTTATGCTGCATTATACTAGTGGTCCATCCATTCCAATATCCTGTTTCTGACAATGAACAGTACCTAAAGCTTTCAGAAGACAGCACAAGAAACTCCATAATGGACAAGCATGGAGTAACTTGACCCTCAGAGAAGTTTCTTCCTAATTCCGGGTAGTTAGTAATTGGCTTATATCAAAAAGCATGAGGGTTTGCACATTTTTATCTCATCAAATGCAATTATGGATTTTTTATTATCCATATAAATATCGGAACCTTTAAAAATATCCTGATAAACTTGAGTTTATCAGCATTACCTACATGCCCCCCTTGCCCTGCCACCCAGTCCTTCCTGACTTCCAATGTATTAACACTGATAACTTCTTGTCTGCTCTCGGCCCCCTCCTCCATTGACATGGTTGTTGATTCCCTCCATTCTACAGTCTTCACCACCCTCAACTCCTTTGTTACTCTCTCCCATCACATAGTCTGCCTTACCAAAGCCCAGCGTTGGATCAACCCAAGTATCTGCTTCCTCTGTTCCACCTCTAGCAACTCTAGGAAAGCCATATGATCATGCAAGCTTCCTCCACAACAAATTTGTTCTCTTCCTTGTGCAGTTCTACTATTTTCCTAGCCAAGCAGCTTTATTTTTCCACCTTGACTGACTTGCCCTATTCCCTCCTTTCCCTTCTCCTCTGATAAGATTTCTCATCTACTCTCTTCTAACCCCTCCATATGCTTCAGAGGATACCCCTCCCCATCCCATTCTGCTTTGTCTCTCTTGTCCCCACTCTCCCTTATCCTTCTTCAAGGCTCCTTCCCCTCACAATACAAGCACGCTTTAGTCTCCTCCATCATAAAGAATTAAATCAAAATTCTACCCTTGACTCCCACCTGCCTCTCCAAATACTATCCCTTTACTGCCAAGCTTATAACACACAATGTACAACTGCTGCCTTGAGTTCCTCTCCTCCAACTTCATTCTTTACCTTCTTTAAACCACCTTCCCAACCTTGAAACTGTTCTCGTTAAAATCTCCAGTGACCTCTATTCCAACTTTGTTCTCCTTGAGCTCTGAGAGGCCTTTGACACCACTGACCCACTCGCTACTTCTTAAATTTCAGTTTTCTGTTGGCTTTTGAGACTCTGTTCTCTCATGTTGCTCTTTCTGTGGACTGTTGAGTGGGTATTCCTCAAGGCTCAGTCTTTGGCTCCCTACTCTTCTCTTGATACCTTTTCTTTCAGAGCTCTTAACCACAAGCATGGCTTCAGATACCATTCTACATTGACTACTCACAAATTTACCTCTCCATTAAAGGTTTGCCTCTTTCCATCCAATCTCAGATCTTCATCTATCTTTCTGACATCTCCATATGGATGTCCAGCTGGCAACATGGCCAAAACTGAGCTTTTGAACTCCAACCCAAAAACCTTCCTATTTTTCCTTCACTTTGAATAATTCCACCATTTAGTCACTCAAATCAGTTATTTCCTTCTTATAAATCTCTGCACATCCAGACCATGTCCAAGTCTCACTGCTTCTACCTACATAATATTTCTAAGATTTGTCCTATTCTATCTGTCCAGTCTGCCAGGCACTCATCATCTCACACCTCAATTTATGTAATTTCCTCTCTAGCACTGAAGCCAGCCACACTGCCTCCCTCAGGTCAATTCAAAATGCTGATGCTAGGATAATCTTACTGACACTGGCATTCTGACCACATCCACCCCCTTTGCTGTTTCCTTCCAGTGGCTACTTGTCTTTGTCTTCAAGGCCCATCATCCTTTAGCCCCCCCCATCAGATCTATGAGCTCTCAACCTTTACCTTTTCTCTACCAATAATGCCAGCCGTGATTTTCTGATTATCTGCTTGTCCTTCAGTCACTCTATGCTTTCTCCTATGCCACCTCCTATGCATGGGGAAAAACTCACTGTTATAATTTGTAAAGCCATCACCTTATCCTCATTAAGACATCTGCTGTGATGCCTACAAAATCAATACTGTCTGGCATTGGTTAGGGCAGTGGCAAGCTGAGACGTCTGCTTTTCTGTTACCTCATCCCCATTTGTCTGTTTTATCCATCTGTCGCTTCCTGTCTGATGCCAAGATTGTAAATTCTCTGGGGCAGGAACTGTTGTCTCGTTTTAACTTGTCTGTATAGTGCAGGATGGATTGATTTAAATCAGCAGACAGGAAACCTTGATTTAAATAATCAATTTTTAACTTGTTTTCAATTGGTACTTATTAGGTATTTTCCTAAAGAAAGGTTGGTTCTCATTGGTTGGTAACCATTTAAAAAAGGTTGATTTGCAATTAAATATAGTCTTTATACTAAATTTGTTACTATTCTTTGCTAACCATACATATTTAAGCAATTATATATCTTAGCATGCATTGATTCATGTTGTTTATTTTTATATTTTTATTATGTTAGGAAATGATGCATTTCTTATTTACTGGATGATTACTTTTTTTTTAGTTGTGATTTGCATCAAGCTCTATTTGGATGAAAATTGGACTTCAATTAAAAATGCACAAAAAGCACTTTAAAATTGTTTCCTACATAAAACAACCTAAAATGTTCTGGATACTTTTTTAGATAAGTTTATTAAAACATGTTTTGTATTGAAAACCAGGTGGTTTATTAAACAACGGAAGTATTATCTGTAGTTACTGAACTGAATTGATTGTTTCTGGTCACCATGTCTTTAAAGACTTTTGAACCAGTAGATTTCATTCTCACATCTAGTTTGTATTTGTAGATTGAGAAAAGCAAGCTTTCCGGCTATTTCAACTCCCAATCAGTTTCTTAACTTTCAATGAACTAGCCATTAAACTGTACTAGTTGAATAAACTGAAATGAAGAAAATATTCTCTCTATACCTGCAAAAGCTGCCAAATGCTGATTTAGCACTTCAACAAACTGGTTCCAGGTGCTGATTCAGTGATTTCCACCAGTTCAGCGGTTTGACTTTCTTTAAAGCTTTGGCAGCAAACATGTACTGCTTAATATATTCTAAATTAAATGTAGTCTGTATTAAATATAATTAATGATTTTAGTATTATAGTGAGTTTAGGCTTTTAACATAGGTTATCAGAATCTTAAATAGATTTATTTCTAAGAAGCAAAATGTATTAATTTAAATAGAAAAACTGATTTAAATAAAAATTAATATTTTAATTTACAATCATTTTTTCCTTTTTATCCATGCTGCTCTATGTCCTAGCACAATGGAACCATTAACCTTGATTGGGTCTTATAGGTGATATTATATTAATTAATAAGCATCCAGTTTCTATCTTGTAGAAGTGAGTTCACAGGTTAATTATGTGCTGTTACCCTCACAAAAACTCATGGAGGATGGGTGAGGTCCCAAGGGACTGGAGAAGGGAGTTACTGATCTTTAAAAAAGTGAATGAAGAGGACCCGGGGAATTATAGACCAGTCATCCTAACTTTGGTACCTGGAAAGATACTGGAACAAATTATTAAACAATCAGTTTGTAAGTACCTGGAGGATAACCGGGTTATAAGGGATAGCCAGCATGGATTTGTCAAGAACAAATCATGGCAACCAACCTAATTTCCTTCTTTGACCAGATTAATGGCCTTGTGGATAGGAAGAAAGCAGTAGATGTGATATATCCTGATTTCAGTTGACTTTTGACACAGTCTCACTTGACATTCTTAAAAGCAAAGGAGAGAAATGTTGTCTAGATGAAATTGCTATAAGGTGAGTGCACCACTGGCAGAAAGATCATACTCAGAGTAGTTACCTACGGTTTGCTCCAACCGAGAGGGCGAAGTTAGTGAGGTCCATAGGGGTCAGTCCTAAGTCTAGTACTATTCAATATTTTCATTAATCATTTGGTTAATGGAGTGGAGAAGCTGCTTATAAAACTCGCGTATGATACCAAGCTGGGAGGATTGCAAGCACTTTGAGGACAGGATTAGAATTCAAAATGACCTTGATACATCAGAGAATTGGTCTGAAATCAGCAAGATAAAATTCAGTCAAGACAAATGAAAGTATTCACTTACACCCCAGAATTATTCCTTCCTATTAACAAGAGTGTTGTATGTAAGACATGGGCGGTAACTATTCCACACTACTTGGTATTGGTGAAGCCTCAGCTGGAGTACTATGTCCAATTCTGGGTGCCACACTTCAAGAAAAATGTTGACAAATTTGAGAGAATCCAGAGGAGAGCAACAAAAAATGATCAAAGGTTTAGAAAACCTGACCTATGAGGAAAGGTTAAAAAAACTGGGCATGTTTAGTCTTGAGAAAAGAAGATGGAGGGGGGGACCTGATAACAGTCTTCAAATATGTTAAGGGCTGTTATAAAGAAGACTATGATCAATTGTTCTCCATGTCCACTGAAGGTAGGGCAAGCAATAATGGACTTAATCTGCAGCAAGGGAGATTTAAGTTAGATATTAGGAAAAACTTTCTAACTATAAAGGTCGTTAAGTTCTGGAATGGGCTTCCAAGGAAGGTTGCGGAACCCTCATCACTGGAGGTTTTTAAAAACAGATTGGACAAACAGCTGTCAAGGATGGTCTAGGTATACTTGGTCTTGCCTCAGTGCAGGGGGTCAGACTTGATGACCTCTCAAGGTTCCTTTCAGCCTTGCATTTTTATGATTCTCCGAACTACAAGTCACTGAAAACAATTGTCAAGAGCCAAAATGGGCCTGTACAGACTTCTCTTTTAATTCATTGTTAAAATTATCAGGATCAGAATAAATTTTCTTTGTTACATATTTACTATTGTTTTATTTGTCTAACTGCCTACTGTGGAAATATGCTAAAGAGGATTAAAAGTTGTAGAGTATCTTCAACAAGTATTTCTTTAACCTTTGCTGAAACCCTATTTTGGAACTTCTTAGAGGAATACTACCTTGGATCTCACAATAGAGTTTGTAAAAACATCTATTTTCCTCTTTCTTTGGCAGTGGAAGAATATCACTGCAAAAATAAACTGTGCTGAACGAAAGCACTGGTCTTTTCTACCCTGATGTCAAGGATGGAAACATGATGTTTTTATCTGATTTATATAGTAGGGAAAATATTCAGTAAGATACCATTCAATATTAAATAATATTTGTAATACACTTTACAAAACTTTAAAAATAAATCTTGATGCTTATTTTGCAAAAACAATCCAATTAGTCTCACTTTTCTTGTAACATTGAGAACAGAGGTGCGTGCACACATACTTCTCACAGAGATCCAAACATGGCGGACACAAAAAGCAAACTAACAATATTTTAAACTACCTCTCCATAGCATCAATAACACTATCTATCACTGTTTCATGATTCAGTATTTGTGATATTGTGCGGGAATGTAGCAAACTCAGGTCTAAAGTAAAGGTCTACCCTAAACTAGTGAAGTCAGTTCACACATATACTTGAATTAGCTTGTGGAACTTATCACATAGTAATAGCTCACAAGACACTTTGTGAGGGTGAAGTTAAGCTTCCAGCTGCTCAACAATGTCTTGTGCTTCTCCTGTCCATCTCTTTTGGGAAACATGTGGAAAGTGTCATCTTAACTACGCATTTTCCAATTGTCTAGAGTGTGTGTACTGTCTTGCAAAGCTACCCGTTTTGTAAGATGTAGGTAAAGAGATCTTAACTCTATAGTTCATGGTTTTCCAGTGTTTGGATTTAGGAAATTAAACTCTTTCTTTTTGGAAGGACACAAGAAGCACCGGGCACTACTAAACACCTGTAACCTTAACTCCACAGTAACAAAGAATGTTTTTTGGGGGGTGAGGGGAGGTCTTCCCCCCCCCCCCTTTTTTTTTTTTTTAAGAAAAAGTGGAAGACTACTATAGGAAACACAATTGAGGGGCATTGCATGGAGAATGGGGTTGTGTAGAGATTTCATGGATGTACATCCAGCCCCTTAATTATGAATTGTTTCTCTGGTTTCTTCTGGCTTCCCCATGCTTTTGTTAGGAGCCAGGATGGGGGCAACTGATAACTGAGGGGCTGCGAGCAGGAATGGACCTGGTAGCTGCACTCCTCACAACTCTTTATCCTTTACCCGCTCCCCAACTCTGTGCCCATGATAAACTTGGAGAAGCTGGAGGTAGGAAGGAAGCTAGTAGTTGAGCGGCTATGCAGAGTAGAAGCAGAAGGGGGTTTTAAGTTTTGTGCAATGAAGAACTACAAGCAAAGACAATGGGCTAATTTTCATCCATAATTAAATTCTCTGGCCTCACTGGACTTACACCCTACATGAATTTGGCTTGATAAAAATAACTTCTGAACTTCAGTTAAATGTAAAAATAAAAATGGAACATTTGACAATGAATCTGGTGAACAATGTCTGTTTTTAAAGGCTTGATACTTCCTTCCACTGAGAATTTTCTTACAAGAGAGCATCTGCACAGATTTTATATATATATATATATATAGCGCGAGAGACAAATATTTCTCTCCCCCAGAAGATTTTACAACTGTTTTGTGAATAAAGACCCATAGGTTATACAACAGATGTTTTTGGCAGTGCAGTAACTATACAGAAAACAAGTGATACATAAAATGTGTAAAAGATATGATGCCAACAGGATGCGCTACATTGCTCTTTGTTTGTCTTGGCTGCCATTTCTATTATAAAAATGTGTGTGTATCAGGATGGAGATGGAGGTTTCCAGTTATTTTGGCTATTTGTAGCTTTACTTAAGTTAATTTGCAATTAGTGAATGGTATTGAAATTTGTGAATATTCTTCCTGCTTCCCTCTAGAGGGATTAAATGTTTTGTAATGACAATCTCATAACATTAAGTCATTCTTTCACAGAGACCAGCAGGCAGAGCCTGCGCTAGAGGATGTGTATTTCAGCTCACGTCCACATGATAACGATTTCATGGGGTCTTTTTAGCACAGTGTACAGATGTTTTTTCTCTCTTTAGATCTGCTGCATTTCAGAATCTTCCTATGAAACTCAAATAGCCAAATTTTGTTGTCTTCGGTGTGTGTTTCCAGTTGACTTTATTGCTTGGATCTCAGAGTAGATTATGGCCCTAATTATTCCTATCAAGTACTCAGTGACCACAAACTTCATCACAGGAATGCCACTGTCCTGGTAAATATACCGTCCAACAGTGTCAGCTCACGGTGAGGTGCCTTCTATCTCCAGTTGTCATGGATGGTACCTAGCCCAAAATGTCGCAATCTGTGACAGCACAAAAAATACGGTAACTGGCATTCACAAGTAAACTATGTACACCCTGCAAACACATGTGGGGCGGGGTCAAGCCAAGGCTGGCCCTCCCTCCATATTCTAGCCACCGAGCTCTCTCTCTGCACCCCAATTGGTTCCTCCCCTGTATCCATAGCTGTCAGATCCCGCCTGTCCCAGCCCCCCAGGTAAGCAGAGCCACCACGCCCCTCTCAGCTCTGTCCCACCGAGGACCTCAGAGCCCAACCGGGAGGGGTGACAGGGCCAGGTCCTAGTTGCCCACCCTGGAGTGGGGAGAGAGTTGCAGGGAGGTGCAGGCTGGCGCTGCGTCCTGGGTCTGTGCCAGCTTTGCCACCATGATAGGGAGCATGACACTGTCCCCACCTTGAGCGTGAGGCCGTACGTACCCCTCTAGCATCCCCCAAATTCTCCCTGCCAGTACACTCACCCAGCACCCCCCACAAATATCCTCTCCCAGTACACACACATCCTTCCAGGCCCCCCAGTTTTGGGGGTTTGATTTTGAAGTTCATGGTCATCTCTTAGCTTTGTTGCTAATGTGGACCAACTCCTGCTGGGGCTTGTAGCTTTTTTTTTTATTAATCAAATCTGTACTAGGTATCTGATGAAAGCTTTCATTTGTTATTTGACATATAGACCAATGTGTTAATAAAAAAACCTTTGTTTCAATAAATAGATTAGGCTACTTTGGAGCTAGTTTTTAAGTGACTTGAGGCTATTAATGCAGTAGAAATCTGGCAACTGCTCCTCTCACAGAGTTCAGTGCCTAACTCTGCCTGGGATTCTCTTTCCTCTCCTCTCTTCAAGTCAGGTGCCTTGGATGTTGCTTACAAGAAACTGGGGGAGGGGGGTGAGAGGAGAACCTCCCTTTATCTTTTAACCCATGGTTAGGGTACTTAGCTGGAGATGTGGGAGATCTTTGGTTCAAGTCATCCTTCTGCAAGATGAAGAGAAGGGATTTAAACAGGGATCTGCCACCTCTGAGGTGAGTACCCTAACCAGTGGTATATAATATAGGATATTCTGATGTGGAACTCCCTCAGTCTCTTCTGTTAAAGCTGTTCCACTTTGGGTACATAAAAAGTCAGCAGATCAGAGAGAGTGCATGCAAGCATGAGACTGAGACTATAGTCTGGGAGGTCAGAGCAGTCACTCAGAATGTGGGTGATCCAGGATCCAGTCTGCAGGCTCCAAGCACTCGCCACTTATTTATCTGCAGTGGAACAGCTTGAGCAGGAGAGACTGAGGGAGCCCCACATTGGAATATCCTATAGCCCAGTGCTTAGGGCTGGCAGATCCCTGTTACACTTCCTTCTCCTCCTCAGTTGGGGGAACGGGGACTTGAAAAAGCACTCTCCCACATATCAGGCGAGTCCTTTAACCACTGGGCTAAAAGTTAAGAGGGAGGTGGTCCTGCTCCCCCCAGCCATTTTGTGTGGAGTTATGCATGCTCTGAGCACCCCTACACTCTGCAGGCATGTTAGAGGGAGGACACCAGTCTTGCCCCAGTTTGTAAATTGCACTGGGGCTTAGGCAGGCGGATGCCTAGAGTGAGACAGCAGGGCACATGCTCAGAGCCAGAACTTAGGTGCTGTGTGTGTTCAGGTGCCACAGAGTTTGGTGGAATCTGAGTGGGTATTTTGTGAAGACCCATGGGGCATAAATCTGGGATTTCGGTGCCTAAAATGGCAGGTGCCTAAGTCCCTTTGTGAATCTAACCCTAAATCCCTGATTGCATCTGCACTCAGAAACCCCTAAATTGCAGCACCTCTTATTGCAGGAGCAAAACTGGACCTGCAGTTGTTTGTCAACAAAAATGGAGATCAGTGAATGACAATCCAACCCTAAATTTCTCCTGGTTTAGAAAACAATAAAAAGTATGGAGGTCTTTTCTCCAGTGTTGGCTAACTACTGACATACAATCAATGCAATCCTATTGAAGTCAAAGGTGTTTTCACCAGCAGTGAGTGTGGCTTTATACCTTTTTAATATATGGATTGAATTTCAAATGTAAAGGCTGCTAGGCAATCAGTGCCAGGCTTGTTGTGAGTTTGAGGGCTTAGTGTTCCAAGAATACCAAACTGTTTTAGCAATAATTTTAAACACACACACTCTCCCTCTCGTTGAAGGTCTAAAGGCTTTCTTACTCTTTTTGGGAGCAAATTTTCAGCTAGGCTTCTACCTGGCCTTGACTTTGCAGATGAACACGAATATAACTGCATGTATTTGCTTGTGCAAAATTTTACATGGACAGGTGGCTGAGAATTTACTCCTTAAAGTAGCTATTTAATCTGCCTTGATTTATCTTTCTTTGGCAATGGATGGCAATATATGCATATAAACTAAACAGAAATCAAGTGAGGGATACTGAGAATAAATCCCTTTTCCCCACAGTTGCTATTGTAACTAAATTTCTTGTATCACAAGCAATACATTCTGCTAGGAGTCTTTACCCCCTTCCTCACAATACCCCATGCTCTCCAGTTGATTAACCAATGTTAACATCTGTTTAAAAATTAAATTTCAGAAAGGCTTTTCACACTATACAATGTAAGTCTTAATTAAATGACTTCAAGCTCTTTTTGCAAATAGCTTATACCCAGTGTATTTCATGCATAGCATAATCTGATTAACTCATGTAATTTACATGGAAATAGTATTTTCCAAAACAAATTAATCTCTGCACAAAGGAACATTCACCTGGTATGCACTAGGGGTTAAGGGTAATGGTTGCACCTGCCAAAGAGGGGAGGCGGGAAGAAGAGGGAATCCTCTGTTCAAACAAAGGATGATGATTCATGAATGTAGAACTTAGAACCCTTCTGAAAAAGTTGTCTGTGGTAGTTGAAGCTGTCCTAACCAACTTTAACGGACGCAACCAGTATTCGCATGGCAGATAATCCATGTAGACACTGACCTTGCCAGGTTTATGAGGGTAATTATTAAGTAAGGATTAACTGTCCTTGAACACCTTTTCTCTGGCAGTAAGTTCAGAAGGAGGGTGTGACGTTGCAGACTATATGGTTTTATAAAAATATGCTAATGAGTGAATATAATGTAACTGGAATATGCTTCATGCAAAAGGTCTCTTGTAAGGTATCATTACAAAGCTTATAATCTACTGAGTGTGATCATCCTATTTGTATAAATGTACCACTCTTGTATCTGGGACTAGAAATATGAAATATAACTCTGAGGGCCTATTGTAATTATGCAAAGTGTGGGCCATTAATGGTGGTTTGGAATCTTGATGACTCCCATTAACCAGGACCATTGTCTGCAGATGGCTGTGTTTACCTGTTAGTCTTACTGTATATGTGTGGGCTGGCAAGTGGGCAATGAAGTCTTGCAGTGACATGTGATCATGTCACCTGAACTGGAATCCAGCTTTAACCTGGTGTCTTTCCATTGAGAAGGAGGGGGTGGGAACCTAGAGAGGGATAAAGGATTCCTGCCTTATGCAAAAGATATCTAAAGGGGTGGAACAGAACAAAGGGATGGTAGGAGCCATCATGAAGAATCCCCTAGCTACCACCTGAGCTGGAACAAGAGCTGTACCTGGGGAAAGAATTGTGCCCAGGCCTGGAAGGTGTCCAGTCTGAGGAAAAAACTTACTGAAGCATCTCTGAGGGTGAGATTATCTGTATTCAGTTTGATTAGACATAGATTTGCGCATTTTATTTTGCTTGGTGACTTACTTTGTTCTGTCTGTTACTACTTGGAACCACTTAAATCCTACTTTCTGTATTTAATAAAATCACTTTTTACTTATTAACTCAGAGTATGTATTAATACCTGGGGGAGCAAACAACTGTGCATATCTCTCTATCAGTGTTATAGAGGGTGAACAATTTATGAGTTTACTCTGTATAAGCTTTACACAGGGTAAAACGGATTTATTTGGGTTTAGACCCCATTGGGAGTTGGGCATCTGTGTATTAAAGACAGGAACACTTCTGTTAGCTGCTTTCAGGTAAACCTGCAGCTTTGGAGCAAGTAATTCAGACACTGGGTCTTTGTTGCAGCAGACGGGAGTGTCTGGCTCAGCAAGACAGGGTGCTGGGACCCCGAGCTGGCAGGGAAAGCAGGAGCAGAGGTAGTTTTGGCACATCGGGTGGCAGCTCCCAAGGGGGGTTCTGTGATCCAACCCGTCACAGCAGGTATGCAAGGAACATGGGTAAAATATTTTAAAATACCTAAGTGCTGACTTTCAAAGGGATTTAAGGTATGTCTACACTTTGAGATGAGGAGACATGCCTGACATTCAACTTGAGGAAAAACACCCAAGCTAACGTGCTAAAAAGGCAATGTGTAGCTATGGTGGTGTGAGCAGCAGAAGGGGCTAGCTGCTGCCAGTATGGGCCACTCTGAGACCAGAGGCATGTACCTGGCGCAGCTGGCTGCCTGCATGGCTGCAGCTATGCTCTATTTTTAGCATGCTAGCTCAATCAGAGCTAGTGAGGATATGTCTCCTCAAGCTGGGAATCACACCCTCAGTTCAAAGAGTAGACAATCCTTCAACTCCTAAGTCATTTAAGTGCTTTTGAAAAGGTTATCCCATGAGCTCTTGTAATACTTGCTGTGAAGGACTACTCTTACTTTTATCCACGGGTAGCATCTGCTCACATTTGTGCTGGAGATTGTTGGTACTTGTCAGTAAATTTGAGTAACTATGGCAACAAGCTTATTCTCCCTACCCTGCACCAAGCAAAGACTTCCAACATCAAGGCCACACCCAATGGAGCTGTAGCGGCTTGCCCAATGGTCAACTTGGCTGTAGGGGTTTAGCGTCCATAGTCAAAAGTTTAAATTAGAATTAATTAGTTTAATTAGAATTCTTTTCTGAAAATATTTGTCCTTTAACTTGTACCTTCTAGGTGAAGTTTCCTGATAATGTTGATAGTCTTTTAAAAATATTTTTTTGTTTCTGAATCCAAGATTTAAACCATATTTTTCATTCAGTTATTACTATTCAAAGATGGAGACCAGAAGGATTAATGGCACACCACAGCTTGGACATTCTGTGAACATATAGTAAAAATATTATTTCTGAACTCAAATTTACATCGTATGTTACAGTGGAATTTCATTGGACCATGACCCAATGGAAACCTTCTGCAAACAATAAGTAGATCATGACCCATTTGGGGAGCCATTCTATGTTCTAACTTGCTTTTGTTAGACTTATTGCTCTGATCATGCTGATACAAACAATGACTATTCAACCCAAAGAAACATTCACATCTTTGAAGACATACAGTGCCAAATTTTTAAATTAACCCCATCTCTAACATTGCATCGACAATCAAGTATAGGTACAATTAATTAGAGGCACAAAATAAAAGTATTTAGATGTCTAACTACTGGATTTGTTAATGCAATCAGGCAATTAGATGTATAATGCTACAATTTGGGCCAGAACTTGAATGTAGATGCAAAGTTGCAGGTGTAAAAATTATGGACGATTTTAAGAAACCTGGCCCTCCAAACTAGACTGGACAAAGCTAGAAAATATATTCCAGCAGACTCCTGCACTGGCACACAGGATGGGCTATATGACCCAATATGTCTTTTCCAATGCTGACTCCTGTAATAATTAGACATTATCCTTCTCAGCTGTGTACTCAGAACACTAGATCTAATTTAATTAAATGATTTATTTATAGGCATTTCTACGTCAATTGCGCATCAAGTTCTTCTGTGTTATATGGTTGCACCTTCACTGACCTTAACCCTATTAATACTGAGAGCTGGTTTAACTGAGGAGAATTTGGTCTCCTGATTAAAACTGGGCAAACGTTTTTGGCCAAATCTTTTTTGGTGAAAAAAATGCAGATTCTTTTACATTTCCCTGAATTGTTTGGTCAAACAAAACCTTAAAAAAAAAAAAAACCTGGAAAAAAATGAAGTATTTTGTTTTGACATTTTCAATATGAAACATTTTGATTCAGAAGTACTGTTTTGAAATTTTCTTAAATACGTACATGAGAAAATTTTAAATAATCAAATGAAGGGAACTTCTTTTAACTCTTCAATTTGCTGAAAATTTCAGAACAATTAATTTTTGGTTTAAACCAAAAAAATATATATATATATTTATTTATTTTGGAATCGCCAGCAAACCAAAAAATCTGCTATTCACACAGCTCTAGTCCTTACTTTTAAAATGTACATTCAGGTCCTTAGCTGGTGGAAGCCTTTAAAGTCATCTGCTGAGGATCTGGTGAACATTTAAACATTTTCTCTTCATCAACAACGCTGTCTGCTGTGGCTCAGACTCCTATATCAATGCTCTTACTTCTCTAACGTAGCATTCACTAAATGGCTGGTTGTAGATAAACACACCCAAAGTTTAGCCAACAAAAGAGAACTTTGGCTCAATCCTGCTCTCATTGAATGAAACAGAAGCAGGACTGGGTTCTTTACACGAACAGTAATATTGTCCTAAACCATATGGGATTGTAAGAACAGCAGTTGGCAGCCCATAGCAGTTAGAAAGAAAAGAAGTAGGAGTGGAAAAATTTGTTTTTTTACTGTGGCCAGATCTAGAATAAAAGATTTGACTGTTTAAAATTGTAGACTCTAATACATGTTTTAATTAAATAACTGCCTCAAAATGAGTTTTAATAAAACAGGAGATTTGCATTGACTCTGTTATTTAAACTTTTCTTCCTCTGCAATTGCCAGCATAAAGAATGGCCAAAAACTTGCATTAAAATTAAAATTTTAAGGCACAATGAAGATCAAACCACCTCATGATCTCAATGCACACCCCATAATCATAATACTGTGTTGGGCAAGATGGAGGCAGTCACATAAGTAGGACTGTAACACATTCACCAGTGGGTTACAATACTTTGCACTTAGATAATGCATGCATTCTCTCATCCACTGAGATCAAGGTGCTGAGATCAATGTACAGAGTAACATTATTATCCCTATTTTTAAAGATGGGGATACTGAGATGAAGAAAGACAAAGGAAATGACTGGCTCATGGCTGAACAACAGTCAGTTGTAGAACTGCGAGCTAGTCTAAGATAAAATAAATTTAACTTGGTGGGAAACTTAAAAGAATATAGCTTTAATTGTTTGAGGAATAAGGGAAATTTTTGAAAGGTAGAGAATATATGATGGTAGAAAATAAAAGCACTCTCTCCACTGTATTCCAGTTTTTTATGTCAAATGTGTGTCTAACTCCTGACAGAACCACCCACCAAACCTTAATTTTCTCATGAATTTTAAACCTGTAAACATTTTTCAGGAACTAGAAAAAGAATTCTATTTCCATTTTTAAGAGGGGAAAAAAGTCTTTAAACAAATCTATTTGTTTTGCTGAAATGTTCTACAGAGTAGTTTAAAGTGGAAAATACTGAGGGTTTTTTTTTTTAAATTGGCAGGATATTATTTCAAAGGACTTTTCACTTTGTTCCAAGTACTAAAGCGTCTGAAACAATCCCCTAAATATCGGATTCCTTGTTTTTAATAAAAAAAATTTTTACAAAGAAAAAATTTATATTCATCTTCTCATGCCAAGTAAGTGCCCTTAGATGTTAACTGCCTTTCAGTCTGCACACAACTAGAAAATTCAGTTTGTAAACAGCAGCACATGATGGTATTAACTGCAAACGGGGGCCCACTGGTTTCCAATCTCAGATTATATTGTTCAAACAGAACAGTGTGATTGAAAAACATAGATAGCTTCTTGCATTAGTCTAAAGAAATCCACATCTAAATGTGTTCTTTCCTTGATCCAAGTTCACAACTCACTTGTATTGTATAAGCAACAGAAGAATACAGTATATGCATTCTGTGAAATATACTTCCCAGCCTGGGTATGCTGAGAGGGGTGAGGCTAATGGCATCTATAACCAATCAGCCTCTTACTTTAAATATCATTTTACTGCGAGGATATAAATAGACAAAAAAATTAAACATAAATAGGTGAAAATTCGACATATATATGTATTATTCCACATAAAGATTTTACAGTTCTATATTCAAGACAAAAGGGCTTGATTATGATCACTCTCACGCCATTTTTACATGGATGTAACTGTATTGACTTGAGCGGTATTTTACTCCTGATTTAACTTGGTGTAAGTGAGATCAGAATCAGTCCCCAGTATTGCAAGCAGGACTTCTCATTTGAAGCAGTTAGTAATGTAATTTTGTCCTTGCTAATTGTTGACAACTTGTCCTCATCCTGTTTTAACCTATAACCATCAGCTCCTTTAATGGAAGTGTCTATAAGGATCTTCCCTAAATATGCTTTTCCAGCACACTTAATGTCTTTTAATGTCTTTCCAATTAAATCCAGATGTGAAAAGCTTAAAGAACAGTTCTCAGGACTGAAAAAGATGACATAAATCTTGCAGCTGACAGAGATCCCACTGAGCGCAGTTGGGGAAACTCACAGAGGACTTGTTGTGGGCCAGAAAAACTGCTGGGTATAAAGACAGATGTGTACACTCCTATTTTAAAAAAATGAAATAAAGCAATGCTTTCTACAGTACAGTTCCTATGAATACTACCAGAGATATTAACAGCTCAATCCTGCAATGGGCGGAGCACATCCTGTAACATGCAGATCTCCCTTAGCTCCCACTGAAGTTTCAGAGCAGAGGGTGCTGAGCATTTCAAAGGAAAGACCCCTTTGCCCTTCTAGGACTTGATCCTTCAAGATAACGACCCTTCTTGTCCCACTACTGATGGAGGCACTCAGCAAAGCCAGGCTCAGAATCTCTTTCCCTCTGCATAAATCAGGGTAGCAGACTGAACTGGTTTTGTTACAAAGGATACACACAATGTGCTATTATAATTACAAATTCTCACTAATGTGACGAGGAGCTGGGCACTCCTAATCACTGACCACTGCTGCTTGGCGAGTGCTGTTTGTGCAGCTGGCAACTTCTGCTTTTATTTTGTTTTCATGATCATAGCTGTTTGCTTTTAAAAAAAGTTCATTTTTTACAGTGGTACATAGTCTTTTTGCTCATCCCCAGATGCTAGGTTCAGCCCAAGCCAGGCCTATTTCAAAGGGACAGAAAAAGGCCACAGCTTAGTTTAAAGAAAATTGCTGGAAGGCAGCCCAACTACTAAAGACTTTAATTCTCTCTTGCCCTCCCATTTTTTTTTTCTCTAAACTGGTAAAATATCCACACAGATCCATGGCTTCCAAAAAGGAGCATGTCCATGACAGAGCAAGGAGAAAATAGAGGTGTGTTAAGAGATAAAAAAGGTGATTGGAGACGTTGACTGTCAGATCATAGTGACTGACAAGTACAGTAACTTCAATAGCAATTTCAAACTCCAAATTTGTTTCATTTTTCTAATGTTGACGGCATATTCTTAGCATAGTTTGTTAGCATAAATTAGACTAAAGAAACTCCCAGAGCCTGGTTTGAACAATATATGATCATTCTACATGCATAATTGTCTAGGGTTACTATATTTAAACATTAAAAAAAGAGGACACTCCACGGGGCCCTGGCCCCACCCCTTCCCCTTCCCCGCCCCAACTCCGCCCCTTCCCCAAAGTCCCTGCCCCAACTTCGCCCCCTCCCTTGAGCGCCCCGCATTCCCCCTCCTTCCTCCCAGCCATGCGAAACAGCTGCCCGAGCGCTACCGTCTTCACGGTTTGCCAGGCAGCCCCAGACCTCCAGACTCTGCGCCCCCGGCCGGGTGCTTCCCCAGTGCAGCCGGAGCCCGGGAGGGGAAGCGCCCGGCCGGGGACGCAGGGTCTGGAGGTCTGGGGGCTGCCCGGCAAACCGTGAAGCCGGTAGCGCTCGGGCAGCTCGGCTCTTCAGCTGCACAAAGCTAAGGTGTCTGGGGGGAGCAGCAGCAGCCACCACCGCCGCCGCAGGGGAATCCGCCTGCAGCTCGCCGCCTGCCGGAGCCACTCTAAGGTAAGCAGGGGACTGGAACAGGGATGCCGGCAAAACAAAGCTAGGAGTATTTTCCTGGACATGTTCGGCTTTTTGGCAATTCCCCCCAGACGGGGATTTGAGGACCAGAAAGATGGACATGTCTGGGAAAATCCGGACGTATGGTAACCCTAGAATTGTCACTACGAATATTGTATTGTGGTGTTGTAGTCCTGTCAGCCACAGGACATTAAAGAGACAAGGTGAGTGAGGTAATATCTTTTATTGGACCAGCTTCTTCTGGTGAGAGAGACAAGCATTCGAGTTAGAGAGAGCCCATCCTCAGGTCACATGGGATTTGGACAAGCTATTTAGGAACCCACACTTCCAATAGGAGTCCCACAATACAAAGACACACAGAGGTATTTTGGAGTTGGAAATCCTCCAAATCCCACCCTCTGCTTTACTTCTATCTTATTGCCACCACCATTAAAGACATTCTCTTGGGTTGATGGCTACACATGGCTCACACCAAAGCTGGTCAGTGCCTTTATAAGCCTCACTCAGAAGACACTGAGTGCCCTCTCTCCTTGGAATGAGCATGCTCCCAGCCGTAGATAGCTCAGAGGGTGTGGTAGTGAGCTCAGATCTCCTGTACAGGGACAAGCATGTTGGCTCACGTATTTTCTTCACATTTCTGTGATACAAAAATATTCACTTATCATTATAACAGCACTATGTTGGCTCCCTGCCTTCACTTGGGTATGCACAATGCCATATTCCTCATTCCAGTTTCTCTGCAACAAGATCTAAAGTTTGAAAAAATTACATCAAAGTATTATGGAGATGCTTAAGATCTCAGTATTCTACCCACAACTGACTGCTTGTCGTTGAGGCTCAGTGAAAAGGGCACTGGAAACCTTGGCTTTGACATTGGCCTGCTGTAAGACTTTGGACAAGTCACTTCACCTCAGTTTTCTCCATCTGTAAATCAAACAGGCAAAATACTACTTACCTCCTTTGTACCGCCACTTTGAGATCTACATATGAAAACCACTATCTACATATTAGGTATCTTTATTATTTTCCACACTTTTAAATAGGTCACTTTTGGGGGGTAAATTTTCTTTCTTCCCCTCAGTAGTTGTGCATCACTCTTCCAAGTGAATTCCAGGTATTTTTGAAACCCCTTTACTAGTTAACAGTTAAGCAATTTTCAAGTGTTTTAAACAAAGAAAACCTCTGTTCAATGCTAATTTATAGTGCTGTCTATGTCCCATTTAAAGTGACTGTGATTCAGAAGAAACACTCCGGTTAGAGTTTTTCATTGAATGAAAAGGTTTAAAGCCAATAAAGTCTATCCAGGATTTCAGCTGGGAAAATGAAATAGAAAGCACATTTGTTTCTGGTCATTGAATTTTTAACCTGGGTCTGTTGCTCCTGCTGTTAAGCTCTAATACATTCTCTACTAGAATGTAGCATCCAGTAATCCCAATTCTCAGTGTTTGGGAGTGAGAGAGGTGAATTGCAAAATGACACATTTTTGTTTTTTTACTGTCCTTTACTACTTCACTGCAATGTAAAAAGACAGCTGCAAAATTTGTTACTTTAAGAGAGGGTCCCCTCCCCCCCCCGTTTTTAACATTAGACACATCAAGTCCTAACTACTTTCTTTTTCCTGGAGGACTGGCAATCTTTGGAGGACCTGGAATGCAACACCAAAGCCAGAGGTTGAAACCTGAGATGCAGTTCTCTTCGACCCCATGGAGTGGAGAGTAGATGTTGAGTCTGAGGTTGGGAGAACAGTAGCGCAGGTTTCAAACTCCAGGTGTAACGACACACTCCAGATCCTCCAAAGACAGCCTGTGTTCTTCAAGAAAAAGGTAAGTCAAGAACTGATTCTTCCAATGTCAGCAGAAAGCTCCAGTTTCCCCCATTGCTTCTTGGAAGATTGTATTCATGTTGATTGACTGTATTTTTTATATTTTATTTGAAAATAAACAAATATAATTAAAAACATAGCCTGTCTTTATTCATCATAAAGGAGCAGTAAAAAGACAAGCACTTAGGGTTTTCCTTTGGTTTGAAATTCACCTTTAAGGGATGGTGAATACCCTGCAAGAGCAGGGTTAAAAAGAAAATTTTTAACTGTTCCTCACTTAAATGACTAAACTGAACGATATCGATTTCATAGTTTAATGATAAAATTGCAGGAAAGCTTTAGAAACATATAAGTGTTTTAGCCTATTCTAACATTGTTATTTTGTACACCATTTCAACTATTTCTGAAGTATCTCAAAAAATAAGGCTACATCTCAAGGAAATCAGCGCCAACTCTTTCATTCATTTAGTAAGGGAGCAGGCAGATTTGTTCACCTGTACTTTTTACCTATTAAAATGCCAGTTTTCTGGTGGAACAATATCCTCTAATGGCCAACTGCACTCTTAGATGCAACTCTTATTTACTTCAATATGTTGATTTCAATGGGAATTGACTGCATGCACCTGAATTTGTTCTGCAAACATTAACTTCTATTTCTGGCTGCTACTGCAATATAAATTAAAAATGATAAGAGTAATAATAAGGAGGGCAGGATCAGGCACTTACATTAGTTTCAATGAAGGCTCCCATTCTAACTTCCAAACAGAAAAAAAGAAAAAACCCCAAAGGCTGTATATACATTTGTGAAGTTGAATGCTCATACTGTGCTTTACGGTTTGTAAGTGATTATCCAGACACATTAACAAGCAGGTACCAGATTTCCTTGGGAATGTTGATCCCTTAAATGCAGGAACCTCTCCAACTGGCAGTTCAGCAGTACAGATTAGACACTGCTTGACTCTGATTAGCTGAACTCCACAAAGTGTAGACCTGCTTTTCTTCCATTTACAGTTACAGTAAAAAATGTAGATGTATGTCCAACAACTATCCCAAACAGCTGCCTTTTAGGCTGCAAGGTCTGTCAACTGCTATTTTATCATTCCTACTTTACACTTATTATTAAAACTCATTAATTATAGCTGTCAAAAAAAGCTTCTTTCAAAATGTTGCTAGTTACAGAACAGTCTGTCAGTCATTTATGCTGTACTCAGGATATCTGCTGGTTTGTTTGATCACAAGTATTGTACATGGCAAAAAATTCTTACTTTAAAAAGGCTTTTTCAAATAACAGCTGGACTGAAAGTTTTATAACAAACACAGGGGCCAAGTCTTTAATCATGCAAGCAGTCCTCACACACACGATTCCAAGGGGACTACTCATGTGTGTAAGGATATGAGAAAGGGTTTCCAAGACTGGGCTGCAAATATCTTTATCCAGCCATAATAAGGTAAAATTACTCAGAACCAATACATATATACAACACAACAGCAAATATTGCTGTGATTTACATGGCAAAAGATGGTAAAAACTTATGCCCACTCCAACTTAGTTCTAGGAATCTAACACATAGGGTATATGTTATGTCATGTAAACCACACACTCATATAATAAATTAACCACTAACTTTGTAAACTCTCCCTCTCTCATCAAAACGGGAGAGAAAAGTAAATACTCTTATAATCACACACATTTTAAAGTAAAACAGTATTAATGTCTTTCAGACATAAATGAAATCTAATGTCAAGCCATACTTAGGACAAATTTTTAAGTGGAGAAGAGGGGACCCATTTCTTCCACTGCGGAATTTGCCTCAGCCATACACAGTAAACCAAACTCCTGAAGCTAAAAAGCCTATAAACTCTCTCCAAACCATCAGGGAAATTCTACACACAGGATTGATTATACAGCCGGAGAAGACCATCCCGTACATGCAAACTATAATATAAAACAATGTCAATATGCATATCATGGTATTCCATTAGTTCGAATTAAAAATACAGTGAGCCACTGGAATGACAATCAATAAGAATATTTCTACATTTGTCTAATCATATTTCGCATAAAAGAGAAATCCTCAATTTAAAATTTGAAGAAAGACCACTGTTTAATTCCCACACTGAGCATAGTTAACCTATTGTAAGCATATATCTAATCAGAAAATGAGACTTTGAGATCAGTAGTAAAAGAGAAGGTTTCCCATTGCCTATCCCATTTCAACCTATTCTAGTTCTAGCCCATTTCTGTCCTCATGTCTGTATGCTATGTGAGACTGTGCCTCCTCATTATTTTAAAGATATATTCTCATCAGTATAGACAGAGGGGCCAAATTCCAGGGAGTAGCATTGTGACCTGATGCACGGGGTCAAAATGCCACTCACATTTGGCCTGGCTGCCCCTCTGTCCAGACAAACTAGACTAGCAAACAAAAAATTATTTAATTATTTTGGTGCAAAAGTGTGTATATAGACTAGCCCTAAACCTAGAGGCAGGGCATGAGCCACTTATGCAGCTAGGGTTTGCGTTCTCCCTTTCCCCACGTTAAATACCATGCATATGAACACTATATAGGTAGGGGTTTAGGCCAATGCTCCATTCAGTTTGCAAATGCCCAGGTCATATTACAGTTATTCTATGATCACTCCCTAAAAGCTTCTTGCCACTCATGATAACTCCATTTCTTGGTGTGGTTCCACTGCAGTTAGGGCAGGGGTAGGCAACCTATGGCACGTGTGCCGAAGGCGGCACGCAAGCTGATTTTCAGTGGCATTCACACTGCCCGGGTCCTGGCCACCGGTCCAGGGGGCTCTGCATTTTAATTTAATTTTAAATGAAGCTTCTTAAACATTTTAAAAAACCTTATTTACTTTACATACAACAATAGTTTAGTTATATATTATAGACTTGTAGAAAGAGACCTTCTAAAAATGTTAAAATGTATTACTGGCACGTGAAACCTTAAATTAGAGTGAATAAATGAAGACTCGGCACACCACTTCTGAAAGGTTGCCAACCCCTGAGTTAGGGCATCGTGAGGCCTAAATATTTTGCCCAAACACAGTAGAAAATGTGACCCCAAATGCTGTGGAAAGCAAAAAGACCTATTTGGTTCCAGCTCTATAGTATGGGAACTAACTCGAGCAATTTTATATCTGTTATTTTATTAAAACCACAAAAAAACCCTGAAAATTTATTAATGTTTTTATATTCCCTTACCATTAACTCCATTCCTGCCTTTCAGTTGCAACGGAAAGGATTCTGACTGGGTATCAACAATGGCTATTCATCACAAAAAAGGAAACAAAAGCAGCAGTAATGAATTGACAAAGCTTGTTAGTCTTCTCCAGCGAAGTTTCAACAATTAGCGATGCAACAAATGCATATCAATCATTCAAATGCAGTAAGAGATCTATCTTCCAGTAAAAGAAGGAAAGAGCAGTAGCTAATAAAGACTGGGCTGTCTTAGAAAGAAAAATCCAACAATCCACAGAACTCTAACAATCCATAAGTTCAAACACATTAACTGGTAAGAATCTTTTTCATTTTTGTTTTTTAATTAGAAAATCACCATCCAAAGGAAAACATCTCTTGTATACAGAACATTTGTACCAAGGCTGCCTGCCACTCACTCTCACTACCATATATGCTGCTGTTACAAACATATACAGTAAGATCTACTCTGTCTTAACAGTTGATAATGATTTCCAGGTCTCCTTTACAGCAGCATGTCTGGCTATTTGTTGTGAAACTCTTATCATTGTTAACAGAAACTGTGCGTCTAATCCACTAAACATGTGCAGACAGACTAATCTGTGATCTTCATTATGCAAATGAGGAGTTTAGCCATGCACTCTCCTTTTCAGCCTTATTCCTGCTAGTAGGCAAGAGTAGCTTGGTAGCTGCACTCTCATGAAAGTGAGATTCCCATGCACTCCCTATCCTGTTCATCATTTTTTTACCTTACATTTATGCGTTTAAAAAAACCCAGCACCTACACAGGATCAGACCCTGCGTCTGGTAAGTCTGCCAACAAATGAGCCAATTCAAATGGCAATTTATTTGATGAGGAATTGGACTGAAACTGCAAACTCTTCTCAGACTTGCCACTGAATGTTCATTACATGGGAACAACTGTAGGCTTTTATCAACCTAGGCAGGATACAAACTAATGACACCGAGTAAGGCCCATTTGCTGAATACTCTTAGTTGTAAAAATAAAAGATTTTGAAACAAAAAAAACAGAGAGTCTGTCAGGTTTTAATAGGTTTATTGCTTTCTGTTACTAGCTTCCCTTTTCCCAATCCCAAGACAGGTTAAGTTAACCACTTAGGGTTGGTCATTCAGGAGTGGCCACGGGCACAGTATTTCCTATTGGGCACACTGAATGAGAAGTCACCTCACTTGCAGAAATTTTGGAAAAGAAATGGTTTATTTTTAAAGTAAACTTTGGAGAGGTCAACAGGACTTCAAGAGGTCAGCACCAGGCAGCCGGTGGGTAGACGGCACAGTAGAAAGACAACAACACTTGTCATTAATTATATCTGTTGGAATGCTGCACATTCCCCCCTCTCACCCCCACAAGAGGTAGCATTCTCGCCATCCCAGCACAAGCTCTCTTATGTCCTGCTCGACCCCAGTGAGGGCATGTGCCAAGAAGCTCTCGGATTCCTGAAGCCAAGAATCAGCCAATCCAAGTGGAGACTAAGGAATTTAAACTTGTCCCTTCATTTTGAGACAAATTTTTCCAATTTAACCACACTCCCTCATATATGTCTAAGCTATCATTGTAATCTAGAAGGATCTATCACAGTGGCTATCAGTGTACAGCATGCCTTGATGTCAGCTCCCAGCCATGTGACTAAGAAAAAGAAAACAGTTACTAATATTTCATAACTGTTGTTCTTCGAGATGTGTTGCTCATGTCCATTCCATGCTAGGTGTGTGTGCACTGTTCCTGGAGATTTTTCCCTTAGTGGTATCCATTAGGCCGGCTCAAGTGCCCTCTGGAGCTGCACACATATGTGCCAGTATAAGGGACGTTGCCGGCTCCGCACCGTCTCGGTTCCTTCTTGCTAGTAATTCCGACAGAGGGCCAGGAAGATGGGTCATGGAATGGACATGAGCAACACATCTAGAAGAACAACAGTTATGAAAGCTTAGTAACTGTTTTTTTCTTCTTCGAGTGCTTGCTCATGTCCATTCCATGTTAGGAGACTCACAAGCAGTACCCCAGGAGGTGGGCTTGGAGTTCATGGATGTGCTGACTGCAACACTGCTCTCTTGAAACTGGCATCATCTGGGGCCTGTTAGGTGATGGCATGGTGGGTCGCAAAGGTATGAACCGATGACAAGGTTGAGGCTCTGCAGAAGTCCTAGATTGGTATCTGTGTGAGGAACACTGCTGACGAAGCCTGGGCTCTTGTGGAATGAGTGGTCATGATGGCTGGAGGCGAGAAATTTGTCTGTTCATAGCAAGCCTGAATACAGGTGGTTATCCAGGACAAGATTCTTTGGGTTGACACGAGCAGCCTTTATTCTTTCCGCTATTGCTACAAAGCATTGCGGAAGGATTAGTCCTTTCACTATAAAAGGTGAGGGCCTGTCTAACGTTCAACGTATGACGCCATCGTTCCGCAGAGCTTTTGTGATGTTTTGGGAAGAAGACAGGTAGAAAAATGACCTGGTTGTTCTGGAATTGGGATACCACCTTTGGCAGGAAGGCAAGATGGGGTGCAGTTGGACCTTGTCCTTGAAGAACATCGTGTAAGGTGGTTCTGATGTAAGGGCCTTGGTCTCAGAGACCTTTTTTGCCAAGGAGATCACCATCAGGAAGGCGATCTTCCAGGAGAAAAGTCTTACGGTGCATGATGCTAACGGCTTGAAGGGGGGGACCCAAGCCTCTACAGGACCAGGTTTAAGTTCCATGAGAGGGGTCGGTTCGTGAACCCAAGGACAGAGTCTTTCCAAACTCCTGAGAAACCGAATGGCCATTCGGTGGGAGAACACTGATCTGCCACTCACTGGGGGGTGAAAGGCGGATATGGCCGCCAAATGAACTTTAATAGAAGAAAGTGCTAGACCCTGCAGCTTTAGGTGGAGCAAACAGTCCAAGATAGATTGAAGAAAAGATCGAAATGGAGAGAGATCCCGTTCAGAGGCTCAACAAGTGAAATGTTCCCATTTGACCAAGTAGGTAGATCTTGTGGAAGGCTTTCTACTACCTAGCAAGACTTGTCAAACCTGTTCCAAGCAGACCTGTTTTTCAGGGCTCAGCCATGCAATTAGGTGCAGGGAGGTGAGGTTCAGGTGAAGCAACTGGCCGTGGTCTTGTGAAATCAAGTCCCAGAGGACTGGGAGCGAGAGTGGAGCTACCACTGAGAGGTCCAGAAGCGTGCCAAACCAATGCTGCCATGGCTACGCTGGTGCTCTCAGGATAATTCTTGCCTTGTCCCGTTTGATTTTTAGAAGAACCTTGTGAACCAAGGGGATCAGGGGAAAGGCATTCAGTAGGTGATCTGGCCATTCGAGCAGGAAGGTGTCGGAGAGGGAACCTATACTGTGCCTCCGCAGTGAACAGAACTGATGGCATTTTCTGTTCTGCCTGGTGGCAAACAGGTCCATCTAGGAAGGCCCCCATCTTTGGAAGATGACACTGATGACCTCCAAATGAAGAGACCACTTGTGGTGATAGAAGAGGGACCTGCTGAGGTGATCCGCCAACACATTCCGGGCTTCCGGGAGGTGAGACACCTCGAGATGGAGTGTCTCGCACAGAAGTCCCATAGACCGATGGTGTCCTGACACAGGGCAGAGGCTCAGGCCCCCCTTCTTTCTTGTTGATATAGAACATGGCTGCTGTATTGTCTGTCAGGAATTGAACCACCTTGCCTGAGACCTGGGGAAGGAACATTAGGCAAGCCAGGCACACTGCCCTAAGCTCCCTGACATTTATGTGCAGGGAGAGTTCTTCCCAGGACCAGAGGCCCTGAGTTCTGAGGTGGGCTCTAAACCCTAGGTCTGATGCATCCGAGACTAAAGACACCGACGGCTGTGTGACAACGAAGGGCACCCTCATCATTACCAACCTGGGTTCCTTCCACCAACCTAGGGAGCCGAGGACCGGGGGAGGGACCATAAGTACTGAGTCCAAGTGGTGTCTGCTCAGGGGAGTATCCTGATACTACCCACATCTAGAGGGACCTAAGGCATAACCTGGCATACTGAACCATGTAAGTGCAAGCTGCCATGTGACCCAGTAGCTTGAGACACACTCAAGTTGTCATGATTAGGTGGGACATGACCTTGGATATCAGGTTTGCCATGGTCTGGGTTAAGTCGAGCACTGCCCCAGTAAATACTATTCTCTGAACTGGAACAAGAGTTGACTTCTGCTTGTTTATCAGCAGGCCCAGTGCCCTGACGGTGGTTTGGACTGTGCTGATGCTGTCTTGCACTTGAGCCTGCGACTGACCTTTGATCAGCCATTCATTGAGGTACGGGTAGACCTGAAAGCTGCACTGCCTGAAGAAGGAGGCTACAACCGGCATACACTTTGTAAAAACCCGTGGGACTGCTGATAGGCTGAAGGAAAGGGCGGTGAATCAGAGAATTGGTAATAGTGATGATCCATTAGAAATCTAAGAAATCTTCTGTGGCCACTGAAGACAGAAATATGAAAGTATGCATCCTTTAAGTCGAGGGAGGCGTACCAGACTTCTGGGTTCAGGGAAGGAATGATGGAGGCCAGGGAGACCATGCGGAACCCCAGTTTCTTGAGATATCTGTTGAGGCAACATGGATACGGGATGGGCCGGAGCCCCCCTTTTGCCTCTGGGATTAGGAAATATCGGGAATAAAACCCCTTCCCTCTAAAGTCTTGAGGAACTTCCTCCACAGCCCCCATACGTAGGAGGGATTGCACCTCCTGGACAAGAAGTTGCTCATGAGAAGGGTCCCTAAAGAGAGATGGGGATGGGAGGTTGGAGAGAGGGGTGGATAAAAACTGAAGGGTATATCCAACTATCACTGTACTCAGGACCCATCGGTCCGATGTTATGGATGCCCTAGCCAGGCTGAAGAGTGACACACTGTCCAAAAATGAAGGGGGGGGGGGTGAGAATCCGAAATGGTGACTGGTACAGTGCCTTCAGGTGCATCTTCAAAAGGCCTGCTTGGGCCTGCCAGAGTATCTCTGAGGCGCCAACTGGGAAGCTGAGGTGGATGGGAGTGGTTGGCACTACTTATAACCTCTGCCTTTTCTTTTGTAGGGCTCCTGTCTTGGAGATCCTTGGAACCGAGGAGGCTGCTAGAGCCTGAAATGTTTTCTGGAGGCAGATGGGGCGTACAGGCCTAAGGATCATAGGGTGGCTGTGGCCCTTGAGTCCTTCAGTCTATGAAGTCTTGTGTCCATCTGCTCCAAGAAAAGGGAGGAGCCTTCAAATGGGAGGTCCTGGATTGACTGTTGAACCTCGTGGGGAAGGCTGAAGGACTGGAGCCAGGAACAGCGCCTCATGGTGATTGTGGAGGCCATTGTCCAGACTGCCAAGTCGGCAGCATCCAGAGCCACCTGGAGAGAAGTCCTGGCTATGTTCTTACCCTCTCCTAAGAGGGTTGCAAACTCCTGTCTTGAACTTATTCAGGAAGTCCCATAGATTAAAATTGTATCTCCCCAGCAAAGTTAATTGGCGATATACAGTTGGAAAAAATGGTTACTCACCTTTGTAACTGTTGTTCTTCGAGATGTGTTGCTCATATCCATTCCAATTAGGTGTGAGTGCGCCGCGTGCACGATTGTCGGAGAATTTTTACCCTAGCAACACCTGGTGAGTTAGCTGTGGAGCCCCCTGGAGTGGCGCCTTCATGGCACTGGATATATACCTCAGCTGACCCAGCGCCCCCTCAGTTCCTTCTTGCCAGCTACTCTGACAGAAACATGCCTTGCTGAAGTGATGGCTACAAGGAAGGCTGTCTTCCAAGATAGGTAAAGGAGTGAGCAGGTAGCCATTGGCTCGAACGGGGGCCCCGTAAGCATGGAGAGGACCAGGTTAAGGTCCCACACCGGGACCGGTTGACGCAATTTTGGGTATAGGCAATCTAAGCCCTTTAGTTATCGGACGACCATCGGGTTAGAGAAGACCAAGGAAGCATGTTCTCCTGGATGGAACGCCAAGATAGCTGCTAGGTGCACCCTGACAGATGATATCGCCAGGCCCTGCTGCTTTAGGGAAAGGAGATAATCCAGTATAAGTGGTATCGACGCCTGCAAGGGGGGCGTGGCGCACTGCTTGCACCAACAGGAGAAGCGCTTCCATTTGGCTAAGTAGGTTGCCCGTGTGGAGGGTTTCCTGCTGCCTAACAGAACCTGCTGCACGGATTTCGAGCAGAGTAACTCTGCTCGAGTTAGCCATGCGGCATCCACGCTGTAAGGTGGAGCGATTGCAGGTCGGGGTGACAGAGTCGTCCGTGGTCCTGGGAGATCAGGTCCAGCCACAGTGGGAGCATGATTGGAGGCTCTACCGACAACTCCAGGAGTGTGGTGTGCCAGTGCTGCCTTGGCCATGCTGGAGCTACCAGAATCATGTGGGCCTTGTCCCTGCACAGCTTGAGCAGAACCCTGTGGACCAGTGGGAATGGAGGGAAGGCATAGAACAGCTGGTCTTTCCACAGCAGTAGGAAAGCGTCTGACAGGGAGCCCTGCGAGCGTCCTTGGAGAGAACAGAACACTTGGCACTTCGATTGCTGCGCGAGGAGAATAGGTCGATCTGGGGAAATCCCCACCTCTGGAAGATGGAGTGAATGATATCTGGATGAATCAACCACTCGTGAGTTTGGAATGACCTGCTGAGACGGTCTGCCAGTGGGAGAAACGACATCATCAGATGTATTGAGTGGGCTATGCAAAACTCCCACAGGCAAATGGCCTCCTGGCCAGGGGCGGCAAGTTATATGGGCCCGTGGTGCCCGGGCTCCAGGAACATTCAGGGCCGGGGGCTCTGCTCCATCAATGTTTGGAGCTATGTCTCTCCCCTGGCCCTGCCTGGAGCAGCCTCCCGCCTGCCCCCCCCCCCAGGCTCTGGAGCGTCCCCCCTCCCCGAGCGTCCCTGCCTGAATGAAAGTGGCGCCTCTCCCTTGCCTGCCTGCGCTGCCGGCTATAGCACAGCACAAGAGCAGCGCCCGCGGCAGGCTGAGGCAGCTGGCTGCTGCTCCACCTCAGGAGGGGAGGAGGCACACACGTGCTTAGCAGCCCTCCCCTCCCCCGGCACCCATGCCAAGGGGGCTTCCGGCGGGAGACATCTGGAGTGGACCTCACTCACCTCAGCTGCTGAGGCTTCAGTGAGTGTTTGACCCTGTGATCCAGCCCCCCCCCCCCCCCCAGCAGCCACCACTCCTGCCCCACGCTGGGCAAGGGGCAGCCCCATCCCCCATCTCCAATGAGGCTAGGGTGAGGGGCAGCAGGTTGCAGCAGGGAAGGAAGGTCTGAAGTTATAAGGGACCATGCATGGTGGAAATGGGAGAGATGATCTCGAAATGGAGGGAAAGGATCCTGGGTGGTGACTAGTACGCCGTCCTTGGGCGCACCTTCAAAAATTTTGCCTGGGCCCTGACAATGGTTTAGGAGGGCCTTGGTTCTGACCGGGTTGGTGGCCAGTGGATCTCCTTCTACCACCTCGTCCACATCTTCTGTAAAAGTCTTGCCTTGGACGAGGGGGAGGGTAGAACCGCTGAGGCTGTGGTCTAAAGAGCCTGCACTGGGTAACTGGGACATACATCCCCAGGGAGCGCATGATGGTTCTGGAGTCTTTTAGAGAGTCCGTTTTGTCTGAGATCTTGCACTTTTCAGTCTGGTGAGACTTCCTGAGGCACTTTAAACAAGAGTCGTGGGGATCTCCCGTTGGCATAGGCTTTGAACAGGCTGAGCACGGCTTAAAGCCCGAAGCCTTGGGCATGAGCCCGGGCGGCACACCGGGAGGGACCCCTTCCAGCCCGCTAGCTTCACTTATAAACTTAAATCTATAACTAACAACTACAGTACTACACTAAATCTATAACTAGATAACTATAAAACTACAACAATATCTAAACCGGGAAGTAAAAGCTAGGGAGAGTGGAGGACAGCTATGCTGCGCTCCACAGTTCCAACGACCGCCACAGGCAGTAAGGAGGAACTGATGGGGGCACTGGGTCGGCTGGGGTATATATCCAGTGCCATGAAGGCGCCACTCCAGGGGGCTCCACAGCCGACTCACCGGGTGTTGCTAGGGTAAAAATTCTCCGACGATTGTGCACGCGGCGTGCACACACCTAATTGGAATCGATATGAGCAAGCACTTGAAGAAGAATAAACCTTTCTTCTGAAAAGGTCCAGTTTCTTAGCATCTTTTTGTTTCAGGGTAGCACTCAACTGGCCTGCCTGTCCCCTTTATTAGCACCACCAGGGACCCTGGGGGAAGGTGCGAGCACAGGTAATCAATCCTGTTTGCTACTACGTAATGCTTTTTCTCTGCCCCCTTTGAAGTGGGGACCAGAGAATGAGGTGTGTGCAATATGGCCTTGACTGGTCCCATCACCGCCTCACTGATAGGCAGGGCCACTTTGGATGGAGCTGCTACAGCCAGGATATCAATAAGGCTGTGCAATATCTCTTTGAGCGCCAAGCCCAGGTTTGAAGCAACCTGCTGCAGAAGATCCTGATGAGCCCTGAAGTCACCCTGGAGAAGTAGGCTTCTGGGACCCACAACAGCCTCATCTGGGGAGGCTGAGGTTTGTATGGAGGAGGGGCTCCTTCCTCTACCTCTACTATGTACATTGGAGGCATCTCCTGGACTTCGGTACCAGAGTCTGGATCCAGTGCCAAGCAGGAAGGAGCGGTAACCTAACTCTTGGAGACCATCAAGTAGGAGTGGTGGGAGGAAGGCACCAGTATGGGGGGAAACCCCCAGGGGTTACAGTAGGGCCACTGCATTGGCCAGCAACCTGCTGGCCAGGTGCCCACCGGGTGACCAGCAGTGAAGCTTGGGGGTGCGTAGGCTGGGTACCAAGGGTGAGCTTTCGGTGGTACATAGGGTTCCCCTTTAGGTTCTGAAGAGGATTTCTCTCTCAGCAACCACAGAGGAGCGGTTCTGCTTCCACTTCCAACAGTGTCAGAGTTCCGGGAACCAGTAGTGTGCCAGGGAATGGGATGCTGGTATCAGGTAGGGGTTTTTCCTGTGTGGTGCTGGGAAGGTGCCTGATGCACCCTGTTCCCTCCTGCTTCCGGATGCCGGAGCTGGTAGGTGCCCCGGTGGGGTTGGAGGGACTGGAAGAAAGAGAAGGTCCCTAGTGGCCTGTAAAGCCTCTGGGGTTGATCGCACCAGCAGCCCACTGGTACCACGGTGGCTGCCTGGTGTCAGTGGAGGATCCTGGACTCAATGCCCTTGGTGGAGTTGACGGTGATGACTCAGGTCCGGATATAGGAGCAACCTGGTGCGGGTCTCACTCCCCTTCCCCGCTTGTCTCTCTTTTGCACTGGCGAGTGCCCTCTCTCAGTGTGCAGTTTTTTGTGCTTTGTCCTCAGCACCAGGGATGGAGAACAGTGCCAGTAAGAGCTTGGTGCTGGGGGAGCACTTCACACTGACGCCGAAGTACTCAGCACAGAATCGGAGCGGCAGTTCTGATAGCAGCTTCCACAAGCATAGCCTGATGTCCTGGTCTTTCATAGTGCAGGGTCTGAAGTCCCTACAGATTTTGCACTTGTCCTTTACATGAGTTTCCCCCAAGCACTTGAAGCAACTGGAGTGCGGGTCACTCACAGGTATAGGTTTGCCACAAGAGGCACAAGGTTTGAAGCCTGGGAACTAGGGCATGCCTGGCCCCTGGGGCAAAAAGTCTCTCAATGATAGGAACTATATACACTACCACTACTTGCAAAAACTATATACAGTAAACTATTAACACTATGAATGAAGAAAGAGTCTGAAACCACTGGGAAGAAACCTTGCCAGAGCAAGAAAGGGTCATTCCAGCAACTGTCCCGATGGTAAGAAGGTCCAGGGCTAGTGGCACCCCTTATACCGGTGCATACGTGTGCCGCTCGAGAGGATGCTAGAGCTGGTCCATCGGATACCACTAAGGGAAAAATCTCCGGCAACAGTGCAAGCGGCATGCGCACACCTAGCATGGAATGGACATGAGCAAACACTCGAAGAAAAACTGAATCTCTTGAGATGGCAAAGCTGCTAAGAACCAGGCACCAAGAACAAGAGCATCACCTTCACTTCTCAGCTCCTATACAGAATCAATGGATGAGATCCTAGTATTGTCTGTCTCATGTCTGTGTCTGGCTGTATCTGATCAGCAAATGAGTTGCTTGCTACAAACAGTCATAGCAAAACATCTACAAGGACAGTAGGTTTTATTCTGCATGATTTAACATGCCTTCTTGTTGCAAAATTCTGAATCCCCTCTACTTGAAATATTTGGTTTTATGTGCAGTAGCATCGTTTATGTTAAAAGATATCGCAAAGCACTTTCAAAGGATGAAGAAATTACATATTGGTAGCTTAGTTGCTCATGAGAAGGGTCCCTAAAGAGAGATGGGGATGGCTTACGTACAGTTCTGGAGATTAGAACCTTTTATTTTATTAAATCCCAGGATTATATCTCCTAAACTCTGTGACAAACTCTGTCCCATCTTCTGCAGCTACCTAGGGCCCCAGCAGTAGCAGAACAAGTGTGGGTTTTCTGTGCAAGGATTTGGGGAGACCATGCCAGAAGGGAAGGAAGCATTCTCCTGTGTGTTATGGAACCTGGTTTTGCAGGAGGCTTCTGGCTCATTCGTGTACAGCTGGGGGTAGCAGCCTAGGTGAGGCAGATCTGGATAGGAACAGGGGCAAGACCATGAATCTCCCGCTATACAAACCTGATGACCATTGAGCCCTCTTAGTGGGAGGTGCAGAAGCAACAAGGCTACTGTGGCAGTGGCGCAGCTAACATGGGACATTTGAGTGGACCGTGACTTCGGGTGGATGGGCAATGATGGGGGGGGCAGAGGAGAAGGGGGGGGGGCAGGAGGGATCAGGGGGCCAGCCTCTGCCCACCCCCTCCAGTCCAGCTGGCCTTGTGTGGGGGTGATGGATGCTTTGGCCAGGGGTCCCCTGGGGCCCTGCGTACATGCACCCAGCTCCAGGAGGAGACGCCACTCTGCAGCATGCACGGCTCCTGGCACCCATCCCTGTTGCACCGCCCCATGCCAGGCCCCACTCCCCAAGGCAACAGGCCTACATATTTTGATGATCGCTGCTGCTGGGCGGGCCAGTCAGCCAACCAGCCACCCTCCTCCTGCTGTGGCATGCGCATGCATGCATGCATGGCGCACTCGTCAGGTGCTCCACTGCTGTGCCGCTGCTGTCCCTCCTCCTCCGGTCGGGCCAGGGGTGTGTGCACCCAGCATGTGGTGTCCTCCAGGTCTGGGCAGGGCTAGTGCTGGGGTGGGCCTGGATGCTAAGTGGGTGGGCTGTGGCCTACCTGTAGCTACACCCCTGAACTGTGGCCTGCGTTAGTGGCCACTGTGCTGCACTGCTCCAGCTCCATGTCCTAGGGAGAGAAATCCTTTCCCTCATGCTCCATGCCTGCTGCACCAAACCCAGCTACTGGGGCTTGTTGTGAAATAAAGTATTTCTCTCTTTGAAAAGAACTAGGAGATCTTTCACTTGGAACCAAGAACTACCATAGTCGGGCAGAAGATGCCTTGATTTAGCATCTCATTTGAATGATGGCACATGTAACAGGGAAGCACAGTAGTGTGGATCTACACCCAACCTTAAGTTCCAAAGTAGGGTTTGAACTTAGAACTTTATAGCCCAAAAGCAAAATAAGATTATTTATTTCTGTGGTTTCTTATGTTTCCGTTTGGAGTTTCCCAGTGATGAGACAGCCATAAAACATGGATGAAAACATTTTACAAACAGAACAATACTGCAAAAGGAAGACACCCAGTGGTAAGGCACAGTATGTATAGGAAAGTATTCATCATTCATGAACAAACAAAACAAAACCAAACCCCCAAAACTAAACACCAAACCATTATATGCTGAAATAAGCAGTAACAGAGTCCAAGTAATCTTTCAGAGGGATAAAAAAAATTCAAAGTGACTCAAACCACGCATCATTCAGATGTCAATTTTCCAGAGACACAGTTAAACATGAGAATTAAGAACAGAAAATAAATTATACACAGTAAAAACAAAGGATCTGCAAGAATGAGCCCTAATGTACAGACTAAAGTCAATGTACAGGGCTGTTGCTCCTGACCTCTTGAGTCAGCCATAAGCCAATGGCTCGGTACCAGTGTTCCCAGATGTGCATCCCAATCCAATAGTCATTCATAGCAATAAACTGCCTGAGGCAGGCCTCAAGCCCTACCCAAGAAGTGACTTAGCTACTCAAGACCCCCCAGGTAAGAATGAAGGAGAGATCTAAACACATCTCAGTCTCTGAACAGGTTCTTGGAGCATCCTATCTGGTAGAAATCATTCAACAGATCTCATATGGAATCTCACTAATAGAATCAAAACATTTAAAAACTGTCCATCTCCCCCAGATTCAGAGAATTTTAAGTTAGAAGGGACCATTACTTGATCTAGTCTGACCTCCCGTATATCACAAGCCATTACATGTCACCCAGTTAACCCTATATTGAGCCCAATAACTTGGGTTTGACTAAAGCATAGCTTGAGTTTGGTTAAATCATAATTTCCTGAAAGGCATCCAGTCTTGATTTGAACATAAGAACTGACATACTTGGGTCAGACCAAAGGTCCATCAAGCCCAGTATCCTGTCTTCTGACAGTGGCCAATGGCAAGTGCCCCAAAGGGAATGAACTGACAGGTTATCATCAAGTGATCCATGCCCTGTCACCCAATCCCAGCTTCTGGCAAACAGAGGCTAGGTACACCATTCCTGCCCATCCTGGCTAATAGCCATTGATGGACCTATCCTCCATGAATCTACCTAGCTCCCTTTTGAACCCTGTTATAGTATTGGCCTATTTGAAGACATCAAGAGATGAAGCATCTGCCATTTCCATTGGTAGTTTGTTCCAATTTTTAAATTATTCTCACTGTTAAAAATTGGTACCTAATTTATAATTTAAATTTGTCTGGCTTCAGCTTGCACCTGTTGGTTCTTGTTATGCCTTTCTCTGCTAGATTAAAGATCACTTTAGCACCCGGTATTTTCTTCCCATGAAGGTACTTTTACACTATAATCAACAATCTCAACCTTTATGATAAACTAAACAGATCTAGTTCTTTAAGTCTCCCACTGTACGGCATTTTCTCCAGCCTTCAGGTAATTTTTGTGTCTCTTTCCTGCACCTTCTCCAATTTTTCAACATCTTTTTTAAAATGTGGAAACCAGAACTGCACAGTATTCCAGTATCAGTCTCTGCAGTATAATATACACAAGGGTAACATCAATCCCTACCCCTACTCACTACTCCCCTGTTTATACAGCCAAGCATCACATTAGCCCTTTTTGCCACAACATCGCATTGGGAGCTCATGTTGAGATGCATGACCCTTTTGACCTCTAGATCCTTTTTAGAGTCACTGTTTTCCAGGATACAGCTGCCATTCTCTAGGTATGGCTGCATTCCCTGTCCCTAGATGTATAATTTAGCATTTGGCTGTGTTAAAAGGTCTTTTATTTGAACAGGCCCACCTTATCAAGAGATCTTGGTCACTGTGTGTGACTGCCCAGTTCCCATCATTATTTATCACTCCAGTAATCTTTGTGTCATTCACATATTATATCAGCACCGATTTTATACTTCCTGATCATTGGTGAAAATGGTGAATAGTGTTGAAGATTGAAAATTCCAACTGACCATCGATGCGCTTGTTCCTATGTGACTGTTGATAGGGAACTGGAGCTCTTTTAGTGCAAAACTATTTGATTTGTGTGCACAAACGTGTGCGCATGCCTGCCCTCTTTTGTGGGCACAATTAAGCGCATACTCAACATCAGAGTCCAGCCTACAATCGTTGGAAAATAAGTAAAAATAAAAAACATTTTATATTTCTTTGCTGCCAGCCTAAATGGCTCTAACAAAAGAAAAATGGTGGGTACCCAATCTTAATGCTATTCCAAAGACTCAGTGGTTATGCGAGAATGAAAGATGGATATCATCAGTGATACAAATTAAAGCCACAGGACATTGCTCTTAGAATTGTAGCAAGCCTAAAACTTGAGGTCAACATAATATTGCCTCAGTTCATTAAGCCAAAAATTTCATTCTGTTCTGTTGAAGGCTTTTTAAGTGTCCAAAGAGATCATAACTAGTGAGCTGATTGACAAGAATTCACTGATAATGTGTAAAGCACTCAGGACATTAAAGCAAGCAATCAGATTAATAACAAATCTGTTCTTGCCCTGATGTACCATTTGGAGCTATATATTTTCTAGTCCTATGGTCAGTAACTTGAGACAAATCTGCACCCTGTACATAAAAGGGATATATTATAGGTCAATAGGACCTACAGAGCTAGGAAATTTCTTTCCTTAAATAATTTTGTGTTATGAAATAACATACTTTTGTCTAATAAATGACTGGGAACAATTTCCACAGAAGGGAAATAATGGCTTACTTAAAGCACGAGTTGTCTTTCACTGGACTTTTATTGCTTTTAAAAAAATAGATTTACTATATCAAACATGATCTGCTTGCCTCATGCTTCCCTTGCTTCAGTGACTCAAATCAATTTTGGCAAAATATTAATACAATGTAGGGTCATTAGTACTATAACAATTGTTCATACATTTCAAAATATCTGTCACCTATATTTATGATGGCTTCTTTTAGCTGTAAATTGAATGACTGTCCTTCTTAACTCTTGCTTCTTATTATTAGCCTAACAATTCAGTTTTTCTCTCAAAATTCACATAAATTGCACCATGTATCAGTGAAGAGGATATTAAAGACTCTGTATTTTGTTTCCACTTAGTGTGGAACAGGATCTGGCCTATTATGTTCAGTATGTGGAATTAAGCTAACAGAGAAAATCAGTTTCAACATTGAGAAATGTCATGGTATGACAAAAGGTTTAGCTACAAAAGGAAAGAAAAAACAGAAATAAAAGAGAATTATCATCATTAATCTCAAAAAGAGTATTACAAACAAACAGCTATGTCAGTTCTGAAAATTCAAGTTTCAGCATCATCCTTACTTAGTTACAATATTAGTACTGGCCCAGGCCACATCTTGGTTTTGTTCCCATAGTTTCGCTTAAAGTTTGTTTGTTGATATATGATCCCAGAAAATCCTTCTATGAGTTGGGATCGGAAAACAGCTTAGACCTCCACCCCTTCCTCTGTAAAGATTTTCAGAAGAACTATTGCGTTTTGTCAGACATTTGTGTCTGGGCTCAAAATCCGGGCAGAGCAAAACTTTGATTCTTTCAAAATTATTATTTTAAATAAAGGGAACTGCTCTCTCAGGCTGCAATCCTGGCCTGGGAGGCTGGAGACAGAGAGATCAGGATTATACCTTCCACTACAATGGTACTGTAGGTTCTGCCACATGTCCCACTATATTATTATTGCAGGTTCCTCCATACTGGACTCCTGTAAGTGCATTCGCTGTAGATTTCTTTTTTTTTAACATTCAGTTTGAGAACTAAGGGGAATAGGTAATCCATGAAATTAAGCAATTTGGGGATCCCGCTGCCAGTAAAAACAGCAGAATCTGCATATTTTTGGACTTTTATTTGGTTTTCTACGTTTTCCATTTTGTGTTCTACTGTCTGATTGGTTACCTTGAATTAATGTCCTGTATAGCTCAGCTCGTACAGTAAAATGGTTCTAGGAGTCTATCACTTTATCCATGGGGTCAAAATGCTGATACTTACTGGACTAGTACCTTTCTCTATAAAAAATCATACTGAAATCAATGGGATTACTTGAAGAGTAAAGATGAGAGAATAAAATAGTCAGAATCTGACCATAGATGTCCCTTATGTAGATCCTTTTCACTGGGTTGAATTTCATTGTCAGTATCCAAACCACCTCTTCAAAAATACATTTAACATTTTCAGTTCACAATTCAATCTAAATTTAAAGAAAGCGTGAATTGCTACCCATCCCATGTCACAAGAGCAGAGGGAAAACAAATTCTTCAGAATAAGTGACTGTAAATTTACCTGTCCTTGGCATTTAGTGGATTTTTTTTAATCAAACACAAAATTCAGTGACTAATAAATTGAATGTACTGCTACAGTATTACTGAATGACAACATGCAGTAGTATATTGCAGCTGAATTTAAATATAAACTTTAACTTTATGGCTTTAAAGCAAATAATTTTAAAGCCTATAATTTTTGACAACCTAAAGTAAATCCTTCATAAACCAAAACACTGGTAGTCAGGCCTTATTCATAAATCTGATTTGATTTTTACTTTTGGAGTATTTACTAAATTATATATCAGTTTCTACACTTGCCCTGAGCTGCCTTGGAAAAAGGAATGCAAACTGACAAAGCTTCTTTATTTCCAATTATTATTCTAATTACTTATCCCAGAGTTTGGATCATGATTGCTTTTATTTACACTCGGAGCCTACAACATTGTACTACTTCTGCATGACTGCTTGTTAAACAGACACTTCAGACAACCATAAACAGCTCCTTTTTCTAATTAGAAATTCAGAATTTTTCAGTGGAAACAAGAGTAACATCTTTTTCAATAACAGGCACCTCAGCTGGAAAGTGGTGTTGTACGCTCCCATTCACAATAAAAGTGACTGAAAGTAAAGGAAAGCCCTAAAATAAAGACTAGGACCTATTAATCTATTACACAGGCTTTTAGGAATAAAGCATATTTACAGATGTGAAAAATTTTAATTGTTTAAAACATTTAAGAGAGTGCAGCTCTACTTTAGCAAATTACATTTATATTTATTTATTTTGCATCCAATTAAAATTGCAAAAAGAATGAGCCACTATTACTATAAAATAATGACTGGAGAAGAGCACGGTGAAATAATACATAGGTAATTGTGACAGTTTGTTTTGAAGGTTTGTAGGCAACAGAGTGAAAGTGAAATACCAGGTTTCATTAATAAACAAATCAACATTTTATGTCTTGTTAAAATGCTTTTACACACAGTACATTTAGCGAAACAAAATGTTCACATCATTATATGTTAGGAAATGATGCAATTAAGTAGAAGTGACAGTCAAGTTTCCATCTGAAACTAAGGATGGTTAATGGGAAGCACTGACACAAACTATTTTTAGTCAGAGCATAAGAAACCAACGTGACAGTGACATGCCCTACAGTCCAGATTCACAAACCTTTGAATGACGAATTTGCTTCTTTGTACATTGTAGAGAGAAGTAACAATAATGAATTACCCAAAGAAAGTGTCTCTACTCTAATAAATATAGACAAAAAGAAGGGCACAAAGGATTTATAAACAGCAGTACTTGATTTCTGAGGAAGCTAACACAATACTGGCTCCTCATTAGGGTAGGTGTTGAGAGCCTTCAAATTGAATGGACTTCTTTTGGTGCTGAGCATCTCACAGGTCAGGTCCTAAATAGAACAACTATATATATATATATATATATATACACACACATATATTCAGGACTTCTATGATTCATCTTGAAGCTTTACAAGTAACCCACTGCCGCATGAAAGGCAGCAAGGCTGTAGCATATGGCAAAAATGTTAATTGCTTCTAAAGAACTTTTAAGTGGCTTAGCAAAATATTACACGACCAACTGCTTCAAAGCTGCGTGTAAAATATAACTAACACACTTTGGGCTGATCCTGCTGTCCTTATCCTTCAGCTTCAATTAACTCCAACTGACAGTAATAGTAACAACTACAGGATTGAGCCCACAGTTTTTACAATGATTTATAATTAGAAAATACAAAACAAAATCATTGTTACTGTGTGTGATAGTGAGTGAAACTTTTTCAGATCCTGACAACTGAAGTAAACTTTGTATATTTCTGTAACTAGCAAGACAGGCCCAGATCCACAAAGGGACTTAGGCAGTGCGACACTGAACATTGCGACACCTAATTTTTAGATGACAGAAAACCACAGGAACAACAATATGATCCACTGAGCTTGAGTTAGGTGCCTAGGCTCCCTATACAACATATGGGGAGAGAAAGACACCTAAGAATGTGATCCACAAAGACAGCATACCAGGTGCAGAGCCACCTAAGCTAGCCAATGGGAGATGTTGACAACAGGGTTGTGTGTTAAGGTCCACCCCCTCTCACAGTTAGACACCTATGTCTGGGCTCCAGGAGGTACCTAGCTCTGCCTGTGAGTCACAAGTAGGAACCCCTCTTCTGGTGACTGGAGTCAAGATGAGGTGGTGGTGCTGCCACCACTGCCTACTTTATAACTTTTAGCCTAGTTGTTAACGTACTCAGCTGGGATGCGGAAGACCTAGGTTCAATCGCCCCTTCTGGCAGAAGTAAATTATTTGAAAAGAGGTCTGCCACCTTTAAAGAGAGTGCTCTCTGGGCGGCTCAGGTTTGTGCAGCTTGAGTAGAAAGCTTAGGCTAAAGTTTATGCCTGGGCAAACTCCAGGAAAAGGATACATTGTGGGCCTGTTCTCCACTAAAAGGTCAGCTGGAATCAATTAGCCTTGTACCTTGTGCAGTCCTTTGCACCTGTCCATCTGGCTGGGTAACATTTTACAGCCAGTTTGCACTTGTTTTGCACAGGTGTAAGTTATTATACACAAGGCTGTGAAGAATCAAGCCCCCAGTGTGTGGAGACACTGTAGAGGGCAAGATGGGCATTCCATCTGCTACAGTAAGTACCATAAAATCTATATATCAGACCACTATCAATATGTACATATAGCAACCTCCCTGATGGATATAGTATTGGGGGATGCAGTAGGAGATTAAATAGTTCCACAACAGGCTGTGATTTTTTTCCTTGTAGGCCTGTGCCCAGGTGGCCTATTTATCCTGGAAAAGGTCAGCCTGCTGCACAGTCAGTATACTCAGCCTTTTTGGTCTTGTTTTCCTCGGAAAGCTGTGAATATTGTCTTTTAAACAGAGCTCTCGGCACTGGAAAAATAACAACAGAATCTCCTGCTTTTTCCTTTCCAAATTCTTATAGTCAAGGTTGTTAGACCAAACTAATCGCTGGTACAACTCCACTGAAGTTTATAGTGTTACACCAGGGGTGAACCTGGTCCCTCAAAGTTTAGGTGGTAATTCCAGGTTTACTCTATCACACAGCATTGCTTATTCACCCATTATCAGCCCACAAAGTTTTCATTCAAAAGAGACATTCTTGCTGGATTCCCACCTCTCAACGAACAGAAATTAAATCGTTTACTTGCAACCATGCATGAAGACATTAGAGCCAGCTGCTCTATATCTGCAGCAAGCCTCAGGTTAAGATTAAAGCAGTGTACTGAGCCAAGTAAATTGACCTAACCAGCAGTTTTCTCTGGAAAGAAGACTGAATAGGACTGTAATACCTCTCCTAATTTCCATGTGTCAGCACCAAAGATAATGTTTGATATTTGCTTTGCATCATTTACAAGGAAAAAGAAAATAACATTTCCCAGGTGTGTAAGTTATCTTCATGATAAAAATAGTAAGAAAAGGGACTGAGGTAGCTGGAAATTTACAGGAAGGAGGCAGCAATAATGAAGGGACTTCATTCCCTTTCTCTAGAGTTGCATAAAAGAGAAATGCCCAGGATCAAAGAGAATACTGTGTGAGGAGCAGTGGAGATGGGCTGCGGAGGGAGTGTTGTGTCGCCAGCCCCTATCTTTTTATATTTTTTTCCTTTAGTGAATTTACGAAGAGTGTTGAATTCAGAGTGCTGGAAAATTGAAGCCCACTGGTTTTCACAGAGGTACAGCATGGGCAGTGGCATTACAAGCTCCTCCCAATGCCGTGCCAGTGTGTCTCACCCCAGCCTTGAAGTATGCAGTGTAGTTGTAGCTGCATCAGTACCAGGATATGAAAGAGACAAGGAGGGTGAGGAAATATCTTTCACCGGATCAACTTCTGTGGGTGAGAAAGATAATAATATAAATAACATATGGAGATATACCTATCTCACAGAACTGAAAGGTCATCGAGTCCTTCACTAGCAGGACCAAGTACTAATTTTTGCCCCCAAGCGGCTCCCTCAAGGATTGAACTCATAACCCTAGGTTAAGCAGGCCAATGCTCAAACCACTGAGCTATCCCTCCCGCTAGCCTTTGAAGAAGAGCTCTGTGTAGCTCCAAAGCTTCTTTCTCACCAATAGAAGTTGGACCCATAAAAGATATTACCTCACCCCACCTTGTCTCCCGAACCTTGAAGCTTAGTTTCCATGAGCATTTATTCCATGACCCTGCTGCTAAAATTGCCAACAAAGCTTACTAATTATGATAGCATGTTTTTGTAATGTTGACACCTGTCCACTAGGAGCTAGTTTAACTCACAGCTCAATTCACAGAGGCCTCCTACAGCCATCAAATATTAACAGCTTTGAATCACTACTGCCCGCCCCTGGGCCAGATTTATGCATGTGACCTAGTCCTGAAAAGTGTTCCATTACCAGTGCCCCTGAGTCATCCAGGCCTGCCCTGTGTTATACTTATACAAAGCACATGAGATTTTTTATAGGGGAGAAGGCAACATACCACATTTATTGAGAATACAGCAGTTAGCATATGCTTTTTAGACCTGGTCTACACTACGACTTTAATTCGGATTTATCAGCTTTAATTCGAATTTACCCTGCAACCGTCCACACAACGACGCTATTTATTTCGATGTAAAGGGCCCTTTAAATCGATTTCTGTACTCCACCCCGATGAGCGGAGTAGCGCCAAAATCGATTTTAACATTTAGAATTAGGGATAGGGTGGCCGCAATTCGATGGTATTGGCCTCCGGGAGCTATCCCACAGTGCATCATTGTGACTGCTCTGGACAGCAATCTAAACTCGGATGCACTGGCCAGGTAGACAGGAAAAGCCCCGCGAACATTTGAATTTCATTTCCTGTTTGCCCAGCGTGGAGAGCACAGGTGACCACAGATACCTCATCAGCACAGGTAACCATGCAGGCTGATAATCGAAAAAGAGCACCAGCATGGACCGTGAGGGAGGTACTGGATCTGATCGCTGTATGGGGAGAGGATTCAGTGCTTGCAGAACTTCGTTCTAAAAGACGAAATGCAAAAACTTTTGAAAAAATCTCCAAGGGCATGATGGAGAGAGGCCACAATAGGGACTCAGATCAGTGCCGCGTGAAAGTCAAGGAGCTCAGACAAGCCTATCAAAAAACAAAGGAGGCAAATGGTCGCTCCGGGTCAGAGCCGCGGACATGCCGCTTCTACGCCGAGCTGCATGCAATTCTAGGGGGGGCTGCCACCACTACCCCACCTGTGATCGTGGATTCTGGGTCAGGGATAGTCTCATCAGCGACGCCTGAGGATTCTGCCGATGGGGGAGAGGAGGAGGAGGAGGAGGAGGAGGAGGATGAGCTTGCAGAGAGCACACAGCACTCCGTTCTCCCCAACAGCCAGGATCTTTTTCTCACCCTGACTGAAGTACCCTCCCAACCCTCCCAAGCCAGTACCCAAGACTCTGACCCCATGGAAGGGACCTCAGGTGAGTTTACCTTTTAAAATATAAAACTTGTTTTAAAAGCAAATGGTTTTTAATGATTACTTTGCCCTGAGGACTTGGGATGCATTCGTGGTCAGTTCAGCTACTGGAAAAGTCTGTTAACGTGTCTGGGGATGGAGCGGAAATCCTCCAGGGACATCTCCATGAAGCTCTCCTGGAGGTACTCCAAAAGCCTTGCCACAAGGTTTCTGGGCAGTGCATCCTTATTCCGTCCTCCATGGTAGGACACTTGACCACGCCATGCTTGCAGCAAGTAATCTGGTATCATTGCCTGACAAAGCCTGGCAGCGTATGGTCCCGGTGTTTGCTGGCATTCAAGCAACATCCGTTCTTTATCTTGTTGTGTAATCCTCAGGAGAGTGATATCACTCCTGGTAACCTGGTTGAAATACGGGAACTTAATTAAGGGGACAGAGGTGGCCGTTCCTACTGGGCTGTTTGCCTGTGGCGGAAAATAAATCCTTCCCTGAAGTTAGCCAAGCGCAGATGGGAAATTGGCCCTGAGCTTTTCGCGTTTGGCTAGCAGGGATCTTCTCTGTTACCAGCCACGCGGTGGGGGGAGGGGTACCGTGATCATCCCAGAGAATTCATGGCGGGAGGGGGGCGGGGGGTGGTGGTGGTTAGTTTGGTGCCTGCAGGGATCTTCCCTGATACCAGCCACGCGGTGGGGGGGAGGGGTACAGCGATCATCCCAGAGAATTCATGGCGAGGGGGGGGGGGGTTAGTTTGTTTTCTGCTGCTGAATGTTAACAGAAAAACCGCAGCACTCTACAGGCTATGCTTGGTATGTGGGAAAGGAGGGCGCAGAAGCTGTAAGACAATGGCTTACCATGGCCGCATGCAAGCCGAATTCTGTTGCCCAGACCTGTGATCTCTAGCAGCAAAGCCACAGGCACTCAGCATTAAGAGGCAAAATGCGACCTTGCACAGAAATCACATGTGCTATGTAATGTGAATAGTGTTGGTCACCGTGAAAGAGTATAAGCATTGTTCTGCAAAATGTAGCTTTTTAAACAATTCTCTCTTTTTTCCCCTCCCTACAGCAGCTGCAAATTCCTCAAGCCTCCCTCCTCCATCCCGAAGGTTATCACAGATAAGGCGTTGTAAGAAGAGAACGCGAGACGAGATGTTTTCTGAAATTATGGAATCCAGCCGCAGTGACAGAGCTCATCTGAATGAGCGAAAGGAAACAGTTTCAAAGTATAGGAAAGAAGCCAGTGCACGTGAGGACAGGAGGGACCAACGTGAGGACATGAGGGACCAACGTGAGGACAGGAGGGACCAACGTGAGGAGAGGAGAGACGCTCGAGATGAGAGGTGGCGGCAGGAAGATCAGAGGAGGCAGGATGCAACGCTGGGGCTGCTGCGTGAGCAAACAGACATGCTCCGGCGTCTGGTGGAGCTTCAGGAACGGCTGCAGGAAAACAGACTGCCGCTTCAGCCCCTGTTCCACCCTCCCCCCTCCCCATGTTCCGTATCCTCCTCACCCAGACGTGTAAGAACGCGGGGGGGGGGGAGGCTCCGTACACCTTCCCATTCCACCCCAGTAGACAGCCCAAGCAAAAGGCTGTCATTTTTTAAACCTTTTCTTAGTGGCTTTTTCCTTCCCAGCAATCCTCCTCCCAAATACCACCCGGGTTCCCTCCCTCTTTTTCTAATCTATTAATAAAGAATAAATGATTTTTAAATGATAGTGACTTTATTTGGTTTGAAAGAAAGCTGGGGGAAGGGGGAGGGTGGGTTCCTTACAGAAAATCAGTCAATAAAGGGGGCGGGTTTTCATGAAGGAGAAACGAACAGATATTTCACACTGTAGCCTGGCCAGTCATGAAACTGGTTTTTAAAGCTTCTCTGATGCACAGCGCTTCCTGGTGTGCTCTTCTAATCGCCCTGGTGTCTGGCTGCGCGTAATCAGCAGCCAGGCGATTTGCCTCAGCCTCCCACCCCGCCATAAAGGTCTCCCCCTTACTTTCACAGAGATTGTGGAGCACACAGCAAGCAGAAATAACAATCGGGAGATTTCTTTGGCTGAGGTCAGAGCGAGTCAATAATGATCGCCAGCGACCTTTTAAACGGCCAAATGCACATTCTACCACCATTCTGCACTTGCTTAGCCTGTAGTTAAACAGCTCCTGACTCCTGTCCAGGCTGCCTGTGTATGGCTTCATGAGCCATGGCATTAAGGGGTAGGCTGGGTCCCCAAGAATAACTATTGGCATTTCAACATCCCCAACGGTTATTTTCTGGTCCGGAAAGTAAGTCCCTTGCTGCAGCCCTTTAAACAGAGTAGTGTTCCTGAAGACGTGAGCGTCATGAACCCTTCCCGCCCAGCCCACGTTGATGTTGGTGAAACGTCCCTTGTGATCCACAAGTGCTTGCAGCACCACTGAAAAGTACCCCTTGCGGTTTATGTACTCGGTGGCTTGGTGCTCCGGTGCCAAGATAGGGATATGGGTTCCGTCTATCGCCCCACCACAGTTAGGGAATCCCATTGCAGCAAAACCATCCACTATGGCCTGCACATTTCCCAGAGTCACTAACTTTCATAGCAGCACCTGAGTGATTGCTTTGGCTACTTGCATCACATAGTCATACATACATACACTATGCACACTGTCCCGCCAGTCGATGTTATAGTTACCAGTTCGGATCAACCTGGTGGCCAGCTACGGTAGGTTGATCACTGGTAGGGAGGAGCCGGGTTCCGTCGGTCGCGACATGATGCTTCGGGGAAGTCTTGGCAGGACGAACCCAAAGTTTTATGGCAAGGCACTGTTTATATAGTGATTTTTTTTTATTGGGACCAATGAGTTTTGCTTTGTTATGCTGTAATTAATTGTTGTTTGAAGAGTGCTTGTTTTTTTAAATTAAAAAAACAAAAATTATTATAGCTATTTTGTTTTTATTGATAGGTGCCTGTTTTATTTTTAGAGTTGTTAATTTGCCCTTTTTTGACATTTTAATAGGAGTCTGTTGCAGCTTTTTGGCGCTTTTGCATTTGTTTTTTGTTTGTTTGTTTGTTTTGTATATTTGGTTTAGCTATGGCCTTTATACTTATTTTTTAACACATACATTTTTTATTTAGATACAAAATAGAATTAATTTACATATAACATTTTGAACAGGAACATCAAATTGCAATGCAAAAGAAAGACAATTGTTGCACCCTTTTACTTATTTTAAAATGCTAACCCTATAACAAATTGGTGACCCTTAAAGGTCTGTTATTGCTTTAAAATCAGTCCAGACACAAATTCTGGCTAATGTATTTTTACCAATGGCATTCCTTTTTGTTATTTAAAAAGGATGGCTGGCAAAATATAATTAAATCATACACCAATACATTTAATACCTGCTACATAATTATTTTTTATTTTAAATTATATTAACACAAACATAAAATTCTATTAGTACATCTGAACCACACAGCAAATGAATGTTAGTAGTTCCGTCATGCAAGAGTGGTAGTAGTTTCTGGTTTTGAAGTGAAAACTAAATTTTGCCTTCCTCTCTGATAATCCATAAATTGTTCTGCATCCATGAGGAAAAAAAGTGTGTTTGGGTTCCACCAGCAACAGAGAAATGAATATTCCATATCTATTCTTTCAGTTCTTGCTTTAAGAGACACCTGTGCATTCTGAAAATAAGAATAGGCCGGGTGACATAGACTTGTAGGAGCTGAAAGGCCCAGAGCCCTTCAACTCTGTAGCCCCACTTTGTGCCACAGAACATAATTGTGTGCAAAGAGCAGTAGAGAAGCCAAGGACTGAATGGGCATGGAAACTAGATACATAGGATGAACTACACTCTTATCCCTAGACTTCAGAGGCTGATAACAGGATTGGGGTCACTGATGGGGCAATCTGTCTGCTAACTATGTTCTGTGGCTGGTAGTGGTAACTTCGATCTCCAGTGCTATCAATCTGGCACTTTTTACCAGCCCTACATTCACTTTTAAGGAGAAAAACAACACAATGTTATGGGCTACAATTGCTCCATCAACTGGGAATAAAATTATGAGGCTCTAGACAGTTGGCATGATACGTAGCTAGGAAGTGTTAATGTAAATGACATCTTCAATTGTTGATTATTGTATATGCTTCTTTGACTTTTTTATATAAGCTATTATGGGAATAAAAAAATCATTGAAGCATATATTCTGTGTGAATGTAGACAACATCTGTGTAATATAGCTACCCTGAAATATAATATAGCTTACTTAGCAATTTCTAACTATTTGGGTTTAAAAGTGAACTATATGCATGTGTTCAGAAAAACCTGAGTCTTAAAAAAAAAGAGTCTCTTACAAAGATTATGCAAATTATCTGGTCTCCAAATTATTCCTAAAGAAGCTCAGCAGTATAATATATTGATATTAATCTTCTATTCTAGTCTTGGACCACTGCTAAACAGGGCATCTCATAATGTAGCATTATGCAGTATCTTTGTGACATGGACAATTATCTTAGAAACTCAGGGCCCAACCTGAGCCACTTGAAAATGGCTTGATTTTCAGAAAGTGTTTGTTCAACACGTGAAAAATCAGCTCCCTTTAAGGTATTTCGAGCTGGGCCCCACAAAATTGAGGCACCCACAATTACTAGTCACTTCTGAAAATCTTGGCCTCAGATTTTTCTTTGTTGTTCCTATATGCCTTTTTGAGAACTACATTCCTAAACTCTTAACAAATGTTGAGCATCTTGAAGCTCAGCACCTTGCAGAAGGCCCTCAACAATTCATGGGATCAGGTAGGGTTACCATATTTCCACAATCAAAAACGAGGACATGGGGGGGGGAACCCCACTCTAACCCTGCCCCCATCCACTCCCCACCCCAACTGCCCCCCTCAGAACCCCCAACCCTCTCTGTCCCCTGACGGCCCCCTCCTGGGACCCCTGCCACTAACTGCCCCCTAGGACCCCACCCCCTATCTAAGCCTCCCTGTTCCTTGTCCCCTAACTACCCCCTCCTGAGACCCCCCCTCACCCTAACTGCCCCCCTAGGACCCTACGTCTTACCTGTACCCTGACTTCCCAAAACCTTATCCACACCCCCACCCCCAAACAGACCCCCGCCCCCGAACTCCCGACCCATCTAACCCTGGTCCCTGTCTCTTGACTACCCCCTCCAGAACCTCCCTGCCCCTTCTCCGACCCCCTGGCCCCCTTACCGTGCCGCTCAGAGTGCTGCGGAGCGGCACGCTGGGCAGCAGGGGAGGGTGAGCAGGGGGAGGAGCTCCAGACTGCCGGAGGCCTGATGCGAAGTCATACTACACATCTTCAAAAACAGCAACACATATTTTATTAGATAAGTATCAATAGATGTGTGCAATGAAAATAAAAAGTACAGGAAACAGGACAACCCTGATTAGAACTGGAGGCTTTGGAAAGGGCCTGTAACAAATCATGCTACTTTCCACCTCTAATAAAACAAAAAGCCTTCAAGAAATACAAATGTGACCTAACTCTTTGCCTGCCAAGATAGCCATTTAAAAAGAAAAAAAATCTTATTAAAACTTGAGGCAAATGTACTGCTCAAGAACTGAGACAAGGGGGATGAGGTAATATCTTTTACTGGACCAACTTCTGTTGGTGAAAGCGACAAGCTTTCGAGCTACACAGAGCTCTTTTTCAGCTCTATGTAAGCTCAAAAGCTTGTCTTTCTCACCAGCAGAAGTTGGTCCAATAAAAGATATTACGTCACCTACCTTGTCTCTCTAATATCCTGGGATCAACACGGCTACAACACCGAAAACTAATCATGAACTGCTCATTCTGCCCAGACAACTACATATTCAATGTTTAGAAAAGAGTATCTCACAGATTGGGAAATGAAGGCAGCTGCAGTTTAACAAGATCAAATAGTGACTCCTGAGTAAATTCCATAACTTACATATTATAAATTACAGTGCTGGTACTTGCAGAGTAAAGTACTACTAAGCATGTGTAAAGGTGGAAGAATACAACCCTAAAAGTTGAAGGTCAAGATTTTCAAAAGCGAGAAGTGATTATGAGTGCCTCAATTTTGGGGGGCCCAACACAAGACACTTGAAAGTCGCTTGATTTTCAGGGAGTATTTGGTTCAACATTTCTGAACAATAACTTCACTTTAAGGGGTATCAAGCTGGGCCCCGCAAAACTGTGGTACCCACAATCACTAGTAATTTTTGAAAAGCTTGACTTAAGATCTTTCTTTGTTGTTCCTATCAATCTTTTTGAGAATTACATTCCCACAGTCTTAATGAATGTTAGTGAAACGGTTTATGGCCAGTTTCTAAAAACAAATCTTATCACCAGATAGATTCTCTGATATCTCACTTAAATAACTTCATTCCGAACATGCTCAGTCTTCATGGTCTGCTAAGATTTTGATACAAACCTTTAATTACTTTTTGCTAAAAACACAATTAACAGAGCTCAGTTCTAAGGGCCTAACCTTACAGTACATTACAAGGTACTCAGTTTTCTTGATATTATTCCCTGTCAAATGCAAAATGACTACTTGTGAAAGTACTAGCATTACAATATAAATAAAGCTAGTAAAACCTAATATAGAGGTGGAACCTAAAAAGCCATTAGATGCACATGAACTCTGCAAAAAACTATAAGCAGTCAGTTCCCTCAACATCTATTACATGAAAGTTCTATGAATAAAGGCTGGATAGAAATATCTGTGTAAGGGCCAGGAAATTCAGAGAAGGTCCCCTTAGAGTTTCAATTGCATTCTTCCATCAGGGGCTGCAGGTAGTCCTCCACAGGGAAGAAAACTGGGGTCATGCTCACAAACTCTGCAGATTACCCAAGATGCTTATGGATCTGATAGGGGCACAGGAACTGGAATCTCTCCACTGGCTCAGACTGCCCTGCAGTTCTGTACTTGCTCCTTGGCAGCACATGGAGATGCACTCTCAGAGACTCCAACGGGTGCCTATTCCTGAGACCTTACCCCATCTTTTAAGGGGTTTCCCCAGAACAGTGTTGCACTCTATTAACTTCCCTCTACTCTTTGTGCTGGATGCAGGGGGAAGTAGAGGAAACACAATTTGCAGCTTTCCGGGCTCTACCAGTCCTTTCTCAGCCCATTCACTTCCCACTCACAGATCTCAGGACTCACAAATCAGAGAGAAAAAAGAGTGACATCTAGTGCTGAGGCCATTAACCCCTGTGTTACCACAATGTGAAGAAGATTCACGCGTGGAGTATCCTCCATGGAGGATCCAAAGTGTACCATCTAGCTTTTAGTTATTTATATAAGGAAGATGCTAATATCAGATATTTTCTACGGAAACAAGATCCAAACTTTAGTTGAACTTGCTAATATCTTTATCTTTTCCTTGTGACAGGAATGGCTATGCCAATCTTTAAAGGCCAAATCCAGTTAAAAATTGTGAGCTGTTAGATCTTGAAAGCTTCTTAAGCATTACAACCACAAACACTGCTCTTTATTCATAGGGAGAATTAACAGACTTTTTTCCTTTTAAAAAGTACCCAGAAAGTTACATACCAAAAGTCTCCATCAAAAGAATGGATCCGAAGAAGTGGGCTGTAGTCCACGAAAGCTAATACTCTAATAAATTTGTTAGTCTCTAAGGTGCCACAAGTACTCCTGTTCTTTCATCAAAAGAAAGTTAGGGCTGTCTACACACACAAGTCGTATCACTTTTAACTATCCTGGTACAGTTATTGTGGTACAACACCTCGTGTGGATGCAGTTAGATCAGGAAGGGGAATAAGCTATAGTTGTATAAGGCACCGTTATACCAGTATAATGCACACTAGGGGGTCTATCAAGGAGCGCCGCCAGCTTTTTTGCCGCCCTAGGCGGCAGAAGGTCCCGCCCCCAAAATGCCGACCCCCAACAGAGGCGGCGGAAGGTCCCGCCCCCGAAATACCACCGACGACTGGGGCGGCCGAAGATCCGGCCTCCGCGGTCGCCACCCCCCAAATGTTAGCGCCCTAGGCGACCACCTCGGTCGCCTAATGGGTTGCGCCGGCCCTGGGTCTATCGACATAACCATTTCAGTTAAAAAAAAATCATACTTCTAACCAACATAGTTATATTGTTACCAAAACTGTGTGTAGACTCGGCCTTACAATGGCACAATCGAGCACTCAGAAGTTAGGAAATACCAATTTAACATTGTCCATGCAACCTTAATTTGGTCCTACTTGTGTGCATGCCTTATGATATACTCTTTAATTACCTGATCACATACTATTTATCCTACAGGTATTCTGCTTCAGTCAGTACACAGGATCGACATACATGAGCGTGTATTTTATATTACATGCATACATACACATGCACACACAAGAGAGAGAAAGAAAAACTTTCTGATTATACTGGAAGTCACTAACACAAGGATTGGGGTTGAGAACTACACACAGCCCTCCTTTGTGACTGGGAAAAAGAGCAGAAAAATCTCTCTCCACATATTTAGTTTAATAGGGAACTAAACATTCTGAGTCCTTTGATGATGCTTGAAATCATTGATGACCAAGATATGATCCCCTAATGGGATTGGTTCAGCCTTAGAGTTACAGTAACTCTTTTGGTTCCACTATTGTGATGGGGAATACTTCTGGAGTTATGTTTCATATTTGTTGGTAGCACATTCGTATGGGCTCTCACTTTACCCAAAAGCTTCATAAGACCCCATCACAGGGTGCTATACCCTAGGTAGGTGACTTCTTGGGTGGCCAGTTGATCCGTGGTTGGGTTGGCTCTCAAACCTGCCTCCCTGAGAGTCCATAATACTGCAACCACATGCTTCATATGTTTGGCTCAGCTCTTGCTGTAGATTATGATATCGTCAACATAGGTGGCCGCGTACCCCCCAGGCAGCCGTAGCACTCTGTAAATCAGCTGCTGGAAAGTGGTGGCAGCCCCATAAAGTCCAAAGGACATGGTTTTAAATTGGTATGGCCCCCACAATATGGGAAAGGCATTTTTTTCTTTAGATTCAGATGTTAAGGGGATTTGCCAGTATCCCTTCATCAAGTCAAGGATGGATATATACTTGGTGGCCTCCGGACTTTCCAGCTGTTTGTCGACCGTAGGCATGGGGTATGTGTCAAATTTTGAAATGGTGTTCGTTTTCCGGAAGTCAATACAGAACCTCATCGACCCATCCAGCTTGGGCACAAGCATAATGGGGCTCCTCCACTTGCTGTGTCACTCTTCAACAACTCCTAGTTCTATCATGTGACCTGGAGTTCCTAGCAAACTGTCTCCCACATCTTGCTCAGGAGTGGTCGTAGGCTCTCATGTACCTGCCACCCTAGTTCAGTGTTTATATGATGGAATATCAGGTGGGTCTGCCCGGGTATCATTGAAAATATCTCAGGGAACAATTTGACCAGCTGTATAGTTGTTGCTCTTGTTTGGACTGCAGACATTCCCTACAGGTACTAATGCATACTTGTGGTGCCGAGGCCTGAAGTCTGAATTGGAAGGAATGGGGTGACAAGGAGGCCCTCTTGTCCTTTCCAGGCCTTCAACAGGTTGATGTGATACACCTAGGTAGACTTCCTTTTCTGAGTTGTTGGATGATCTCCCCAATCCATCTCACCACCTTGAGCCTTGCCAGTGAGCTAACAACTTGGATTCTGAGGTTGGTAGCAGCTGTACCACTTGGTCTCTGGGCTGGAACATGCATAGTGTTGTCCCTTTGTTACAGGCTTGTTCCTGGGTGTGCTGTGCCTTTCTGTAGGTTTTCTCTTGTGAACTCCCCCAGTTTCTTCAATTTCTCCTACAGCTGTATAAAATACCTTACTACATTGTTGTCCTGGTGCTTTGCTCTTCTCAAAGGAGGTCCAGAATCCCCCCGGGTTGCTTCCAATATAATAATTCAAATGGGGGAGAACCCTGTGGATGCCTGGGGCACCTCACAAATAGTGAACAAGAGAAGGGGGATCAGGCAGTCCCAGGATCAGGGTTCAGTGGTCACAAACTTTTTCAACATGTTCTTCAACATTTCATTAAACTGTTTGACCAGCCCATTGATCTGGGCGTGATACACCAACATCCTTAAGGACTTGGCCTTCAGTAAGATGCATAGGTAAAATTTGTCCCTTGGTCTGTCAATATTTTTTTAGGGATCCCCACCCAGGCAAATATTTGTATGAGTTCACTAGCAATGACAGCTACCATTGCTGACCAGATGGGAATGGCCTCAAGGTATCTGGTGGCATAGTCCAAGATTACCAGTATGTATTTGTGCCCTGCTGCGGACTTCTCTAATGGATCCACCATGCCTACACCTATTCGCTTGAAGGGCACTCCCACAATGGGTTGCAGTACCAAGGGGGCTTTCAGGACCTTTCTCTGGCCCATCCACTGGCATTTCAGGCATGAGGCGCAATAGTCTTGCACCTCCGGGTACACAACCATCCAGTAGAACCTCAGGGTCACCCTGCCAAGCATCTTCTCTCCCCCCAAGTGACCCCCACATGAAGCTGTATGAGCCACTTGTAGTATCTGCCTTCAGAACTTCCTCAGTACTAAGAGTTGCATTCTTACCTCTCCCATCGCATTCTTCATTGCCCGGTACGCCCTCTCCCCTATTAGTTCAAATGGGTCCACTGTTTCAACTGCTTTACTGTCTGCACAGATGAGCTGTTCATAAACTTTGTTCAGGATGGGGGCGTTTCTTTGTTTTCCACAAACTCCCCCTCGCTTCACAGCAAATCTAGGTGACAAGTGGTAGCGAGCCTCTATGCCCCAGTCGGATTCAGGCAGCGGGCCTTTCACTCATGAAGATGGTCCTTCTCCTGGGTCTTCATCTTCCTTTGAGCCCCACTGTTCCCGAAGCTTCCTCTCAGCCACTGTGGCCATTTCCACCTTCCTGGGTCTTCTGGCTCTGGCTCTGCTTTCTCCATGGAAGCACTCTGTCACCCTTTGACCTCTTCCCCGAAGACCTTCCAGTCATGCTGAAGCATGACTGGGTAAGCCAGGTCTTTTGCCACTCCAACCTGTACCGTTTCCACATGTTCTTGCATGGTTAGTCATAATTCTCTCATTGCATAGGGTCACATGTCCCCATGGATACACTGGAGATAGATTATGTCCCTAGCTTTACCTCTGGTCCCACTAGTCTCTTCCAAACTAAGGTCTGACTACAGCGAATCTATCAGTCCTTGTACAGCTACTCCATCCATTTGTACTGGGACCAACATTTTCCTAAGGCCCCGCTTTTGAGCCCTGTTATCGGCTGTCCAGCCCTGACCATAATTACAGCATGAGCGGGCAGTCCTTTCTGAAATGTTCTTGCTGGCCACACACAACATAGCTGCTGGTGGGAGGAGTTGATTTCTTGGTAGGTTCTCCCAAGGTAGAGAATCTGTTTTGATAAGATCACTCGGCCAGGCCAGGTGTGGTCCTTCCTGGTCAGTAGAGATGGACCTTCAGGTTCCTCTCTTTGCCTTTGTGACCCCTCCTAATAGGTTTGTGCATCCAAGTTCCCTCAGTTACCCTTGTCAGTGTTTGGGTATTGGTGCTCCATGGGGACTCGGGGAGCCCAGGAATGACTTTTGGTGTTTCAGCCTCTAGCCCGAGGGACATCAGGTAGTTCTCTGCCAATGATACTGCCTCTGCCAATGCTTCCGGAGGATATCTCACCAACATTAGTGTCCCCCCCCACTGGAAGGATTTGGGTGAATTGATCTTTTCCACCACTTGAACCCTGGTACAACCCCTGGCTGGAGCTACTGCCAGCAGTGTTCCTTCAGGCTCTGAGTGACTGCCTGTGGCCATACACCTGGGAGAATTTCTCAAGGCAGAACTGTTGTCAGTAGGTTTCTGATGAGATGTTGAAGGCATCTAAGATGGCTGCTTTGACGTGTATGTAGTCTAGGGCAGTCATTGCATCAAGACTTCATTCTGTAGCTGCCAGTCTGGTTATCTAAGGGGCCAATCGGGTGGCTCACCTCTCTTTGGGCCATCGGGCTGCAACAGCAATGTGCTCCGAAGTGTGACAAGGAACATCTTGGGGTTGTGCACGAGCCCCATTTGGTCAGCTTTACTGGGATAGGTGGGGTTGCACTGGCATTCCCCCCTCTGATGGATAGGCTCTAGGTCAGTGGCTCTCAACTTTTCCAGACTACTGTTCCCCTTTCAGGAGTCCGATTTGTCTTGTATACCCCCAAATTTCAACTCACATAAAAACTACTTGCTTACAAAATCAGACATAAAAACACAAGTGTCACAGCACACTATTACTGAACAATGGCTGACTTTCTCATTTTTATCATATAAAACTGGACTATAAATATTGTACTTACATTTCAGCGTATAGTATGTAGAACAGCATAAACAAGTCATTGTCTGTATGATATTTTAGTTTGTTCTGACTTCACTAGTGCTTTTTATGTAGCCTGTTGTAAAATTAGGCCTATATCTAGATGAGCTGATGCACCCCCAGAAGACTTCAGTTGAGAACCACTGCTCTAGGTCTCCCCTGATGTTTGTAGGGGTGACGCCACCTGGATGAGCCACTGCTGCTGTTCCGACTGTTGTGCTGCCATCTCCTAAATCAGCTATTGCTGTTGCTGTGCCGCCTGCTGCTGCTGCTGGTTAGGTGGCGAGCTGCTGGAGCAGCTGGCTCTGCTGTAGCTGCTGCTGTTGGTTTTTGAGATCCCATTTTAGCAGTTTCTCAACATCCATTCCTGGTTGTGTGTGTGTTTGTTTTTTCTTTGTTTGTTTTTTCTTTTTTGGCCCACTAACAGGCCTGGGACACTAAAACTCCTGCGTTCTCCAATGGGGAGAATAGGGTCCTTGGTCGGCTGGTGGCCTAGTGGTTAGTACCACTCACTAGTGGGGGGAGTAGTGATAAGGGAGCCCAGACCCAGCCACTCCACCAAGCTCCAACCCAGGGCCCCAGGAGGGTCAGCAGTGTTTGGCCTCCAAAGGGGCCCTCTGAGTTACCCTCCTTGGGTCACTTCTTACTGATGCTTTTCTCCCTCAGCTTCTGATACCAGATAGGGTAAAAATAATAATAAATAATTAAAAAAAGAAATCACTGTCAGCCCCAACCAGGCTCAGTATACAGCCCTATTCCTTCAAGGAGACTTCTCTGGCACCTTTGACAGGAGTCTGTCTTCCTTGCCCTGTCTTCGCTCTTCTGCAGGGCTGGAGGGGCAGGTCTACCTGGGCCCAGTTCAGTCCTTTAACCCCTTCTGGCCCATTTTGGGGTTTGTATACCCCATCACATACTGTTATCCCCACTTTAGAGAGAGGCTAAGTGACTTGTCCAATGTTACATAAGAAATTTATTTGAAGTATTGTTGTAGCCATGTTGGTCTCAAAAAATTAGAGACACAAGGTGGGTTAAGTAATATATTTTATTGAACTAACTTCTATTGGTGAAAGAGACAAACTTTCAAGCTACACAGAGACCACCTTGTCCCTATAAGAAATTTGTGGTAAATCAGTATCTTGAAGCCAGGTCTCCCATGTCCTATGCTAATGCCCTAGCCACTGGACAATACTTCCTCTGAATTAGAGTTTTGCTATTGTCTACAAAGGAGAAAAACCTCTAAGAAAGCTGTACCAAAAAAAGAAAAAAAGAAAAAGAGAGAGAGAGAGATGCACTTCTATTATTTTCCCTTGCAGATGTAAATTTTCCAATTATATATATTTTATAGAACAATCTTAGATCACAAATCTAACAACGGTATCAGCTCTTTGGCCAGTAAATTCAAAATACACAGATTTCTATCAACTATGCTATAGTTATAAGCCCCCTCTGTAACACAGATATTAAAGCTGAAAAAAGTGCATGTAAAATCTATATCCTGATCACCACATTAATCTTGAAAAGACATTTAGCTAATACGGATTTCAGTATTATCATCTTTGCTGGTTCAGGGAAATAAGGATCTAATAAATTGCTCTAAGGCAAAATTATAATGACTGAATGAGGCTATGCAATTAAGCCATAACTTTTTTAATTACCTTTGAAGTTAAATTTAGAAGAATTATGAGAAAAGGGGCAATTAAATGCCAGACTTTTCAATCTAAGTTCCCCCCATCAAAGATTCAGTTACCTAAATTGTTTTTCACTATTTCAGTGGAGAGCTGGGTGCAACAATATTTCATCCCTCAACAGAGGAAGCAAGGAATGCTCTTTCAAACAAAAGCTTTACCAGGCTATCAAAAATCTTTACTAAGAAAAATAAACTAATCAAGACTGATCTATGAGGCCTCTCAGAAGCTCACAAATTCCAAATGTTCACATACGTTTTAAAGGGAAAAGAAGAGTAGTATTTGGCCAGTATTATCTTCATATCACAACCTCAAATGATGTGTCTTGTTGAAGCATGTGATGAATAAACAGGCCAGTTAACATCTATACACAGCAGAGACATGGACAGCTTTCACAATTACTATTTATATAGTTTTAAACAGCTGTAGTTAAAAAGAGTTTTGTACTCAGTCTTTTAAGATTTATTTTCTAAAGAGAAGCATAGATCTAATTACTTAGAACCTAATCCGGCAAACATGCGCATGTTTAACTTTAAGTGTGAGTTGTTCTATTGAAATTAGTAGTACTATTCACATGAGTAATGTTATTCACGTGTTTGCAGGATCGCCAGGCCATAATCCTTTTCTTAGGGGGTTACATGAAAAGCTTTTAATATTTAAAAAATGCCATGTATTGATTGAAATAGTAAATGGAAATCACACTAATAAACCTTCCAATTTACCTTTTCAAAAAAACTGCAAATGCAAACCAAGCATTTGAAAGAAATCTCAGCCTATTTATTTCACAAAGAAAATGGTAATGATAAATATTTGCTTCACATGACAATATTTAAACCTGTTACTTCCCCTCTTGTCCACATTTCCTCCTTCTCTCCCTTCCAAATCATACCAATGTAGTATGTCAAAAATTCTATATAAATTAATAACAGTAATATTTTGTACTCCCACAATGCCTTCCATTCTTGGTTCCCAAAGAACTTTAACAAACATCAACTGAGTAAGACTCACTTCTCTGTGAGGAAGGTATTATCCCTATCTTACAGGTGGGGAAATGGAGGCAGAAAGACTAAGAATCATATCCATCACACGCAATGCCTGTGGCAAAACCTGGAACAGAACGTAGTTCTCCTAGTTCCCCATACTGTGCTTTAACCCCTACACCAGAATACAGAAACAAAAAGCCACATGCAATTTCCCCCCTGGGGAAAGGAAGAGAGAAAGAAGGAAAGAACCACATTTGACAGGCGCTAGTCACATCATTTAATGCATGTCTGGAAGGCACTTAAAGGGCTTGTCTACACATGAACTGGAACCAAAATAATTAAATCACTTTTAATTCACAGTTTTAATTATTTTGGTGCAAGTCTGCATGTGACGGTCACTCTTATTTCTGATTAAGAACATCCTATTTCAACTTCTCCTAAATCAATTTTTTTTATAGATTTAGGTTAAATCAAAATAGGACATTCTTAATCCAAAAAAAAAGTCCACACACAGACTTGCACCAAAATAACTAAAGATGTGAACTAAAGCATATTTAGTTATTTTGGTTCCAGTTTGTGTATGGACAAGCCCAGATACCACAGTGATGGGTGCAGAACAAGAACCTTAATAAAAGAAAAGAAAAAAGACCAAACTTCCTCTCTTTCCCAAAATATGCATCCAGATTCTTCTGTCATTTATGTCAGAGAGAAAAGAATCAGGCCCATGATCTTCAAATAATTAATTGCACACTAATATAGTTCTCTACAGCTGTGCTCTATCTAAATGTAATGTACTTTCTGGCTTAACAATTTTGAGATACAGACACAACTTTCATAATATATGAGACAGGGTGCAGATGACTTGGATCTTCAGCACTTTAAAACAGACTCACAATAGAAAACTGAAAATCTGCATACCAGCTTTCAGCTGTGCATTCGCTGACGACTCAATTCAAGTTTACTCAGAAAGTAAGTATCATAACAGGAGTTCAACTAATTATAGTAATATTACTAAATATCAGTTATGTTGATATTGCACTAACACTGAACTACAACAGCTGGAAGGAGAGGAGAATTATATAGCAGAAACAGATGCATTTCTTACATGCTGTGTGTGAGAACTTCTCTACATACATCTGCAATTTTTTAAAATTCCTCCTACTTCTTACAACAACCTTTTGCTAATTTTCTACAATTTTCTGCTCCACTAACTTAAAAGTCATTTCCTTAAGAAAACACATGACAGACAACTTGAGTGACTGATTATATTGTGCCATCACTTTGTTTTTCTCTGAGGCCTTTCTTTAAGAGGATGGATGTTAGTGTAAATGACAGAAAGGGGAGCTTCGCATAGGATTTCACTTCTGTTCAAAGACGAGCTAATGCAACCTCACTGAGGTGCAATCAACTTGACAAATGGATGCTGTGCAACCCCGTGCCTCCCACTGAAACCCGAGCGCCTGATTTACACAATATTCTCCCTGTAAACTGAAGCAAGAACAAATTCCAGACAGACTTAATGCTGCTTTGCTGTATAATGGGTTGATTTAATAATTCTTCCCACGTAATGAAATCTGATAATACTGGGAAAAAATACATCAGAAAGAATGGAATACATTAATGAACTTGTAAAAATTCACTTAAATCTCAACAAGTTCAGTAAACAAAAAAGAAACTTAGCTCAAACCAGGAATGTCTTTATATGCAGCCAGTGGTTCACATATTTAAGAATGCAGTTAGTAACAGATGTCAGGTTTCTAGTTACACCTAACAGCATACATCATACCTTTCTTAAGATGATCAAGAAAAGAAAAACACTTAAATATCAAAGTAAGCTTTGAAACGTGTTAGTTAGTATGTCTCACATTCCCCTGTTTCCCCAAACCTCACAAATTCTGTTATACCAAATGATTTCACAGGAAAATGTAAGTCAGGAAGAAAAAGGTTTTTCCCCCAAGACTCAGTATTCCTTGATTATCTGGACCATAAAAAGAGGATAAGACAAGAAACTCGATAATAGTTTTTTAAAATCTAACTTTCTGGTACCATCTATTGAAAACAACTTAAGATAATTTAGTTTAAAAATCACTTTTATACCTGTGTGACTAAATCCACAAAAATTTTCTTAATGTTTCTATAAGGAAAAAAGCAATAGAGAATGACTGTTTTTTTTTAAAGAATTAAAATTTCTTTCTAGCACATGACTGTAAACTACCCAGATTGGCATTGTTTCCTACAAATAAACATTGTGCCTGCAGACCACAATTGCAATCAGAAATTTTTCACACATGTAAAAGTTGAATAGTGCAGAAATTTTAGGATTCTATTTACTTTGCTGTTGTCACAAATAAAAGAAAAAAAAAACTTATACAAACATTTCATGCTGAAGTGAATGGATTTCAACAGCTGCTGATTTGGTGACATCGGGAATCCCAATGGAGATGTCCTGCTGAATTAACGTCTTGGAAATGTTAAAAAGAAACTTCAAACAGACCTTGTTTAGCAGGCGGTCGAAGATCTCTCTGTGGGGATCATGTGAAGACTAGCAGAGCAGTCACTCAGTCATGAATCAGACTTGTCAATAGTTGCCTATTTTCTCAACAGGTGTCTCAATCATCAACACAATCCTTTCCCCCCATAATCCTCTTATTTAACAGAAATCACCTACCATCTGTACTGTACAATAGTTCTGCTAATACAAATCTTATCTTATTGATTGCCCAATAACTCACCTCTCTCTAATGTGATTATTTAATTTTATATTTGCTCTTAACCATCTTCTACCCTGCCTACTTACAGAAACACAGAAAGTATGAGAACTGTAGTGCAGGAGTTATAAAGCATTTAATCCTTTGTTATTGCTGTAGATGAGCACAGCAAACACTATTCTATCATTCCCTGTTTTATGACATATTTATACATTGCTGTTATATTGCAGGTTCTTGTTATTAGTCATTGCTCAATAATAATCCTGCATTAGAAGAGAAATTATATATTTTGTGGAAATGATAAACCTAACCTTAATATAAACAAGAAGGTAGGAAAAATATTCTCACTGAGGGACTGCATCTCCATCAAACCAATTAAACATAGCATTTTAAGAACTCTCTCCAAAGCCATTTTCAGGGAGAAAAATAACTTCCCATTTAATGTGTTCTAAATAATCTTGATTCGCTAGGTTCAACAGTATTTTTGCAACTGAAATTAGGTACTTTTCTAAAGCCTAAATAGCTAACTTACTTTATATGTGCAAGTACAGACATAACTAAATACAAATCATAAGTAAGTTCTTCATGATCATAGGCTATCAGAAATCCAGACATTTGAAACTTATTAGGAAATTTAAAATTACATACAATTTGTCACCTTAAGAAAGTGTCTAAATACACATGCCAATGTTTTTTGAATGACATCAGTGTCAAACATCACACATAAAAAGAGACAGATTCTTTTTCTTTTATTACATAGAGTCTGGGTCAAAAGGAAGTGACAAACCAGTAAATTTTCTAACAAACTTAATGAGCTTGGATAAATTAAATTATTTACAATTTGAGCTAATTTATTCATTCAAACCTGTGTTGCTCATTTACATTCTAAACTTCTTGCTGTTATTTGTTTTAATTTTCTGACCTCATCCTTTGTATTTATAGAATATCAATCTCCTATGGAATATCTGTTTTGTAAAACAATTAGAGCACTTTATCAGCAATATGCATGATATCTGCAGTTTCATTCCTACAGCAAGGACGGCACCATTCCTGCATGACTCAAAAATCAAACATAAAAAGAAACTCACCAAACAAAAAAAAAGTCACAGCTTTGCTGCAGATCATAAGCCTCTTCATATCAAACCTTTATAAACAAGCTCCCCAAGGAAGTTAAATTCTCCAAACATACTGTTCAATTTAATAATTTCCAAATGCCTCTGAATCTCATGTCAAATGAAGCTAGAAAGTAAAACTTTTTCAGTTTGATATCACCAACTCTATGTCAAAAATTTTCCACATAGTTGAATAACATGAAAGTGCAGCAGTAGTTCCTGTCACTCTCAATTTAAAAACTTACAATATACTACCTTGGAGCAAAGACTTGTTTAAATACTATCTGTAACATCAGTAAACTATGTGTACCACCTGTGCTGTAACTTGAATTACCAAAACGCAAGACTAAACAAAGAGAGCATCTCAGATTTCAGCAGGAAGACCATTTGTATTAATAGAAGTTCACATCAAAATCAAATGAATCACTACATTCCAATTTTAAAATGTTATTCAATTATATATCTCATATACACACACTATTCATTATACAGGATATACTACAGAGACAGGCCTATTAAAGTACCTGGATAAACAGAGAGATACACATAGTATAGCCCAGATCTTGGAAACACTAGGTATGTGAGTAACATTACACATAAGCCATCCCATTGGAATCAAGTTAAGTACATGCATAAATGTTTCTGTAATTCACATTAAAGCGCAGGTAGCATATGTAGGTGAGACATATTCATTAAATACTATTTGAAACATCAGTAATCAAACAAGTCTTTGCTTTGAGGTAACGTGTCAGAAGTTTTTAAATTGAAGGTGACAGGAATTACAGTTTCAATTTCATGCTATCCAACAGCATGAAAGAATTTTGGCAGGCAGCTGGAATGATCAACTGATTTTTTTCAATGGGATCACTCAGAAGTGTAATGTTGCTCCCACATGTAGGTGTTTGCAGGATCAGGATGCAGAATGTTTCTAAAATTTTTATGTTATCTGAAGTCAGTTTTGTCGGTTACATATAAGACATCAAATAGTAAAATATATAGGCAGACATATTCAGGGAACATAAATACATTCCTGTATGAAAAGTTCCTTTAAAGTATATTAAACTATATTTTCTAAAGCACAAAAGCTGAGCTCACTTAAAGCATGATCCTGCCAGGTGCCAAACACTGACTGAGCAGTGCTGAGTGGGTGCTCAGTCACATTCAGGTAGCATTCAGTATCTGAACTTTGTAGGATCGGAGTGTAACACAACAAATCCAGCAGATTAAAATTTTAAAGTGTATTACCAACAACTGAATTGAAACAGATCACGACAGAAAATGGTAGTTTTAGGGTAAGTTGGTCTTTGCCCTTAAATGTAAAGATTTTCTACTTCCAATGTACGCTATAAATCCTCGTTGCATTCTGTTCTCACCCACAAAGACCATGAATCTATGGTGATGTAGGTATACTAGTGCAAACATCTGACGTTGACACACTGCCATGGTGCAACCTGGAGCTTTCATTGGGGTGAAATGCACTGATGCTAGCTCCATCTTACATGGGTGTAGCACCTCAACACCAGGGCTTGCATGAATAATCAATTGCACATGTGTTTGCAGAGTGATGCCATAGCTAAGAGAGCAAATGTGATCCTTGGAAGTTTAAGCAGGGGACTATCAACTAGAATTGGGGAGGTGTTATCATCACTGTATGAGGCATTAGTGAGACCATTGCTGAAATACTGTGTCCAGTTCTGGAGTCTACTCTTTAAAAAGGACATTGACAAATTGGAAAGGATTCAGAAAAGAGCTACAAGGATGATACGAAGTATGGAAAATCTTCCTTACATTGAGAGAACAACAAAGCTAAAATGGGGGAAAGAATTCTGAGACTAGAGGGCTCTTTAATCTAGCAGACCAAAGCACAACAAGATCTAATCAGTTGAACCTGAAGCTACACAAATTCAGATTAGAAATATGGTGCAAGTTTTAACAGGATAATTAACCATTGGAACAACTTACCTAGCTATGCGAAGTCTTTAAATCAAGACTGGATGTCTTTCTAAAAAAGATTCTCTAGCTCCACCAGAAGCTGGAATTAGTGGGTGAAATTCTATGGCCTGTGTTATGCAGAAGATCAGACTACATGATCATAAACAAGATCAGACTACATTTCTGTCCTTGAAATCTCTGAATCAGTGTAGCTACAGTGTAGCTACAATGCCAAAAAACCACTATAGAAAAGGTCTGAGTGTGCACACCTGCAGTTTCCATTGTATTCTTTGTTTGTTGGAGAAAAATGGGATTTGACACTACTTCTGCCCTCATAGTCGCTAAAACCAGTGCATCCTCCAAGAGCTGTTAAGGCTGGGCTCATCCATACAATTGCCATCTCACTGGCTGTCAACTGGCTCTTGGGTAGCTCAGTATTCATTGTAAAATGAACGTAGGTCTAGATCAAGCTCTTAGTACACCTCCCCAAGGGGAGCATAAGGAGGCATTGTATCCCTTAAGGCTACAATTTAGCCCATAAACCTCAAGTGTGACAGGCAGTGACCTCCCTTTGACATCAGTCAATTTACCTCTACCTTTCCATGCTTCCCCCTTGTCTTTTTTCAAACCATTAACACAAATTTCCTCTTTAGTCTCCTCGGGCCAGCAAGTGGATACCAACACCATCTGCCTCATGAAAAAAAACAAGAATTATCAGAAGAAAATAAAAGCGAACGAATGGAGATTCAGAGTATGAATTATTAGTATTATTGGCTGGAATCTGCAGTTTCCCAGTCATCCTCATGGAAGACTGTAGTACTGCATTTGTCTGTGTGACACTGTGTGAGGCCCTTAGGCCTGGTCTATGTACAAAAACTGCACTGGTTTAATCAAAGGCATCATATTAAACACACCCAGTGCAACTCTGTATGTGGACTCTTTACATTTAAAGTTTAAGCCTGGTTTATGTTGATTTAGCTTGCACCTGTAACTGTGTAAATCTATGCAGACCAGTTCTCATTAAGTCCAATAGAACTATTCACATGCATAAAGTTATACACATATGTAAATATTCCCAGGATCAGGACACAGATCAGATTTTCAAAGTGGACTTTCATTTTGGGTACCAATTTGAGACATTCGGGGTCTGAATTTTAGAAGTGCTGAGCACCTACATCTGAAGATGCTGAGAGCTGTGAGTGCTCAGTGCTTCTGAAAATCAGGACCAATGGGTCAAGCTGGATGTCCAGAATCAGAGGGCATTTCTGAAAATGTGACCCTTTGCCTTTTCCTCAAGGTCTGCATATGTTTTCATTAGTGCCTTGGGTCACTGTTCTGTATATTTTTGAAACTTCACAACCAAATAATTTTCTGTGCTAAAATTACCTACCAACTATCATTATCCCATTGTTTACGCACAGTCCATTACATCACTGACATAACAAAACTTGTTTCAGCATTTTAAGAAGAATGTCTTAACACTACAACCTGAAGGCTGTGCAATAAGGCTTTTTTTGTTATGCCTCTCATTCTCTCCATCACCCACAAATCTTTAAGGCTGAGAGGAATCTATTAATTTTTGTTTAATCCAATCATAACTTTGTCCCAAAACAAAGTGCTTTTCCAAGCTGTCTTCAGCGCATTTTAATCACATTGCCTTGTACTATAGCATTGTTGGTTTATTACAGGTTATTCTCCAGTTCAAACCCTCATTCCAGATGTTCCTTATGTTCTTTTACACTTTCCTTGAGTTCTATACTTCCTGCTTTTGCATTAGTTTCAATACTGTTCACTTCACTCTATAACTTACTTTGCTAGTTTTTCCCTTTAGTACTTTAACACACTGCATGTTGTAGTATTGTATTTCCACAGTCCACATAGGTACACAAACCTGTTGACTTGTTTTTCTGAAGGCCATATCTTAGTGAACACAGGATATTCTGCTTTTGAGGTCAAAGTTTAGCTTGCTCTTCTTGCATTCAGTGACACCTTTTTATATAAAACACAGCCTTGACAATTCAACTTGACTGCTGGCTTAAGGCATGTCATTTTTTTGACAGACAAGTAAATATGACTAGGTTTTTCATTATCATCATGGTGAAAACAGGCAAGTAGATTTTGTGCCTGGTAAGTAAACTCAAAGACCAATTTTTCAGGGTAGATACAACATGCCCTGAAATATGTGTTAGCACATTAATTTCTCTTATTGAACAACTGACACATGATGTAGTGAAAAGTCTATCCTCTTCTCCCCATGCACTGATGCAGAACCCCAACCACATTTCAGCTGTTAACTGTAATGTACTTTATTTTTTCCTTTTCAGTATGTCTCTGTAAACTTTTGCATTGAATAATAAAGTCAGGTGTCCCAATTGCAGAGCTTGTTTAAATTTTCAACTGAAATGTTCATTATGTGATGTTGATCTTTTAGCACCTGACACTTAGTATGTGTAACTGCCATGGGGAAGGGAACATAATACTCAGAAAGAATACAAGTCCAACAGCAGGTTTGCATTCTCAGCCCACTATCTATAAAAGTTGGGGGCAACTGTAGCTTCTGCTTAAAGTCAGAGAGACACTAATGCAAAGCATCTTGTGAGAGCTGGACAAATTAAAATCAGGTCCTTTATCTCCTTTGCTCAGATGTTACCATCTCTAAGTGTAAAGTAATTAATTTAAAACTATTACTTTCTATTTTAAGTGAAGAGATGTATTCTCTCAAACACAATTTCCTCACACTCTACTAACCACAGAGAAGAACGGCTAGAAGCTACAAATCTTTAGGTTCTCCACTGATGCATTAACTAAACAAAAAAGACAACTTTACTTGTTTCAGAAGGCTTTATTAGAACAGGAATCTTTGAAGACAAACACAAAAGATTCTAGTATGTTTAGATTTTATAATGTAAACAACTAATTTAATGCATCACTAATGATATACAATAGACGCCATCTTGCAACACGAATGCAAGTAAGACACTGATGTAATCTGTGAGAGATTTCAAAGCAATTAATTTGGGAATCAGAAAAGAACCTCCATTGTGTAAACTCTTCCTGTTTTTTTTTAAGTAACAATTAGAAACTGTAGCCATTTGCAGTTGTTAAATAAAGTTAACAAGCCATCACTAGAAGTGGCTTCTACACTCTAAAGAACATTTGGCAGATGTATAGACTTAACTTTCTAGTGAAGATTATTGGTTGGAAGGTTTTTAAAGTGCGTTTTAGTTAGGATTTCCACAAATCATTTAGGTTTTTTAATTTATGGTCATAAAACTATAAAAAGTTTTGCAAAAGTTCTCAAAATGCTTCAGCATAGCTCAATTGTGCAATCCTCCCTGGCATGTCATCAGACTCTTTAGATGCTCAGACCTTTTGTTCTGCAAGGGCAAATGAAGCCCAAAGAGAATGTTTTATATTAGGTACAGTTTTCCTTCACAGTTCTACCAATGCACCTCAGCCTTGAACTGCAATAACTCTTAATATTGTAGCAACTGGCTCACAGACAATAGCGACTAATCCTGCCATATGGTGCTCTCCGTGCAGTGGAGATGTGATGTGGACAATCCCCACTAGGAATTAGAATGAATCCACCAAACATTCGTCACTTCTTCTACACCATCTTTTAAAACTAAGATTTCAAGAAGTGAAAGTTTATTACATTCATGATTTGTGAAGCCAATTTCCCCAAAATATCTTTGAAGCCACAACTGTCCAGACAATGCCCCTTTCTCTCTTGCCTAGCTCCCTTTTAAGCCCACATCACCTTATGCAATGATTATGGAGATTAGACAACAATGTCAAATGGTCCCTCCTAGTTTTAATGCTCTATTAGTTTAGTGATTGTCACTCACAAACATGTCCACATGCACAACGATGGGCATGTTCTCGCACACATTAATTAATTTGCTTATTCATTTTGAGACATAATCCTGTTAATTGATGTACACTGGAAACCAAGGCCCCAATCCTGCATTGTTCTCTGCATTGATGGACTGATGCACCTGTGCAGAGCCTCACTGCTATCAGTAGGGCTTCATATGGGCACAGTAGTCTGCCCACATAATTGACAAAGTGGTATAGGCAGTGTTGTTGTAGGCGTGTTGGTCCCAGGATATTAGGGAGACAAGGTGGGTGAGGTAATATCTTTTATTGGACCAACTTCTGTTGGTGAGAGAGACAAGCTTTTGAGCTTACATCCGTGTAAGTTCTACAGACGTCAGCTCTATCATAAGGCCCCTTCAAGGCAGGAGAGGTCGATTACAGGATATGGAAACCCAGGAAAAGGAAGTCTACTCAGGTGTATAACATTAACCTGCTGAAGGCCTGGAAGGGACAAGAGAGCCTCCCCATCAGCCCATTCCCCCCAGATCCACAACTCGGACCTCAGACCTTGGCACCAGGAGGCTACACACCAGTACCTGCAGGGAAGGGTCTTCAGCCTGACCAAGAGCAACTGGTACATACCAGTGGTCAAATTATTTCCTGAGGTGTTTTTGGTGGAACCTGGGATATAATGTGGCATAGGGCTAAATATTACAATTAAGAATCATTTCAAATCAGAAACTCATACAAGTGTATTGTGGTGGGAATAGTTTACTGCATTAACTGTTTAAAAAGAGTGTTAAACATTTATGAACTATAATAAAGTCAGAGTGATTTATTTAACAACCTTACATTGAACTGATGGCCACACACAATTGAAGGTTTATGCTCCCAACCATCAATTCAAGCTACTGGAATTGCAGCTCTTGCAAACAACAGGTGTCCTGCTTATTTATATGAATGTGCAGAGAGTATATTAATTGCTCAGGGTAACTAAATTATATGGCATTGAATCTGTTCTGCAGCACGTGTCTCATTTAAGTGGATGTGCCTTTATCAGGTTGCAGTCAAACAACCTACTGTATTAGATTTACAAATGTTTAACAAGATGCACAGGTGATAGGCTGAAAAGTCAATAGAGCTTCAGCAGCTGTTGTACAAGGTTGAAACATGCTGACTAGGCATGAAAATAGGGCTTACAGTGGAATACTTAAAGGATAGTCTGCCTTATGTTTGTATGTAGAACACATAACACATAATATAAATAACTATGATATACTTATACATTCTATGTAATTTTTACTTGGCCTAAGCAATTTGGGAGACAGAATGCTCTATATTACCCACACTGAGAAGAGCCAGGTCTCCTGTCTTCCTGAGCCTAACCATACAACATGATTTTAAAATACAAAAATGAATGAAGAGTTCTCTCACTGACAGCTGAAGATGAGACTAATGCTGAGGGATTAAAATTTTCAGCTATTGTCGACACGGGACAGAGAAAATCATATGTCGGGAGAAGGCATTTTGGTGTGTATGGATGGAAGGGCGAGGGGATTCTATCTGAAGGTGGTATATTAAGTTAAATGGCCCTTGTAGCCTGCCCTGGATGTCACTACTCTTCAGTCACCAATATTTAGTGGCCAAGAGGTTTGAACAATATTGTCACCAGCAGGGGATGTGGTGGTGTAGATGATATGATTGGTTGTAGGAGATTATGCCCTTTGATCTCTGTAGAGGTAAAAAGGAGAGACCAAGCAGAGATATAAAAAGAGTAACAGAGATCAGCCTTGATTCAGAAGTTTAATTTTCAGGCCATTGTTTTGGTTTGGCTTGATGTTTCTATATTGATATTTATATCACTGCTGTGTTGGGGGAAAACAAGTTAGAAGAAATGTGTTTTGCTATTGACTAAAGTTGCTGAGGTTTGTCATCATCCTGACCTCTTTCTTCCAACATTATGGACCAGTCACTGTGAAAGCTCTGTGTCCTTATTCTTGAGGCTGACAATTTCACTGCAAGGCCTTTCTATTTTCACAGACTTTTGGGAGGAGGGAGGTTGAAGAGTGTGATGGCTGGTTGAGGAAGTTGCTGTTTGGTAGGACAATCTGGAGGGAAGGTGTTGCTGTGACTTTTGAATTTTTAGTCCTTTGATTATTTCTGTTTTAAATTTTATAACATTTAAAACTAGGAAATGAAGGTTACTTGTTGTAACTGGAGTTCTTCAGGATAGTCTCTGCATATTCACACTCTTGGGATGCAGTGCAGCTCAGATGGTGAAACCCTCTGGTAGGAGTTGCTGTGAGAGCTCATGGGCCCCTCCTGTAATTCCTTGAACCTCTGAGCATGTTCTGAGGGCAAGGCTGTGAAAGGAGATGTGGCGCCATCTGCTGCCTCAGTTCCTTTCAACTGAAGCAGATGGACAGGCATGGATCGCTTGGATCCGTAGCTTCTGGGTAAATGTATTCCCAGTTCATTGTTCTTTTAGAATAGTTTGTTTATAGTTATTAGTGTTAGATTAAATTTTTAGGATACTTTTTAGATACTCATGGGACTCGGTACCAGTGTTGATGGTGGATCTGAAGATGAGGAAACATGGCTTTAAAAGATGTACATCATGCCACACAGTCTTCCCAGCATCAAATGCCCACACAAGATGTCTCAGGTGCCATGGGGAAGAACATTCTCCTTTGCATTTGCTACCTGCAGCACATTCATGCCCTGGGACTAGAAGGAGAGACAAAATAGATTCCTAGCTCTCTTATTGCAGGAGGCTTTGACTGGTGGTGTGGAAGAGATCTGAAGGGAGAGACTCATAGACTTTAAGGTTAGAAGGGACCATCATGATCATCTAGTCTGACCTGCACATTGCAGGCCACAGAACCTCACCCACCCACTCCTGTAATAGACAGGAGGCCTGTCTAAGTACTTCCAGATCCAAGAAGACTAGTATGGTAAAGGCGTTTGCCTTAGCACCAAGCTTCGGTTCCAGGTCAACCGAGCTTTTGGTAGCTAAGTAATCTGATCTGGCTCCTAGATGCTTAAAACCCTCCTCTGTACGTTGCAAAGAATGCATCTGGGGCTACTTTGATGTATCAGACACTGTAGCCAGATTGGCTGTTTCTTCCATAACTCTCTGCAAACACGAGTGGCTAAGGGCTCCCTCTTGGCCTCTAGAGACAAAATCTAAAATAGAGGATCTTCCTTTCAATGGAAACGGTCTATTCATGTTAAAACTGATGAAGTTTTAGAAAAAGATGAAAGAAACACAGTCTACCACAAGATCTTTGAAATTGTTACAAGCTTTTACAAGAAGAACTCCTGCTCCTATGTTTAGATATCACAGGCACTACTACCTGTGTTGTTGTTGTTGTTCTTCATTTTACTCCACTCAGAGAAGACAGCAGCAACCAAATCAACAGCAATCCTCTCAGTTTCAACAGAGGAAGAGATCCTTCAAATTTCAGATGAAGACGAAGGCCTCTTCAGCTACATCTTTGTTGCCTAATGTTACACTGCAAGTTTGACATAAGGATCAAGAGCTGCAAACCAATCTTGGAATATTCTACCCCTGTTTTTGGAGACTAGGACTATGAATAGGTGTTTTTAAGTGTAAATGTGAAGAGTAAGTAAATATAATTATATGTGTGAGTGTGGATGGACACACATACACAAACACACACACATGGGCTTGGGCAGTATCACAGGCATCATTTTGTAGTTCTGTAACAGGAGCCAAGAACATATGAGATGGCCTTAAGAGCTTGACAGTCTTGATATATTCCTTGCTCTCCACCTTTGGAGAAGAAGCCACTCTACCGCAGAGTCCAAGATGAGCTCCAGAGAAGGATGGGATTTTCAAAAGTCCCCAGAAGTATTAGCTCAAAAGTCCCATTGAAAATCATTGACATTTGTACTCCTAACTCAATCAGGTGCTTTTGAAAATCCCTCCCAAAGTGTTTTAACATGCCAATGCTTGCTTCAAAGGCACAATGACCTGAATATTTGGCACCTGCATAACACTTTGAGATTTTGCAGCAATACTTGAAACCTGATCCAATTCAGACTGCTTTGAAGCAAAATCCTTACTGGCGGTGGGACAATCATTCAACTTTGGAATCTATAGGCTTTGTGATCCGCCTTTGAGTCAGACTTCTTGGAGAGGCTAGGAAATCCCTACATCACTCCACCCATGATCCGATGGCAACATCCGAACAGATTCAACAATGTTATGATACTCGACAAGGCAATGTGTTTGCTCATCTGTCATCAGCTTCTTCTGATGGTAGCATTTTAAGCCAATGGGCTGTGTTTGCAGTAGGCCAGTCTTTATTTTCCCTAAAAAAGGAAATACTGACCACTATGAAAAAAGCAAACCCCCAGGAAACCTTCCTACAGAGAGCCCAAAGCAGGCAAAAGTAAAAACTAAGAAAATTTGAAAATGAAATATATCTGTATATTTTTATATATACATATTTTTTCCAGCTGCTTTCCTCTGTTCTTCATGGGCAGCACTGTATCGGTGCTTGGGGTTCACTGTTGCTTTAGTGCTAAGAAACTGACACCCTTGTTTCTGAATTTGATAAAATGATATCAATTAGTCCAGTCTTATAGTAGGCCAAAATAATCTGGAACAACTCTTCTATTTAGCAAATGGGAGGGATCCTGCTGGTACAGAAGCATTAATATATGAATGTAACTGGTGATGATCTGAGTTGGACAGGAAAGGATTAGAAAATGGGGAAAGTACCGGTATATTATAAGGACTCTGCACAGCAAAGAGTTACCTTATGAAGATTTTGCTAATCTTGAGTTTCCAAGAAAAAAGGGGGTGGTGATTCCCTCTTCTTTTCTTGGGTAAAGTGAAGGAACCTTCAGTCAGGAACCAGTGATTAAAGAAAACAACTGGGTGAGGTGGTACAATTGGCATTTGGTTGGGAGATGGAGCCAGAATTTAGGTTAGAAGAGGCCTAAGGCAGGATGCAGACACCATCTGTTTCTCTGACACCCTTAAGGCCTTTTCAATCCTTATCTTATACCCTGAGCAGACAGGTGCTAGGAGTAAAAGTGAAGTGAGTTTGAACAACCTGTTCCCAGCAAAAAAGATTTAGATTTGTTTCTTTTTTTTCCCCCTTATAACATAAGTTATACAAAGCTTGGCTGTTCCCGTGTGATTATTAATAACTCCTGACATCTTCGTCATAGCACTAGTGTGAAAAAATTTACAATTAAATCCTGGCTGCTTTGAAGTCAATGGCAAAGCTTCCTTTGACTTCAATGGGGCCAGGATTTCATCCTCAGTTTGTATCATGGGGATCCAGCTGGCATATGACAGAATGATTATGTAGTTAAACAAACTATGCCACCTTGTTTGCACTAGGTAAGTGCGTAATGTTGGTCAAGTGACTTCACTAAGTAACAAGAGAGAAAACCAGCTGACAAAGACTGTCCTGGCAGACATGCAATTCTTCAGTACGTGGCATGTACGCAAATTGTTATTTTAGCATGCAAAATGCTTATGTAAATACTACGTATACTTTAGGTGGTGGGTGTGCTGTGTTTAAATGCCAATTATATAATCAGTTTGCCTGTTGCCAAATTTCACTGGATGACAAGTGATTAAACAAGTTGTCAATGAACAGATACTGGATTACTTCGGTTAGCATTTGGAATGTGCCACAAACAGCTCTGGCAGATACTGCATGCAGCTTGGGTGGGTAGAAAACTAAACAGTAAAGTGTGGGCGTCAACAACTTTTTAGGGACACCACAATCTGCCTAAGATGGATGAACCTATACTCTAAAACACTAAAAGATTAACTAGTTTTTAATTGTTAATAATTTTAATTTACAATTCTTGAAAATTTTACCAGATGCCCATTCACTGGTTAATAGGTTTTGTCTTCCAGATGTAGCTATTAAGATGAGGTTACCACCACCAGAAAGGTTGAAATGAAACTCCCCAATGAGAAGCCATCTCCCTAGCCAATCCCAGCTTCTGGGAAAGGTGGGAGGATGTATGGGGGACTGTGCTTGGGGCTTTATCTTTGTTCTCAACATTTGTCAAGAGGGGGGTCTGATAAATATGAAGTTCTACCCATTTCTAACTGCAGAGCTTCCTGTCTCTTACACTCCCTCCACAGCTTGCTGATGCTGCAAGGGAGGAGGGTCTCCACCACGCTATCCATCCCATCGAGCTTCCTTGATGCTGTGAGTGGGGTGAGTTTCCTTTCCTAGTGGGGAGAAGGAAAACAGGGCTTTGTTCCCCAGCCCTTCTCAGTAATCTCCATCCCTTCTGAACTTCTCCAGCACTGTCCCTGCAGCTGGTTCTTGCCATTCCAAGCAGCAGCAGCATGAAAGTAACATCACTCTTGAGTTTCACTGCTGTCCAGATGGATTTGAACAGTAACAGTGACACTTACGAGTCTTATAACTGATTAGAGTTGTGGTTACAAATTATCGACAGCAGACCACTTGCTGGTAGACATCTGGCTAATTACACGTTGCTGGCTCCTCCCCCATGCTTCCACCTGCTATACTGCAGTGAAAGACAGCTAAACATACATTCAATACTTTCCTAATATTATTGTGTTATATAAGCAATTATGTAGCTGCCACAGGGATGTTATTTGGTGTTATTTCAAGGGGAAGGGATGTAGTCAATGGGTCAGTGGGCCTGATTCTTAGTTGCCATGCACTATGTCATTCATTGGTGGGAACTGTAAAACTCTGCCAGCTCAGAATGGTGGCATTTCATACCCACTCTGCACTGCTGAGAATAAATGTACATATGCGGAGCAATGGGGTATCTGGCTCTGTAACTCTGTTAAGACGGGGGTTACACTATGAAAGTGTGGGAACCCGCGAATGGGATCACTGGAACTCTCTGTCTGCATACTCAGAAAGGCAATGCTTTACATTCTGCTCTCACTTGGAAGGAAATTAGTAACTTAGTTTTTATTAAATGAAAGATTAAATTCTGCACAAATACATGTGTTTGATCTCATGCTCTCCAGGGAAAGCTTTAGTTGCAGCCAGGGAAGAGCAAACGCTCTGTCATGTACATCCAACATAAAAAAAAAAAGACAGAAATTGAGTTAATATAAAACAGAATTCAAAAAATAAGGAGAGAATTAATGTACTAAAGCTTCTATCCACAAACGCAAGGAGCAAGACAGACACGCAGAAAGTACTAAATAACAGACTATGATCTAGTAGGCATAACTAAAACCTGGTGGGATGACTCTCAAAACTGAAATGTCAGTATAAATTGGTATCGCTAAGGCTGCAAGTTTGTCATGGAGGTCATGGAAAGTCACAGATTCTGTGACTTTCCATGACCTCCATGAGTTCTGCAGCGGCCGATGTGGGTGGCCCGGGGGCCTCCTGAGTAGCTTGGGCAGCCCCTGGGCCAGCTGCACCGGCTTCTGCTGGGGCAGTCTCAGGCCACGGCGCCTCCCTCCCACAGCAGCAGGAGTTTGGGTGTGGGAGGGGGCTCAAGACTGGGGGTTGGGGAGTTGGATGGGGCGAGGGCTCTGGTTGATGCTTACCCCAGAAGACTCCCGGAAGCGGTGACAGGGCCTCGGCTCCTAGGTAGAGATGTGGCGAGGTGGCTCTGTGCACTGCTTCCGCCTCAGGCACCGCCCTGCAGCTCCCATTGGCCGTGGTTCCTGGCCAATGGGAGCTGCGGAGCCAGCTCTTGGGGCGGAGACAGCGCGCAGAGCTGCCTGGCCACGCCTCTATCTAGGAGCTGAGGGAGGGGGATGTTGCAGCTTCTGGGGAGGTGTGGAAACAGATAGGGAGCCTGCCACCGCACCAACTCCCCCCCCCAGCACCAACGGTAGTCCTTTGCTGCGTGCCACCTCCCTCACCCCCCAGCACCCACGGCGCCCCTGGGCTGCCCTCCCCGCTAAGATTTAGTCAAGTACAAGTACAAGTCATGGACAGGTCACGGGCCATGAATTTTTGTTTACTGCCCATGACCTGCTCATGACTTGTTCTAAAAATAGCTGTGACTATAACATAGCTGTAGGTACAGCTTATAGGAGACAGAAAAAGAAGAGTAGGTTTGGTGCTAAGATGTCAAAAGTATTTTACAATTCTGTCATAGGATAAGTTGTCCCTCTCTAAACATATTGGGGCCTCAGCTTTGGCTATGTCCAAGTTCCAACAAAACTAAAAAGTCTGATTATGAAGTAAATCTGAATAAAAAATCTTGACATTTATTTTGTCACAAAACAAAAATCACTGTGGCTATAAATTAATGTAGAGTTGTGACCATCTAAGAATTTCTTCTGTCAGGTTGAAAATTGATGGGAAAGTAATTGAGAAGAGAAAGAAGTTGTATTTGCATCCTCATAAGCTTCCTTCTAATGCCATTCATTGTCTCTGGCAGTGGTAGCAACAGCCAAAATATTTCTTTTATATTCTGCAAATCATGACAACCAAAGCCTCTGACCTACGTATGTACCATTTCCCAGCATGCTCTACAAATATAGACCTTGCACTATATAAAATCAAAACCTATCCCTTCCTGGAGTTTGGCTTTATTAACAGAGATATCAACAATAAGCTAACAGAGGTCAGCTCAAACCTTGTCCCCAGACTTTGATGATCCTAGGGTTCCTCCCTTGGAACTGCACTGCCCACATCCTAGATCCTCTCTTCCCAGACAGCCACTCCTGTCTCTGTTATATTAAGGTGGAGTAAAGACTCACCCACCTCAGAGAGTCTGCATAACCTATTTAACCCTTTCCCAGTAAAATTAACACCTACTAGCAGGGTGGGCAAACAGTGTTACAGGCAAACACTGCCTGCATGGTACATGCCCCATCCTGGTTTGCTTGTTATTATTGTCAGGCATCTATATATCTGGGACATGAACTTTTCAGCAGCTGTTTATGAGGCCGGTGTTCACTGCCTCTTGCTTCCTAGCATAGCCCCTTTCTGCTGCCACTGACAGAAATGCCATTCCATAGCACCACTTCCACCTCTACTACTCGTCATGGTTATTATTTTTAAACCTAACAATGAAACTGACAATAACAGTGGCTTGTATAAGGTATAAAGTGTTACAGAAACAGGACTCTTTTAGAAATTCCCTACCATGAAGTATGATAAGATAATAATGATAAGATTGGGCTATTTTCTTCAACGTAATTAGTAGGTCAGCGCTAGTGCAACACAAGCATTAATGTCAGGATTAAAGCAAGTTGCAGAGGCCAGGGCACAGGCTAGGCTTCAGAAGGATCATTCCTTTCACACTAGAAATACAGTAATAAACAGACTAATGTACAGTACTGCCAACTCTAAGAATTGTACGTTAAATCCCCCCGAATCATGGGGTTGGTTTAAAAATAATGAGATTTTAAGGAAACAATATACTGCAATGTGCTTTGGTCTGCTGCCTGAGCCAGTAAGAGGAAGCTAACCACCCCTGATATGCATGAAATTATTTCCCGTTCAAAATTCAGACTTACATGCACAGTATTCCCAACCCAAGTGTTCAAAAATCATGAGTGAGGCCATAAGATGGTCTTTAAAAATAATTTTGTTACTTCTTTAATTTGTTTTCTGGTTTCTGAGCCTTCAGGGTGCACTCAGTTCATGTTTTCCAGCTTTTCTCTGCAACCACAATACTACTTTGTTTTTAAATGAAAGCTGGGATTCTCTCAATCAGTTGATTCATAGAGCTGGAGCGTTAAGAAAAATGCCAAATATCACAAGACGCACATTAAAATCATGAGCGTTGGCAACACTGCATGGACCCATAATGCACACACAAAAATATGGATATGCAGGATTCACTGTGCTCAAAGGAGTGAAAGAGCTGCTGTCTTCATGAATTCACAGAGTTTAATGCCAGAAGGGATCATAAGATCATCTAGTCTGACCTCCTGTATATCATAGGCCACAGAATTTCACCCAATTACCCCTGTACTGAACGCAATAACTTGGGGTTGAGTAATGCATAACTTGGGTCTTGCTGAAGCATATATCACAGAAAGGCATCCAGTCTTGATCTGAAGACATCAAGAGATGGAGCACTCAACATTTTCTTTGGTAGTTTGTTCCAATACTTAATCACCCTCACTGTTAAAAAATTTAACTTTTCTCTGTTAGATTAAAGAGCCCTTCTCCCCATGAAGGTGCTTATACACTGTAATCAAGTCACCTCTCAATCTTCTTTTTGATATGCTAAACAGATTGAGCTCTTTAATTTCCTCACTGCAAGGCCCTGAAGTAATTTTTCCGGCTCTTTTCTGCAACTCCTCTAATATTTCAATTTCTTTCCCTCTCTATCCATCTTCCTTCTTATTCGCTTGCCTTCTCACAATCCACGGCCCACTCAGATTTGCCCAGTCTGCTGTTCTGCACCTCCTCACCATATTTTCCCTTACAATCTCCTACCCCTCAAATTCTCCCTTCTATGTCACATATTGCCCAATACCTCCAGTTTTCCTTCTGCGTCCCACATTTCTCTGCAATTCCTCTCAGTGCCCTCTAACAATCCACATTCCTCTCTCCTCTTAGCTTCCTGTTCATTTCCAAGCTATAGCGCCTAAAGACTATCACCATCCCTGCGGGCAGCCTGGCTTCAGTCCCACAAGAAACTATAGGGAATTTTACGAAAGGCAGCCTCACTTCTGCTTTCAGCTTCTGTAGGGAAATGGTGACCATCTTAACTGAGGGCAGCCTATGACATAAATTCTATTGGACATTTATAAAAAAGTTTGCAAGGCTGCTGCTGAATGCTGGGAGATTATGAGAAGGTATTAAAAAAACAAAATATATATTGGGAAACTCCTGATATTGCAGCTGACAAAGCTGAATACAGGAGAAATGCCAGGACCAAGAGATCTGGGTCACAGGCTAGGTTGGCAAGGGTATTAGAGAAACAAATCCCTTTTTACTATTTGTGAACACCAAATAACATTAGCTCTTAGGAACAAATTGCAATTTTTCCCTTTGAAAAACAGAGTGGAAATGATTTCTTCAAAGCTGATTTTTGACCAAATGAGGTAAGCCTTGGCAGCTAGGGGTTTAGAATGAAGGCCATGCTAATGCCAATCATGCGATCAATCCCAACTAGTACTAATATGCTTTTTTTTTTTTTTTTGCTGTTTTACCACCATTTCAGAAATGTTTATTTGAATCTAAAATTGCTCAAGTGAATGCAGTTTAATATCAACAGTTTATTATTAACAACGACTTAGCCTTAGGCCAATGAGCAAAAATCCAAAATGTAGTACAATAAAACAAAACTAAATCTGGAATTATACAATAATAAAAACATATAAAGAAAGATGAAAAAGGACACAAACCATTAAACCATATATGATCACCATGACACGATGCAAATTGGGCATCTGCTCGAATCACAGATATATTATCAGATGCCAACAAATATTCTACTTTTTAAGAGGTCATAGAAAAAAAAAAAGGCATCCAGGACAAAAACACAGAAAGCCATTTTGACCTCAAGTGGCAATACAGATTACAATGTAATAAATAACCAGTAGTGTCTTCTTCCTGCCCTCAGTCCCAAGGACAGAGTCCGTTACATTTCTCGGTGCCAGTATATTGGCCTTCTAAGTAAATTGTCTGCATGGATTGAAAACAGAGAGCTGTGAATGGTCTTCTTAGCAAGTTATTGCACAAACTATCTAAATATCTGGCACACCCATAAGTCTTTTTAACAAGGGGAAATCAAGGTGACATATTTGTAATAGAAACAACTGCCATATCCTATTGCTTATCAATATCCTCTATTCTTGACTTGATTATGGAGTTCCCACGTTTAAACTTCAACCTAATTATTTCTAATTGTAACACCTAGAGAATGCAAGGAATTTTGAATATATTTTAACAAAATTTGCATGAGAAAGACCTGCTGAGCTCTTCCTGTAGGCATGTGCTGTGGGTGCATACCATGGGTATAGTTTGGGATGGACATGGGGGGCATTGCCCCTCCGCCCAACTGCAACCCTGGGCAGGCACAGAATTTGCCCCTACACACAGCCCAGTTGACCTGGCTGGAGCTACCCCACCCCTCGCCCCCAAATACAGAAGTCAAACTATGCCTATGGTGCATACTATAATTATAAAACCGAATATTAATATTGTGATGTTGCACTTTGTGCAGAATAGAACCCATGCCTATCTTGGCTCCAAGAAAAGCAGCAGGGATATTATTTGATAAACTGAGGATCTTCCTAAGGTATTTGTTTTGAATTACTTCCAGTCCCATGGGATCATTCCATTACCATATTTCTGTGCTGTACAAAACTTGAGCACATACCTTAGACACAAAACACACTAAGGGCAGGTTTGACTAACTTACCCCCACAGGTCCCGGTAAAATGCAATATAGCGTGGATTGAATTTGAGGCCTTTTCTTTCGTTACCTGAAGATGTTGATTTTAGACGCCATTTTGTGAGATCCAGACACCCAGGTAAGGGAGAGAGCTAACTTGTTCAATATATTGCCCATCAATCCTCCATTTATGTAACCGCCATCTTTAGCTAAAGACATTTACTTTAGTTTTTGAATAATTTATCGAGAGGCCCTCCCACTGGCAATATGAACAAAATGCATTTAATAAACTCTTCAGGCCCACTGGTGTTTGTGATAACAAAACCACATCCTCTGCATATAATAAAACAGACACAGAGTGATTCATAATTTTAGGGGACAGAATTGATCCTTTTTTAATGCTAAAACAACATCATAGATATAAAAATTAAAACAAAGAGGAGCTAAAAAGACAGGCCTGCCAAACCTCCGATGTAACTGGGATGGAATCTGTTTATTTCCCACACAGGCCTATACTAATCTTGGCCACTGTATGTTTATGAAGAGCTCTCAAAAGAAAAAGTAACTGGGGATCTATTCCAGCAATCTATAATTGCCGTCCCTATCAACAGAATCAAAAACCAATTTCAGATCAACAAAAGCTGCGTACCATTTTCTTTTCTTAGGTGGCACATATTGATAGATCAAATAAGAAAGAAAAACCGATGGTCTCTGGTGGAGTGGGCATTTTGGAAACCAGCTTGTTCCTCAGCAAATCATTTACCTTTTTTCTGCCCAATCCTCTAATCTCCCCAAAAGCTCTCTAGTGTAAATTTTTAAAACAACATCCAATACACTAACTAGACAGTAATTTCCTGGATCTTTCCTATTCCCTTTTTTATAAAGTGGAATAATAATACTGGTAGCCCAACCTGAGGGCATATTAATGTTGGAGAAAAGTTTAGCCAAAACAGGTGCCCACTGATCAACATTCTTCTTAAATACTTCCATAGCAATAAAATCCTCCTTGGGGCTTTATTACAATATTGTTGATTAAAAAATTAAGATACAACAGAACATTCTGGAAGAGAACAGGGAATGGAGGTTACCTGAGCTGATTGTATTATTATAAAGTCTGAAAAAATATTTCTCCCAAATTAGGATGACCATGTAGCAAGTGTGAAAATTGGGAAGGGAGTGGGCGTAATAGGTACCTATATAAGACAAAGCCTCGAATATTGGGACTGTCTCTGTAAAATCGGGACACCTGGTCACCCTATCACAAATATGGTTGGGGATCAGCACTTCAATATTACTCCTAGTCTTATTGGAACCCATTGCTGCCAATGTCCAAAAACGTACAGAATTTTTCATTTTGGCAGCAGATTCAAATTCCTTCCACAGTGCCATATGATGTTCCAGCTTTTTTTCTTTCTTTCTTTCAGCAATGTTTTAGAAAGTTCTCTAGAATTCACTAGGTTTGTGATGGGGTCTTGTGAACTGTCTTTCCTAACCTCCCTGGCCATAATCGGTTACTGTTTTAATGACAAAAACAATCATGCAGTACAAAAAAGGTTCAACTCCAATACAGTTACAAGAAACAAAAAACTCAGAAAAAATTAGAGTAGGCATCTTCTACACATCACTGGAAATGGAAAAGATTGATTGACTGGAAAACTGCTGATCAACTCTTAACATAGTTGAAAAATCCACTCATGGTGGATTATAACTATACTGCTGGGAAACCACGCTGGTTTTAGACATGCATAATGAAGATGTTCCTAAGTTACAACGGACAATGTAGACCCAGAAAGTAGACTCCAGCACAGGAAATGCCATTCTGGACTTCTTGAGAGGAAGAAGTGACCATTATCAGATCCATGATACTACTCAATTTCACCAAACTAAGGAAATGGCTCATAACAACAATACAAGATGAAGATATGGAAAGATGTATTAGGTCAAGTAGTCCAACCTTCTGCCACAGTAGGGTTGTTGCTAGTGCTAGTTGCCAATATACTGTAGTTTAATATATATTTATATGATGGGTTCCATCACCTCTCCAGAGGAACTATTTTATTCTCTCAGGTCATTTTCCATGATATACAACCTGAATTTATAGGATTTAGATTTTAGGAATGAAAATTGGGCAAAATTAAGAAATCTAGTGAGTAAGCTGTGAAGGGAAGAAGTATTAAAATCTACAAGTGTGGAAAAAAAATGGGGGATCCTAAAAGCACCCCGGGCTAGATCTTCAGCTGGTGTAAATTAGCATATGTCTATTAAAAATCAAAGGCCTGTTTGATTTACACCAGTTGAGGATCCAGCCCATCATAACTAACATACAGCGCAAAAGATACAATGTGTAAGAAACAGCAAATACGAGTTAAGACCGGTTTTTCAATAATTTAATTTTTATTGAACTGGTGCCTTTTATAACTTCATTTCAAATGTAAAATTGAGATCCTTCACCCTAACAAAGCCACAATAGTGTCTCTCTTTATTTTTGCTAAATCCACAGTATTCATTGACACTATGTAAAACCATTATGATGAAAATTGTAACTGATCAATTACAATCATATCAGGTCAGAGGGGAAAGAGATTTTTAGTCAGACTGTTTAAAACTCTAATGTTATTCATTTTATGTTAAATTACTTAACTCAAACTTCTGATAAAAAATTGGGAGAAAAGTTTTATTTGTTAATGAGTCATTCTACTCTGCCACTTCAGATGGCAGCTAGGAATGCTTCCCTTCCAGTTTTCTAGTTTCCCAAAACAATCACAGGCAGCCCATCCCCACTCTGGGGCACCAGATAGGGGAGGAGTTCCCTCAACACCTGGAGGAAGAGAGAGAGAGAGAGAAAACCAGGTTCTCCTAACAATTCCATGGATCTAGTGGGCCATCCCGCCTCTGGGATAACAGCCTTTTCCTGCTGCTAGATAGTGTAGGTAGTCCTGTAGTTCAAGCGCAGGTACTCAAGTGTTGCATGATGGGAGTCATTCTTACAGCTGTACATAATATTTCCTTTTAAAAACACTTAGGAAATTACATTAAAAAAAACTATAGTACAAGAACATTATTTAAGTTGCAAAGTCAAGCAAGGTTAAGGAAAGCCAGATTTATGATTGCCCATGCAACCTTAATTCTACTCCTTTTTGCATATGCATTATGATATAATCTTTAATTATATGACCACATATTATTGTTTTCCACAGGCCCTCTGTCTAATTCAGTGCATAGAATGGACATACAAGTGGAGCAAATTAAGATTGAATAAGCAACATTAAATCTGGCAATTCCTATCTTTTGAGTGGTTGACTTTTCAACCTAAGTAACTTTTTTTCATCATAGCTTTTTAAAAAAATGTAATTGTTTATATAACTTTAAAGGTGATTTCTATTTAGAAGGTGATTTTTTGTTTACAAGCCATGCTGTTGCCTAAATAAATGCCAAGCCAAGGCCGAGTTGACTGGTAGACCAGAATGCAGTTGTTACCAAGTTGACAGGGACCACCTCAGATCCTTACTGAGTACTGATAGGTCTAAATATTGTATCTGAGACATAACTAGGTTAAAAAGGGGGTTCTTACTGAAAGATAAGCTGAGAAAGTTTGGAACAGTATAAATAATTTGCTGGATGAAATGAGAGGTTGAGGGGAATATGTTTGTTGAATCACTAAGATATTTACCATAGTTTACCATTATAGTAAAGTACCACATAGTTGTGAGTCACTACTTTATAGACAGGAAGAATCCTCAAGATATCATATAAATAACTAAAGGGATTCGTTTATATTAACAGCTAGCTCCCTACAAATTTCCATTTAATTCTTTTAACCTAAAACATGGCTAAAGTGTCTGAATCTTTTCCCCAAACATAACTAATTCTGATCATTGCCAAAACGTCTCCTTCTTCTCCCTGAAAGAAGCTTACATTTAGGCTGACAAAGTGTATGACATATTTAGTACAATTTAAAGATGACTTGCAAAAGCAAATAAAAACTGCTTGTGCCCTTTTTTGTTTTCTTCTTATATATACCCAGGGTCTGAAAAGTGCGGTGTTTGATTTACTATTTTATTTGACTTGTTTTTTGCATTAGAAATAGCTGAAGTATCAAAGTCTTGTCGTCTTCCATGTTTTTATAGAGCACTGTTTTGGAGGACTATAGAACTAGAATGGAAGTCTCCTCAGATCTCAGCTGAAGTGGCAAGGGAGAAGGAATGATTAACAAAGAAAAATTTTGTCCCAGGTGTTTGCCAGAAGCTTGAGTTAAATAAAAACAAACAAACAAATTTCAGTTTTTCTCAACTGCAAAGCTGCCAGTCTCTTGTCACTTATGATGCTGTCATCCCTCTATTTCTCCAGTCATCCATAAAATCAGGGTAGATAAGACCTGATATTACTAACATAAAAAAACCACCCAGCAGACCCTTACACACCAGTTTAAACCCAAAACATTCAGGTTTTCTTTGTACATCTTGAAGAAGCAAAAGAGGGCACAAATGCAATTTCCTCTCCTTCGTGGGTCACCTCAAGGATTTTATTGTGGCAATATAGGCAAACAGTGGTGGCAAGAACATGCCATAAATAAAGCAGTATTTGTGCAAAGGTGAGATTTAGTAATACTGACATCTTAGTTGGCCTTATTAAATAGATATGTGTGGGGTGAGGGTATTATACCTGGTCATGGCTGGCTTCAATGGAGCTTCCGATGCCATGGAAAGTCATCTGCACAGGAGACAGTGTCAAACAGGTCATACACTCTTTGCCATTTTGTCTATCACTGTAGTGTACCTATAACAGAATAACATAAGTAATCTGCTAAACACCGGATTCCATAAGGGAGTCATGCTGAAATAATCTGTTCCTTTCCAACAAGACTGTAAAGGAATTCAAAACATTTACACTGAATCCAGTTTTAATATAAAACAAGGAGTGTGCAAAATATTCTGTGTATCCACATGCTCAACTGGGGACAAATTTCAGTTGTTAATCAGTTTCTTGGTCCCTCTTTAGGCACGATGTGCTGCAGAGCTTAGGAACCTTGAGGCTCAATTAAGGGTGTTGTTACAGACCTATGAAACTAGGTCCAAGTTTCAGTTTTGAACTTACATGTTTATTTTTAATAACCTTTTATAGATCAGTTAAAAAACTTTAGTATAAATTACTATGGTCTCCACAGACTTGCACTGACTAGAGCTGGTTGGGAATTTTTCGATGAAACTTTTTTCATCTGAAAATGCCAGTTTATTGGAAAAAAAATTTTTTGCAACAAAAGGGTCAGTTTCAACAAATTTCTTGACAGAATGTTGAATAAAACCTTTTGAAATTGCTGAAATATTTCATTTTGACATTTTCTAAATGAAAATTCTGGTTTTCCAGTTCAAAAAGACATTTAGTTTAGAAACTTAATCCAGTTATAGTAAAAACATTTTTAAATGGTCAAAAATGAAACATTTCAAAATTATTGAAACAAATTTGACCTGAAGTGAATTTTTCAAAACAATTGACCAGAAGTTAATCTCCCCCTCCCCTTACACACACACATTTTTGATGCACAATACTTCTGAAGATTTCAACTTCTCATTCCCATTTGGAATGGAAAAATTTGTTTTGCCATCCCAAAAATTTTCACAGGATGGGGAAACCATTTTCCATCCAGCTCTGGCACGGACATTACTTTTAATTTTTTCACTGCAATGTGATCTCTATTGAAATGCACTGTTTGGCATTGCAATATGGTTATCATAGATGTGAATTTGATAACAGTTTTTCTTGGTAATCAAATCAAAATGACTCATAACATGGGGAAGGAAGTCACATTTTTAGAGCTGTCTAGCTTATCAATCTCTATTGGTATCAAAAAGCACACACTAATCAGATTCTTGAATGGAATATACAGGAAGATACTGGTCCTACTGGATTTTCCCCTTTGCCTTTTGGTCACCTTAAAACAGCTCTTAAACCTTCTAAAGAAAGAGAACCGTCTTCTGTCTTGAGGCAAAATGAAGTCAAGCATCTCCAATGTTTTATTAGTAGGAACTGGGTTTGCCACTCAGGCTGAACTGATGAAATATTACAATCTGCTTTGTAGCTCCTGGTTTCTTGACAGGCAGATAAAGCACTTTGTTCTACAAGAGGGATGGAATTTAGTTTATGGTGGTAATTTACATTGGTTACCTGACCCCTGTCAGAAATGGAAAGGGAGATTAGCCCTACTGGAGACAGACATTTTAGGCTCGTACCTATTTACAGCTGTACGGCTATTGGGAAAAGGTTATGTGATAGAGCCGCATCTTTAAATTTAGGCTAGAAATTTGATTATTATTATTTCTGTGGACAACTAGGAGCCTTATTAAATGATCCCAAATGTCTGTGGAATTGATTAAGAGATATATAACACTGGATTGTGCACTGGGTAACTGTATGCCTTGTGCCAGATTCTTCTCTCTTACTGGATAAACTGGGAGTAGTTGAATTGAGGAGTTACACCAATGCAAAACTGGTTTAAGTGAGAGGATAATCATGCCATCAGCATGTTGCAGAGTTAACCTTATTGATCATGCTGCCTGTTGCATATGTGTGGCCAAATGGCCTCTGTGAGATCTATAATGTGAATTTTCCCTTGTGCTAGACATAAAAATACTGATTTCACTCAACCTCTTGTTACAGCTTTCTGGATCATCCCTCTTCCCCCCTCCCCCCCCCATCCACCTCCACAACATGTGCCTACTAAATTGCTTATGGCTGTCTGCCAGAAAAGCCATACTACTTACTGAGAAACCACAAGAGGCCCCTTCACATATACAACGGCTCAACTCTGATTGATCGAAAGAGTTATGAAGGTATGAAATTTGGCTTACAAACATTAACTGAAGTTCTCTAAATATCAGGACTACTGTTATTACAAGAATGTATCAGGAACCCATAATCATAGTATCTAGTTGCAAATCCAAATACTGCTGAATATATGGTGTAGGGAGAGAGGGCCAGGGAAGCGTCACAGGATGATTCTGTGTCTCCAGCATGCCACAGAGCAGGCACCAGGATTAGGCCCCAAATAAGCCAAAACTGATATTAATCAATAAGTGCTTTTGTAATTACACACACACAGTGGAGCAGATACAGATCGTACAGTGCGCAGGGAGGTCTGAAGCAAGGAACTCTTTTTAATGAGAGTATATGAACAAATTCATTGATCATAGAAATAACTGCACAAATGTAACTAGCTACTAGAACAAGAAATGTGATAAACTCAGCGTTTTAATTATCTCCCTTTCTGAGCTAAGTACTGCTGAATAAGCTTTGTGATGCACGCTGGTCTAGTCCAATGGGTCAGGCCATTATTTAGAAGTTTCTCAGCCACCCGCAGTCTTCAAAACATCTCGCCAACACAAGGCACCCTCAGCTTAACCAGATTCAATGTTTTCTTCATCAATCTTCCATTTCCCTGAGCTAGGAACTGATGGGTGCTGGGGAGTCGGAAGGAAACAGAATATAGTTCTTTAGCCAGATTTCTCTGGTCTGTCATACAGTCTGCAAAACACAGTATTTGTCACAGAGACCTATGTGGCAGTTGGAAAACAATTGTATTATTGGCTTTGTTGTTCTCCTGGGCTGAAGTGGCTCACTTGCATAGCATCTGGGAACACGAGCACTTCATTGACAGAATGCAGATGGAGACATCCAAGATGGAGGAAGGTAGTCGACTATAGATGACTACAGGGGTACCAGGGAAGGAAGGAAGAACTGACTGCTTTGTGTGGAGGAGAGTGGCTGCTGACCACCCCGGGCAGTAGACACTGCTCCATCCCCACCCAGGCCCATCTGAGACAAGAACTGGTATGCAATACTGGCAGCTGGAAGAGAGGACCAGATCCCAATGGCCAATGAGGGGGAACCACCTGTCTCCAAGCCTGGAAAGCTACCACCCCCAAGAGGAAGAGACAAAGGGTGGTGGTGGTTGGGGACTCCTTTCTAAGGGGGGGCGGAGGCGTCCAACTGCCAACCTGATGTGGCATCCCAGGAAGTGTGTTGCCTGCCCAGAGTCCACATGCAAGACATTATGGAAAGGTTGCTGAGGATCATCCATCTGCTAATCCATGTGGACACTAATGATACTGCAAGGTAGGACTCTGGGCAGATCAGCAGTGACTACAAGGCTCTGGGAGCGAGAATAAAGGAGTTTGGGGGCACAGGTGATATTCTTGTCAATCCTGCTGGTTGAGAGTAAGGGCCCAGGCAAGGACATGCATATCCTGGAGAGGAATGCATAGCTGCACAGATGGCACTGGCAAGAAGGCTTGGGCTTCCTTGACCATGGGATGCTGTTCTGAGAAGGAAGACTGCTGGAGTCCACCTGAGCAACATGGAAGAGCATCTTCATGAACCAACTTGCCAACCTAATGACTAGGGCTTTAAACTAGATTCAAAGGGGACAGGTGACAAAAGCTCACAGGTAAATAAAAAAAAGTGACCTTGACAGAGGGCTGGAAGTTTGAGGGAGTGTGCAGGGGGAGGGAGGGGGAGAATGGAAAATTACAATAGGTTCATAGGAACAACAAGAGGGAATACAATGGGATACTCTGCTCAACATCTTAGATGCTTATAAACAAATATAGGATATAAACAGGAAAAACTGGATGTCTTAGGCCTTGGCTACACTTACCCGCTAGTTCGGCGGCTGGCAATCGAACTTCTGGGTTCGACTTATCGCGTCCAGTCTGGACGCGATAAGTCGAACCCGGAAGTGCTCGCCGTCGACTGCGGTACTCCAGCTCGGCAAGAGGAGTACCGCGGAGTCGACGGGGGAGCCTGCCTGCCGAGTGTGGACCAAGGTAAGTTCGAACTAAGATACTTCAACTTCAGCTACGTTATTCACGTAGCTGAAGTTGCGTACCTTAGTTCGAATTAGGGGGGTAGTGTAGACCAAGCCTTAGTATGCAATCTAAATTATGACTTAATTGGCATCACAGACTCTGTGGGATAAATCTCATGACTGGAATATTGGTATAAAGGGGAATAGCTTATTCAGGAAGGATAGGCAGGGGGAAAGGGAGAAAGTGTTGCATTGTACATCAATGTATATAGTTGTTCTGCAGTCCAGAAGGAAGTGAGAAGCAGAGCAGTTGAAAGAACGTGGGTGAAGATAAAAGTGGGGGGAAAAGGGGTAATGTTGTGGTTGGGGTCTGCTATCGGCCACCAAATCCGGAGGATGAAGCATTTCTAAAACAAAACAAACAAACAGAAATATCCAAACCACAAGACCTGGTAGTAATGGGGGACACTAGTTGAAGGCTGACCAGGTATTTTTAGCAGCAGCCTCAGAATCTGAGATTGGGGAGTGGCAGCTGGAGGCTGGCCAAGTGCTCTGAGAGTGTTTACCTTGTAATTACTAAGATTAATAACTACAATAATACTTTGCGTTTGAAGTTCCTAAGTGCCTATAACTCAAGGGCCCCGGAGTGCTTTACTAACGTTCATCTTTACCATACTTGTCAGGCAGGCAAGTACTATTTGTGCAGAGAGGTTAAGTGACTGGCCCATATTCATTCAAGGAGTGAGTGGCAGTGAATGAAATACAAGCAGGCTTCAGTTCCCTTTTCTAATCCACTCACCATGTTCATTCTCCTTATATTTAGGAAGTAAAAATAAAAAGATTATGAACTGTCAAGATTCACCACCTCGTTTTAAGCTTTAAAGTTTGAAATAAAGAGAAGCTCATAAATGAGCTCAGGCCACTTTTAGGAGTAAGCAGCTACAAAATTCAATTTAGTAAAATGTGAAGTATTTTGTTTAGATTTTTTGTTTTATAAATAACAGCAGCCTCTGTAAGGAGAAGTATCATGAGTCTGGTAAAGGAGTGTCTGTGATAACATAATGATGCTAATCGCTGTAAGTTTCTGAGCAAAAATTCCAGAATCCTGAGCAGATTTGGGCTAACGTGTGTATGCTTCTCTGCAAGCAACCTGCTACTGAATACACTAGTAAACATCCCAGACACCAGATTCAAATCATGGGCTATATCCTGGCTGCCTCCTTCCCGGAAGCACACATCAGGGGTGTAGTCACATATTCATGATCGTATGCTCTTTGTTGTGACAGTGGCAACTATGCACCACCTTGCACAGATTATTCCAGTGAGGAGAACAAATAATCTATATGGTTTGACTGTGTGTGCTGTGTGCAGGGCCATGATGGCCAGAACGTGGATGCATATTAATATTGCTTTTGTAGCATTTGTGTGTGTCAACGCTGAAGCCAGTTAATAACTGGGCCAAAATTTGGCCCTTGTTTTTACTACTCTCTGTTACTAGAAAAGAGTTTAATTGTATATTCTACTTTGATGGGATGTTATGTGTTTCAAAATATTTATGTTTACCATGTTACAACTGAATGCAAGATGATATAGCCAAAATTTTTCACTTTGCAGACTAGTTTAATAATGGAAAATCCGATTGAGGCTGTATAAAAATACATCAGAATTTATAGTCGTTATCGGATTACTACTAACATAGCACTACTGTAAAATTTAGCCTTCTGTTACTTTGTATATTGAATATAAAAACACACATCCCTTGATTCTTGAATCTAGTTTTACTGCTATGCCATTCACCAGTTACACATACAGTAGCGACAGGAATTGTCAAATAATATTGCAGGATTTACCTCACACCTTTCAACAACTCAGTTTATAACAAAGGGCCAAAATGCCATTACAGAGATATTACACCTACTAACCATGGCCCTGATTCTGCATAAATGTGTATGTGCTTAACTTCAAGCACATGAGTAAGTCTCATTGCCTTCGTTGGACTACTCATGGGCTTAAAGTTAAGTATGTTTGTTTGCAAGAACATGGCCTGTGCTGTTATTAGGTCACAATTATTCAGAGGAAGATACCCCTTATACTAGTTGTCAATGGTTCTGACTAACCATAATGCATTAAACTGCTGTTTGAAAATAAGGTAGCTTTATGATAACCAGACACTGAATGGAGCAAAAAAAAAAAAAAAGTCAGCTCCGCAAAGAGACTTTCACACACTACAGCTTAGCTGTTCACAGTTTGAAGCACAAATTCTGTCTGGCCAAACACTTTCTTTCTTGCACATTTATTAGCTTAAAAAATAATGTGAACTACAAAAAAAAAAGTCATGTGTGACACTGGAGTTCATGTTTCAAACCAAAAAAAAAAAAAAAATACACTGATTCAAAGTATCAGCAGGAGTCTCAGAATGCTAGACAGAAATAAACTGGCTAATAAAATGCCATTATGTTCAGCAATGCACAAATCTTTAGGATTGACACGCCACCAGGGCCATTCTGTTAGAACAAAAGATGGTGTTTCTTTAAAATTTGCCCTTAAATTCAAATTCTGCCCTCAACTATTCTAAATTTACATCATTGTAACTCTGATGATTTCAGACAGGTTACTCCAGATTTCTGTTGGCGAACAGAGAAAATGGTAAAGAATTTTGATTCATATGACAGTCTTACAACATATTTTCCTTCCATTTAACTTTTTGTTGAATCGTTTATTTTTGCCACATTTCTCCTTACTATTTTATTTATGTTAACTGTATACTCTTAGTAATTGGATTTGCTATTTTAAGCAGTAAGAGAGTTTAAAAAAAAATAGTGCTCATACTTTGGTCCACTTCTGTTCCAATGACAAATAGTGTTGGGAAGCTACACAATAATTAATCTGGTTTACATATGTACACTGATGAATTCAAATCATTTGTGACCCAAGCTCAGACTCAGGAGTTTCTACCATGTATTAGTCTAGCAAATAAGGTGTGAATCTTTTAATTCTCCTTAAGCCCCCTTCCCCCTGCCCCACACCTTTTGCCCCAATGTTAGAATTAACCACATCTGATAGGGAATGGCACATAAAATATCAAGTTAAAACATTGCTTACTGGTCTTAGTAGCTACCTTACAATTTGACAGAGAGCAGAGTGGAGGGGGCATACAGTGCAAACAAAATAAGGAGGGTAAAAAGACCCAAAACATGAAAAACAATTACAAAATGATGGAGTATAAATGCAAAAAGCAAGACCCAGATGAAAATATTTTTCTCAGTCCCAGATGAAAAAATAAGACATAAAAATAAAAAGAAAAATCAAAAAAAGCATTGAATCAAACTGTTTCCTGCAACGCTGGAGTTCCTTGATGTAGTGGGGTTACTAAATATAGTATTTTACTAATCTCAGCAGGGAGCTGGCTAACTGCATGCCTGTCAGATGTTTCTAATGGTCACCCCCTGTGGAACAAATCTAAGGAGAGCATGAAAAACACCCACATTTAAGAAAGACCCCTTGCTAGATCATTAAGGAAAGATAAAGGCCTGTACATTCATATGTGATATATAACACAATCATTATGTCAAGAAAACATATGTTTGATTAGTATGCTTCAGGTTCATTAATCGCTGTGTCCACTTCACAGCAGTGGGCAAAGTTTCCATTGTAGCTACTGCATGGAAGAGTAAAGATACTCAGTAGCTAAAAGACTGACAGTTCAGCACTAAATCTTGGGATATTCATAACATGCTCCCTGCTTGTACAGCCAGCATACCAGCTGTATTATAGGCTTAAATCTTAATTAAAACACCTCCTGTCCCGATTTTTCACATATGCTATCTGGTCATCCTCGTCATAGGTTACCAGAACAGGTTTTTATATTGCTGGTTATAGTGGAGTGGACACTTAAGTTGCTGTATATAAAAACTTTTGTACATAGTGAACTGCAGTAGGTAAAGATGGAAAAAACTTATTAGATCAGGACATAATTCCCCCAAAGAGGACATATCAGATATTTATTAAACTAATTCTGCACTTGATCTTAGTCAAAAAGGCTTGTGCTTCATTTATTTATATACCCTCCAAACATAAGTCTCTTGTTCTCAGTGATGGCTGTGATTTTAAAAGCTCATGCATACATCCATTGTGCTCAGTCAAGTGAGAAAGGCCTAGCCATTGACCTTTCCTGTCTTGTCATTGTAGTCACTGTGATGCTCAGTTCCATCTGAGAGGAAAGTAGGGCTTCAGCCACTGTAGTTGCATGGATCACAATGCAGCAAAATGTGTACAGTAACTTAATTTATCTTCCCTCTAACACTAGATAATATGTGCTGGGAATTAAGGTGTCGGAATGGCATGCCTAAGTTTCACATGTAAAAGAAGCAACAATGTTTTCAGTCGATGCCATTCGTGACTGCAAGAACAACTCTGTGCCTGAACAAGAGAGCCAGCATTCATTTCCTACAAATCTAGTTACGGAGGGATATATTTATCTGTGAAGAAAATACTTTTATTGTACAAAGTTAAAAATTTTAAATATATCACCCACAAAACACTACAACCAACCAACCTGAAAAAAACAAACACATGAATTACTCAGACATGAAACATTGTAAAACACTATAGAGCAATGTAAGTCATACCTGACACAGTTCTAATACAAATGTCTCAGCCGCCTCTGATTCACTAACACATAATTATTCAGAAAACAACTAATATATTCTTGGAGAGAAAAGCCAAATTCAATTTATATTTCAAACAGTCAAAGTAAATATGAAAATGGTGCCAAATTTGTATAAAAAATTCCTGTGATCTTCTGTTTTCCTCATATGTACTGGGAAAAATGCGGGGTTTGTGCCTTGCTAATGAAGTATACAAGGAAAAGGTTTGCTTTAGAAAGTTTGTGGAGGAACAAGTGACTGATGTAACTGTTTCTAATAATTGAGGAATTAAGGCAGGTTTGGAGAAAAACATTCATATTTTAAATAACATTTTGGCTTCAACAGAAATATGTATTCACCTGCTCCTAATTCTCTTCTTGGTTATGAAGACTGTTAAGTGAAGATGGAAACTTATAAGCTGTCTATGTAGTGCAAGTGAAAGCATATATTGGAGGTTACTATCTTGATGAGCAAGGGGAGTTAATCAGTGTGAAATTGCAAGCAGAAAAACAGCTCCCAGAATTTGCTGAAAATCTGGTGATAAGCCATTGTGACAGGGCAAGGCTAGATGGCTATAGTAAAGTAATGGGAGACAGATATATTAGCCATAGGCTAAACAAATCCCTGTTACCAGGATAAGCAAATGGCAGCTGCTCCAGGTCAATTAAGACACCTGGGGCCAATTAAGATCTTTCCAGAAGGCAGGGAGGACAGCTACGTTGATTGGGACACCTGAAGCCAATCAGGGGCTGGCTGAAACTAGTTAAAAGCCTCCCAGTTAGTCAGGTGGGCATGTGTGTCAGGAGCTGAAGGAGGAAGCTGTGCTGTTGGAGAGACTGAGCAGTACAAACCATATCAGGCACAAGGAAGGAATCCTTGAGGTAAGGGTGAAGTGGATCTTGAGGAAGGGGGGGCTGCTGTGGGGAAGTGGCCCAGGGAATTGTATGCGTCTTGTTTCTAAAAAGTCAGCTACTGAAGCTGATACTATTAGGGTCCCTGGGCTGGAGCCTGGAGTAGAGGGTAGGCCTGGGCTCCCACCCCCCCGTGAGATTGGGAGACAACAGAGACTGTGCAAGGGAGGGTAGCTTCTCCTCCCCTCCCTTGCTGGCTTATGATGAAAATGGCTCAGTAAGCTGTGACCCTTGCTTCTAGAGAGAGAGGCGCTATGTGGAGTGTCACAGAGAGCCTCTGAGGCTAGCAAAATCTGCCAGGAAACACGGGACCTATGGAGACAAGGACAGAGCTTTGTCGCACTATCCATTCTACTGTGGAGTAATTTAGGTATGCAACATTGTACATACAAAAAACCCCACCTCGTTATTTTCTTTCACAGAAGGCACATACATTTCACTTCTAAAAATAATGCTGTTTCTTTGTGCTCCCAATTTTTAAAATGACCAGACTTCTAATTGTGAGCTAAAATTCACTGTCTGGAAGTCTAGCCTCCTGTCCGCAATGAGGAATGTGGATTTTAATGGCAGGTTTTAGTCTTATTTCTTCCTCCCCTGCATTTCTTGTTAAGGGTTTTGGTTTGAGAGTCTAAGTTATGATAGTATGGTTATAACTAAATCCCACCCTACTAAAGACTCAGCATCATACTTTTTTATATTTTTGCTAGCTGAGACTTCAAGAATTTCAAAAAGTTTTGGCTTCACTCCAGTGCAAGGCTTGTATCTAACTTACCAAGTCACATTAGAATTTACTCTAAAAGAACTTGGCAGGGAGCAGAGCCTGGCTTGTTTAGTACTGACTACAATATTTGGAGAGATCATGACAGTTTTACAACTTTTTTTCCCCACACAAGTGTGTTGGTTATGAGAATGTAACTTGCATTTCTTCATGCACAAAGTTACATGCAGGCATTTGGAGAAGAATTTCAGTTACCCTTTTCAAGATACTAACGAACGCAAAAATATTTTATTCAGTGCACCAGTCCTGAATTAATTTGCACAGTTCCTCTCCACCTGTCATCCTTCCTCACTAACTTGAAACAAGAAGACTCCATTAAGTGTTTTCTGAGGACAGAAACAGCAAGGCATTAAATGCTTTTAAATACTGGGCTTTCTTCCTTCTGAGGGTGAGAGATAGTGATGGGCAGGGTAGTAGAAAGGTACTGCAGACATTTGGATGCGGGGAACATAAAGACTTTGGCTTGGCACCTAGTGAAACTGCAGAGTTCATATTAGCAAACCTACACATGGTTAGAAATTAAAGATCAGTGACAAACTATCAGGAAGAGATGAAGGCTGATAGGTGCTAGGAAACTTGGGATAATGAAGACTCTGTCAAGTGATTCTATAGGATTTAAGTTCTCAGTGAAGAGATGGGACTTTTATGAGATAATGGAAGCATGTGGTTAAGACTTCAGAGGTAGTTTTTTGGATTAAGGGCTGTTGTTGTTGTTAGCCCTGTGGAGCATGGTGTTGTTTAAACGTACAGGAAGATGCATCCCCTGCGCCAAACTGCCAGATTCTAACACCCTTATTCATGATGAGCAATATCTTACTCATTCTATAAATAGTTCCACTGAAACCAATGGGACTATTAGAGTAATGTGCTAGTAAATATCACCGTGGCAAGAGTATCACAAGCTGATTCAAAGAGCTTACAATCTGACACCACAAGGTGGATATTTGTACCTGCCCGCCAACAGCAAGTTCCAGAATCAGGACCAAATTAAAGACCAGATGTATCAAGAAAATGTAGCACAAAGGAGGGAGACATGGAAGGAGAATGTGGCGGGGAAACCATAATAAGAATACAAGTCTCTAATGACCTCTTACAAGCCAAAGCTCAGAACCAGTACTCCAGCCTCATCCTCCTTGACATGTCAGCTGCCTTAGTCACAGTCAACCATGCTAGTCTTGAAATCTTGTGCTCTCCTGGTTCTCTTCCTAATTGCTCCTTCCTCATTGGATGAGGAGGATCCTCCTCATCCAATTTTCTGTGGGGGTTCCACTAACTCTATCCTTAATCTATTTCTCCTCTCCTGCTACAACTTATCTCTGAGCAATCTCATCCAAAAACACAAATTCCATTACCCTCTCGCAGATTTACCTCTTTACTCCAGTCTTCTCCTTCTTTGAATTAATATCTCTGCCTGTCTCCCTCACATATACTAGTGGATGTCTAGCCATCAGCGCAAGCTTAACAAGCTAAAAGAGAACTCCTAATCTTCCTCCCCAAGCTCTTCCCACTGTTTTAACCATGTTACCCCTCCTGAATCCCTCCCTTTGAGACCACCTTCTCTACTGCATCAAACATAAGCTGCTTCTCTTCACTTTCCAGACCCTTCACAGCCTATCTCCACTCTACCGATCATGTCTCAGTCACTATCAAGATGTTGACTCTCATCTCTGTCCAGCCCATAATACCAGCCTTCATCACCCACTTGTTAAATTTTCTAACAAGCTCCCTCATTAGCCACCTTCTAAACCCTCCTCAAACACTCTTTTGCTGTAATGCCTACAAAACACTTGACAACAACCACGTGTCTGGTGTGCTGAGACCACAGTCTACCATGCTGATCAACACTGTCTTATTGTTTCCTTGTACTCCCCGATCAGTCTGTCTCCATCCATCTGTTGTCTCTTGTCTTATACTTAGCTTGTAAGCTCTTTGTGGTTCCTGATCCTTGACTGGAGCTCATAGGCACTATGGTAATAAAAATCACAACATATGTTTACCAGTGAGGTATGCCCATAGTAAGTCTATGTATCAATAAGCTTATATATTAGTGTGTGTGTATAAGAAAATATCAGCAACCTCCACTGGCCCTCTGCCACTGTTCATCATTAATATTAATGTCTGACATGTCTGAGGAACACTTTTAGTATGAATTTGAATCAGTGGCTCACAGCGTCTCTGATAAAGTGTTGTTCTCAGTTAGGCCCTAACCCCACAACTAATAGCAGTCAGGGGGACTGCTATGTTTGTACAGGTCTCCACCGATTTCAATGGGGCTCCTTGCAGGCACAGCAGTCTACCCACATGATGTAGGATTGGAGCCTTAAATATTTTTTGCCTCTGGTATGGATGAAATAAACTTATTTAGATTGGGTCACTTTAGAGAGCCTTGGAAAAAAAATTTCAATAATTTTATCCTAATTATGGTTTGACCACTCTGGAGGCAAGACCTTTTTCAAAATAGATTCTTGAAAGCTGTTTGTTAACACAGTCTTCCAATGCATTTTACATTAATGATGCCAGGAAGCCTGGGATTAAAATTTCCACAACCTCCTTTCCTTTATGTATTTATGCTTTTCCACTCAAACTGGCTAAGAGACTTTTGCATTGTTCCAGTACTGGAACATTTGCTCGGGGTCTAGTTTCCAGGCCAACAATAGCTACAAATGTTTCTGCAGTTGAAGGATTGGAGTCCAGAACCATATCATTTGGTTTTATGTTCTAGATTTGGTCATTTGGTTCCATTCCCCATGATCAGCATCAGCCAGACTTTCCCCAAGAAATAATTCTTTAGGACTTCTCCCCTTTCTATGGAAACTTTGAATATATGTGCTATTATAATAATTAACAACTAAAGCTACAATGAAAGTTACATCCAGATTTCTGTTATAACCTCCTGTTTTCATATTTTCGTAACTTTTCCCAACCTTTTTTTTTTTTTTTTTCAGGCTAAAACTTTGCAAGTTTGTCTCAGCTGAAAGGCGCTGCTTTTTTTTTTTTAATAAAGGAAACTGAGAAAAATCTACCAACCATTTTTGATCATTCTCTGGGGAGAATGGAATTTTTTTTTTCAGTTTACCACCACCAGCCCCCCCCCCCCAATCAAATGACCATTGGATCACAACAACTGAAATTCAAATTCCTTCAAACTTGGTGTTTGGTTAGACCTCCTTGAAGAAATATCTCTCACCCATCACTTCATTCTGCTTCTTGAGAGCTTTGGACTACTTGCTGGAGGAAGTGGTAAAGCAGCAGTGGAGAAACATGTTATGGTGGGGTAAGGAGGACAGAAAACAGCTGTGGTAAGTGTCTTCCTCCCTTCCAGCAGGTTGGAGGAAGAATGAGATGTCTCCTCTTACACAGCAGCAAGGAGGAAGAAAGGCTTTTTTCCCAACAGATGGGTGCAAGTAAGAAAGAGTAAAGCCTTCCTGCTCCCAGCAGTTAGGAAAAAGGAATGGAAATATAGGCAAGAGAGTGATGAAGCTCCCATGCCCTCTCTTCCAGAAGCTGCAGATGGAAGGGATGGGAACTCTCTATTTGTAAGCCAAGGTGATATGCAGGTGTGTGGCATGCATTCTGTAAGCTACCCGGAACAAACACTGTGACAGGAAATACCCTATGATCTCCTGCCTGGAAGCCAGGGGGCCTTCTTCTGAATGTGCTGCCCCTGAGCCCAGTCTGATGGGCACCCCATCTTCTACCCCAGTTGACATTACTGCTCTGTCCACTCTTCCTATGCAGCAAGAACATCCTTTCTTCAGCATGCTACCCTACTTCAGTTCAGCAGCATAAGAACCATTCTGTTAATTTTCGCTCTTACAGCTGTTTGAATTTGGGGTAATTGGAAGATGCTCAGTAATTTTCGTGGTTGTTTTTATCCCTAATCTAACGAGTACACCCAGTACACAACTGTATGTCTGAAAGCTAACCCAGAGAACTTTGTTTTTCAGTGTTCAAATGTCTGGTAAATATCTCACTGGAGCCTACTTCCTATTTACCACTGCTACATTATTGTGAGTTTAAGGATAACTTCAAAATGTAGTAGTAGTGGCCAGATCCTTAACTGCTGTAAATTGGTATAACTCCATTGACTTCAACAAAGCTATGATTATTTGCACCAGCTAAAGCTCTGGTCCTAGGTTTTCAGCTAGAAGCTGATGTGAATGAGAGGTTGTAGGATACCCTGCTAAGACTGGTGAAATCTCAAAGAAACAATTGCTCTTGGAGGGAGAAGAAAGTTGCACCCTGTTAGTTCATCCTTCTTTAACAATGCATAGCTTACCACTGACTTTAACCTCAGAAGAAAGAATATATCCCATCTACCAAACAGGGGATAGGTGCAGCTTAGAGCGCTAGTGAGGTAAAAGCAGCACCAGAGTTAAGTTAGGAGGAAGGAAACAGCTAATGCTAAGATTCCCAGGGAGCTCTGCCAAACTAAAAAGGCAAATTACACTGGGTCACTTATATAAGAAATACTGAAAAGAATGTTGCACCCATCCAGCTAAGTGCTTTGAAATTTAACAGAGACATTTCTTGACTCAAACTGCATTTGGAAAGAATTTTTGAATAAAAATGGATATTTCTGATCCTTCAGCTGGTGATCAGATTTTGCTGAAAATGCTGTCACTAGTCAGACAAGCAGTAAGCACACCAAGTGTCAGACACACAAAGAAATCAGTTGATTAGTTTTAACATTTAAGTTCTTTTCTTCGGGCTCAGTGCTGAAACCTGACTCAGTCTATATGCAATGAGAACTCCCAGTGAAGCCAAATCTTATTGGTATTCAAGTCACTGGAAGGTTTGCCTATATAAGAACTTCAGGCTAGAGCCCTTCATTATTAAATAGTATAACAGCAGTAGAATTAGCTACCCATCTCTGACACTATTACTAAGTAGTGAGTTCAATGTTAAACAAACACAATTTTTAAAAGCAATTAAGTGACTTAGAAGCTTAAGTCCCATTTTCAAAAGTGAATAGGACCAGATTTTCAAAGATGTGGCTAGCTATCTAGTGATAGTTTGAAAAGCACCAAAGCAGGCTAGATGTTTAACTCCCAGGGAAATCAATAAGAGTTAGGAACTTAACCTACTTAGGTGCTTTTGAAATCCAACTAGGAGCCTATCTGCATCTTTAGGTGCCTAAATTCCTTTGAAACTCAACGAGACTTAGGCCTGGTCTACACTGGCGGTCTGGGGGGAGGAATCGATCTAAGTTACGCAACTTCAGCTATGTGAATAACGTAGCTGAAGTCGACGTACTTAGATCGACTTACCGTGGTGTCTTCACTGCAGTGAGTCGACTGCTGCCGCTCCTCCGTCGACTCCGCCTGCACTTCTCACAGAGCTGGAGTACAGGAGTCGATGGGAGAGCGCTCGGGGATAGACGCGATAAATTGACCCCCTACTGGATCGATTGCTGCCTGCCAATCCGGCGGGTAGTGTAGACATACCCGTAGGCTTCTAAGTGCCCAAGTCACTTTTGAAAATGGCACTTAGGTGCTTTTGAAGATTTTATCCATGGTCCCCATTCCAAGGCTCTTACAATTAGAGACCAATCTGAACTTCTAATCCAAACCATATATTTCAAATCCGATCCAATTCCTAGGTCCAGACAAGACTGGATTGATAGTCCAAACTTTGTGGCAATTTGGATATACTTTTTTATTTGTCAGTTCTGGTTGGGCATCTCTCTGCTTACATCCCAAGGCCATGATCCTTACACTAGTGCTGAACTTTGTGCACCAAGAGTAATCCTATTGACTTCAGAGAGTCCAATGGGACTTCTCATGGGAATGAAGTTAGGGTTAGGATTTGCACCTAAATCAGACACAGACAAATATCTAAGACACACACAATGCTACATTTTAGTGAGGTGAGGATCACTTGAAAAATGCCCAGCAATGCAATTTTTAAGTAAATAGTGTATAAAATGGAATCGTTAATAAACAAACGGAAGCGGGAAAATAGTTATACTGTGCAAGCACTGCAATCAGTGACAAATTCAAACAGAAGCTCCTATTAGAGAGCCCTGATAGTGAAAAGATGAATGTATCTAAGGCCCTGATCCTGAAATCACTGCATGCAGGTGCACTACTGAAGCCAATGGGGCCCCACACAGTTGCATCATTGTGTCCATACTCAGCAATTGCAGGATGGGGCCAAAAATTATGGTACCTTGAGCCCTATCATCCTTACTTCAGGAAACCTCCCATTAGATTAACTGATGGACTCTAACTCCAATGAGTGTTCTGCCTTAGTAAGAACTACAGGGTTAGACCATTAATGTGTAAACTGTTTCTTTAGAGATTTCAATTTCAACAAACTCTTTGAAATAATTTACTACACTTAAACTGTCAGCAAATTTGTTTTAACTTCTCTATTCCAGTTATAAAGCAGTGACTAAAAAGACAGTTATTTAAAAATAACTATTTTAACCAAAGCTTAATTTTCCTTTAAGCAATCGCTCAGCAATCATCTGCAAAATAATTAACTTGTAGATCATTTGCATACATATTTTATAAAATAAGTACTAAGAATGCTTTATTCAGACTTTGTAAAGGCTTATTTGTGAAGTATTTGGCTTCATTAAGAATGGTAATTTGAACTCTGCCATTCTTGGAAAGTATCCATGGATAGCATCTGTATTATGGTGTGAGAGAGCTGCTATCTACCATTTACAAATTTCTTTGGAATAAGAAGTCAAGAAAATTTAATACACTTTTTAAGCGCTTTTCCACATATTGGTCCTGATAGTTTTTAACTATTAATAGTTTGTAACACAACATGACTGATGTCATATACAATTGGTTCAGAAGAATTTAAATTAAATAACCACATAACAAAAGGTTCCCTCTTCAGCTAAAGAAGTTGAAAGAAATATCATAAAAAATTCAATAAGCAAATATTTGTTTACATTTACAATAATAAAACTTCAGACAAGTATTTATTTTAAAAAATACATTATAACAGAACAAAACATATATGTTGATCATGAAAGACAAAACTACTGTTATTGTGTGGACCAGAATGCACATAACATGCTAACAGTTCAAAAATCATTTCAGGGCATTCAGGAAACATGAAACAAACTACCTGTTTGTGAATGTACTATTTTTCTACTTGGTAAATATGCCTGAGAAAGTTAACCTGTAAAGAAATAGGCTTTTAAACTCTTAAACACAAAGAGCTTTCTACAGTGAAATGGTGAAGAGACCTGTGATATGCACCTGACAGGCCACTAAGCCATTTCCCACAGAGATTCTGTTCACTGCTCCACCTCAGTTCAGTGATCCAGCAGTGGCACAGAGTTTCACATCAATACCAAATTCATTCAACCAAGGCATTAAGAAAGCATGCTGATATGTTGTAAAATCACCAGTTTATATACAGAGGGTATGTGGAAATCAAAAAGATTCTCTACCAAAGTTAGTGTATTGTTGTGCAGTATTATGGACAAGAAAAATGTAATGATAAAGCAGGGATTATATGTCTGGCTCAAGTTAAGACCCTTTAAAAACTACAATTTCAACACAATCACCTAGAATCAAAGAATGAAAAATCAGGACAAACACAAATAATCATTTTACAGTAGCCACCTACTACAGCTAAGTAGGAATCAATATGTAGCTTGGGAAAATAGTACCATAAATTGTGCTTTAGGTATATGAAAATAAAATATTACTAGCAGACACAAGCAGTCTGACAAGATGTGAAAGGAAGCAGTGAAAACATCAGGGATTGAATTTCCTTTCATCAAGATTTGTCTGCTCCTACTGTATGCAGATGACAAATGGAACTCAGAAATACAAGATATTTAACTCTTATTAGTAATTTAACTCTACTGTAATTAGATTTTTGCCTTTTCTTGTATTAAAAGAAATAAAAACTAATTAATCAAAAGCTATATACTGAGGATTGTTCAGAATCGGAGTGCATGTTTTCTTCATTAAGAACAATGGGCCAGTTCCAGTTGGTGCAAATCGATGTAGCTCTGTTAAAGTCAATGGATCTATTCCAATTTATGGAACACAGTGTCTGACACTATGCCTCCAATTTTAGCGGTCCTGTTGAAATCATTACAAGCAACTGCATATTTCGTAAATTACATGGGCTTGGAAAAAAACAATCATGGGCATACAAAAATTCTAATAGAAACCTTTAATTTTCATAATTTAGTTAAGCAGATAATACATGATCATACTACATGAGCTAAATCATATGAAACAAAGTTATCAAACAAAACAAATTCATAAGTCTGAGGAGAAAAAAACCACGACAGTAAAACGATGGAATTTTAGCAGACAGCCAGTCCTACCCTCCAATGTTGAAACACATTAAAATATACTATTGCACATATGTATGTATTTTTCCGAGTGTGATCAGGAAGCAGCTTCCTTCCCCCTCTTTGTAGCACTGCACAAATGGCTAGGTGCATTACGGAGGCTTTTACTGGCCTATGAAGTATAAGGTATTGCCCACTGCTGGAGACAGGTTATAAGACTGGATGGACTAGGTAACTGATCCAGTATGGTAAATCCTATGTTATTCTTTCACTAGTACTGGCCATGGCATCAAGAGCACTCTATGCTGCTCTGACACCAGACATGCTGTTAAGTTACACCTTCCAATCAGTCTACTTGTAGCATGTGCAGAGAGGAAAGCAGAACACCAATTATAAGGAGTACCATAAGGGCCCCGATCCAGCGACGCCTTTAAACCAGTGCTTAACTTTATGTATGTGTAGTCTCACTGATATCAATGTCATTATTCACATGCTTAACATTAAGCACAAGCTTAAGTGCTTTGCTGTACCAGGTCCTAAGAGAAGAGCCAGTATCAGAACAAAAGGAGCGCACTGAGAGGAGGAGACGCACAAAGCAGTGCAAGGGAAGTGGAAAACATCTTTTAAGTTTATAATTGTTTAAGGAGGACAAATGGGGAGAAAGATGGGCTAAGGTTATATCTATACTGCAATCACGGGTTGTGACTACAACTCAAGCAGACATTCCTTAGCTAGCTAGCTTGGGTCCTGGAAAAATGAAACCCTGGCAGTGCACACTTCGGTGCAGGCTGTGCAAGCCCACCTGAAACCCTGGGTAATTACTCACACGGCTGGCCTGCACTGAAACACATACTGCCACAGCTTCACTGCTCCAGTTGTGAGAGCTAGCTAGATTAAAGCTGGCTTGGGTAGGTCTTCTTGAGCTACAATCACAGCTGCAACCCCATACTTGTGCTACAGACATACACAGAGGAGGAGAATGTATATTGTGTAAGGGGGAATCTCCTGGATCCAAAAACTTTCTTAGAGCCCCTGCTAATTTTACAAGATAAATGGCATGCGTGGTCATACTCTAGAGGGCAAGAGGGAAATCCTAGATGGCAATGCTATGATTCTGGCTGAAGAGCTTCATTTTCCTCCTCCCATACCTGAAAGCCTTGAATCCTTGCCAAATACTCCAGCTGTTTTGAAGGCTGCACTGCAGAACAGGGGGAAGCAGGAGATATTCCTTTTAGACCTATGGCTTCAGCAGTCGGGGATGTTCCATTCATAAGGAGTTCCCTGGCAATTGTAGCTGTACTATTAGTAGTAGCAGATATGCTGAAGAAAGAGCTAGAAGTCTGGCTCATTTCTTTGGATGACAAATAGCTTCCAGTAGTGCCAGGGGCTGCTTTGTTGCGGCTTGCTTCCATCTCTTGATAAACATCAGGTGAGAGATGGAGAATTCCCTTTGGTGCTGAAAATGAAAGCAAAGACCATTCTCATTACACTTGCAGTGAGTTAAAGATGGACAACTATACGATTGTCAGTTTAGATGCTTCCCACCTGAAAACAAACTGTATACTTATAAGCAATGGGTTGTTTGCAGTAGTAACTGCAAGTCAGAATGCATAATCTACCTGATTATAATCAAAACTGGTTTTAAATGGACATTAAAGGGAAGGATCTTTTTTTTTTTTTAAAATAGGTCCTAAACGTGACCTCTAAAACCATGCTTGAGATTTTGCATTAACAGACCATCTGGCATGCACAAATGAGGTACCTAGATGTCAGAACTAACAAGACATAGCCACACCTCAGAAAATGATAACACAATCTTTATTTTGTTGTAATCCTCTTCCTTCCTACATCATCTGTTGTCATCATTTGCTGTGCTAACATGCCTTATTTAGGCCGCATACCCTTCAGTTAAGGAAACTGTCTTCTTTTTTAAGCATTATGGACACCTGTGACACATTATATATTGTAAATAATAATATCTTCGTGACTTACACTTGAGAAGGTGTATTCTTTGCTCAATGTGAACGTATATCACCCACTTACACCATAGGAATTATGCTATGTATTAGAGACCCAAAGAATTTATTCACGTGCAATTATGGAAAATCCTTCAATATCTCTAATGACATGTAGTTAAGGATAATTGCTCTTGATAACTACATTTCAGAATTTTAAATAATCTTTTTAGACAATGAAGTCCCAATCCTGCATACACATGTGCACCTGAATAACTTGACACACTTGAGGAAATCAACTGAGATTCTCATGTGTGCAAGACTTTTCAGGATCAGGGTTTAAGTGAGGCAGTCTTACTATACAGTCAAGCTATGTTTTGAAAAATAAAGGATATCCATTTTGCAGATAGTTTAAAAGGTAATGATGAGCATGAAAATGTTTTATTAAATTACAACAAGCATATTGGAGCCTTCTGTTGGTAGCAGTAAGACTGCCTAAAATATGACATTTGTGACACCTGGCAGTAGAGAGTCCATTTTACAATGGTAAACCAGTTCGGCAACTAGTTTAGCAATGAGAAGAAAAATGCTATGGTTCAATGTTTATAGATTATTTTTCATTTGCAATGCATATGAAAGTCATTTTAAGATTGCAGGACAGTCTTAAAGCAGAATTGAAACTAGGTTTCTAGGATCTTATAATGGGTTTCCCTAATCTCAGTGGCACAAATGCTACTTTTTAAATCAGATGCCTGCTCCCTGGAGTAGATTCAGAAATACAAGGTATAATTAAAATCCTTAAATTCAAATACATGGTGAACATGCTTCCTTGTTGAAGTTTCAGACTGCTGTCTGAGCAAACTGGGTATAGGTGTGTCATGTAATTGCTTTACTCAAATTGCTTTTAACTCATTGTAAGCCTCATATGGTTAGACCACAATCCAATATTGCTGATTAATTCATGAAAATGTTTTAGTAAGTATTTGGTTATATTGTTAAAATGCAAATAATTTAGTGACTGCAGTGATTAATTTCACAACAGGAGATGTAATGTGTGGTTCAACTGTCTGACCTTGCAAACCATATTCACACAAGTATACAGACTCACACAAGCCCCACTAACAGAACTACTCGCATGCGTAAAATTAGGACTGGACCCCAAATTCTGGCTCTCCCTCTCCCCCCACTGAGCCACTACAAGAGCAAGTACGCTTATTAAGTTTGCAGATGATACCAAACTGGGAGGGTAGGGTTTGGAGGACAGGGTCATAATTCAAAATGATCTGGACAAATTGGAGAAATGGTCAGAGGTAAACAGGATGAAGTTTAACAAAGACAAATGCAAAGTGCTCCACTTAGGAAGGAACAATCAGTTTCACACATACAGAATGGGAAGAGACTGTCTAGGAAGGAGTACGGCAGAAAGGGATCTAGGGGTTACAGTGGACCACAAGCTAAATATGAGTCAACAGTGATGCTGTTACAAAAAAAAGCAAACGTGATTCTGGGATGTATTAACAGGTGTGTTGTGAGCAAGACACGAGAAGTCATTCTTCCGCTCTACTCTGCACTGGTTAGGCCTCAACTGGAGTATTGTGTCCAGTTCTGGGCACCGCATTTCAAGAAAGATGTGGAGAAACTGGAGAGGGTCCAGAGAAGAGCAACAAGAATGATTAAAGGTCTTGAGAACATGACCTATGAAGGAAGGCTGAAAGAATTGGGTTTGTTTAGTTTGGAAAAGAGAAGACTGAGAGGGGACATGATAGCAGTTTTCAGGTATCTAAAAGGGTGTCATAAGGAGGAGGGAGAAAACTTGTTCACCTTAGCCTCTAAGGGTAGAACAAGAAGCAATGGGCTTACACTGCAGCAAGGGAGGTTTAGGTTGGACATTAGGAAAAAGTTCCTAACTGTCAGGGTGGTTAAACACCGGAATAAACTACCTAGGGAGGTTGTGGAATCTCCATCTCTAGAGATATTTAAGAGTAGGTTAGATAAATGTCTATCAGGGATGGTCTAGACAGTATTTGGTCCTGCCATGCGGGCAGGGGACTGGACTCGATGACCTCTCGAGGTCCCTTCCAGTCCTAGAATCTATGGATCTATAAGTGCAGAGCCACAGCAGCCAAGCTACAATTCCTCAAACCCGACTGCCGGTGCAGGGCAAACACAGACAAGAAAGTTCAAGGGGCCTGCTAACAGGGAACCCTACAGTGCTCCATAAAGTTGCTTCAGATCAGAGCAATTCAGGCACTAATAGATGCATGGTGGAAGTGGGTACATGAATGGAAAGAGCAAGACACATTCCTTACCCAGCTGATTACTACATCCTGTCTCCTTGCCTAAAGTTTAGAGAGCCCTATGGCTCCAGGCCTCCAACTGACTTTGCATGGACAGATCTCCAGGCAAGTCAGTGGGGCTCTACACAGGCACAAGGGTGTGCACCTGTGTGAACCTCTTGCAGGACCGGAGGCCCAGATCAATATGTTGCATGACTTCTGAATGGCTATACTATGGAAGTGTTGGAGAAGGGCAGGAAGAGGCTCCATGCACCATCTTCCTCCCTGGACAGATCCATGCAGGATAATCTAGAATATAGCCCTGTAAGTATAACACACCATATGCATCTGTATAAAGCAATGTTATGTACAGTATTTAATAATATACCCTTCATCTGAGACTCCACCACCTTAAGATAAATCTTATCTCACCTCACATTGTTTAAATTGCTTTGTAAAAGGGATACCGGGTTTAAACAGACATAGCGCATCTCCCAGTTTACTGTCAGGTAAAACTGGGCTACCTAAACCAAGAAACAATCATCATAAAATAGAGTGGCAAGTACTCAGCACCTCCTAAATCTGATCCATTGTAAATCCAATTTCACTAAATGCATTTGAGAAATAATGATGATTAATTCAATAATATAAGTGAAAGAACACACTGGTACAGAAATACTATTATGAAAAAGAATCTATTTTGGAAAAAAACAGCACAACGCTAACTTTTTTACAAAATATTTTAAACTAAATCAAGTACTGCAGATGTCTATTCCATTGATGTAATATTACTTAAAACAAACATTTCACATGCTTTCTCAGCCTTTTCAATGTTTTTACATGATCCACCCAAATATTTAACTGCTGTCTGGAACAATAGTTTGGAATTTTTCCAGACTACCAAACTTTCTAAATGTTAAAATAACTAATATATGGCATATGATGAATAAAAAGATATTCAGCATGATGTATCAAATGCTCTTATAAACCACCTACATTGTTATAAAGGAGATGGTAAATTAATAACAGTAATAGTACTTTTCACTTATATAACACCTTCCAGCTGAGGATCTCAAAGTGCTTTATAAGTAATTAATTAATTAAGTCATACACCTAAGAGGTAGATATTATTGCCAGCACTGACTATTTTTTAAAACCAAATGATGTAGTATTTTGGACATTATATTTTATACACTTGAAAACTGTTGGGATTTTAACTTAAATTCTAAAGTTTAATGAGACTAATTAAAACTTGCTTTTAAACAGCTGCTGATGAAGCACGGAAAACTTTAAAAAATCTCTTTTGGAACATTTGTGCTAAGAAATATAGTTTCTTAAGTTTTATTGCCTATTTTTAAAATAATACTAAGGATCCTTCTATAAAATTCTTCTGTGCCTGCAGTTTATTCCTAATCTGAATGTATAACCTTCTGTTTGAATATCACAGTTTAGTTGCTGTGGAAATTATATTACAGGATGACGATTATGATATCGAGTGAGGAATGAACTATAGAAGCATAAGAACTCTTCAGAAACAAATACCAGACACTGCTTTCATACATATACTTTTGTTAATAAAATTGGGACACTAGACATACAAACAAAGAAGATATTTATTGACCTCTCCCTAGATAGGAGTTGTCCACACAGCACGAGTGGATCTCTAAGTGAGCAAAGTTCTTATAAGCTTATTATTCCTCTGTAAAATCTAGATGTTTATGTGAATATCAAGAAAAAATTAACATGTGGTAAATTCAATACAAATCTCATATTTCAAATCATATGCAACTGTAAATCATAAAGATTATAGCAGGGGTCGGCAACCTTTCAGAAGTGATGTGCCAAGTCTTCATTTATTCACTCTGATTTAAGGTTTTGCGTGCCAGTCATACATTTTAACATTTGTAGGTCTCTTTCTATAAGTCTATAACATATAACTAAACTATTGTTGTATGTAAAGTAAATAAGGTTTTTTAAATGTTTAAGAAGCTTCATTTAAAATTAAATTAAAATGCAGAGTCCCCCGGACCGGTGACCAGGACCCGGGCAGCGTGAGTGCTACTTAAAATCAGCTCGCGTGCCGCCTTTGGCACCCGTGCCATAGGTTGCCTACCCCTGGATTATAGCAAAGATGCAGAGTAATATATGACAATTATTAGGAGTCTCAGGAACTATATTTCACCATATAAATCAACAGTGGTGCACCTTCTGCTGCATACAACCTGGAGGTGCATTCATGAAAGACCTATAAATAATTTCCATGCACAAGCATATTATTTACACCCATGGGCAATCATGTAAGGAAAATATGCAGACTAGCTATGCAGTATAATCACTAACACTTGAAAAACAATTCTAATCCATTCTTTAATGGTAATTGTTAGCAGTTGCTTAAAATTGTAATCTCTAAAAAGACTTCTAACCCCACAATCAAATACAGGTGTGTGTGATCTTTTGTCTACATCTGCCAATCAGATACTAGAAAACTGTAAAGTGGTATGGAGGAATACTATATAAATGGCTAGATTAAGGCAATGTAGGGGCCTGGGTAACATCTCTACCTGGGTAGTCCCCATAATCTTACCTCAGTGCTGTGCTCCCGTCCCTGCCTGGAGTAGCAGTGGCAGAGCCACCAGTGCAAAAAGCATCTTCGCTCTTACCCACCATTCCTCTTTGGACAGGTTGGGGACTTCCTCCTTCCTGGCCCATCCCACTTTATCTTCACACTGTGTGGGATTCCCTCCCAGAGGAGAACTCAGCCCTCACCCATCAGAGCAAAGGATTCTGTGTGTGAGGGCCCTTGCCAACCTCACTCCCGCAGAGCCATCGTGACAACAAACCTCCCACAGACATAGCCTCTGCTGCAGTGGTATTGACAGGGCCCCGTTGCAGCCGGTTCCTGAGCTAACAATGCAATAAAATGAATGGGGCACTTAACCGTCTTAAAGCCATCACAGGGCTGTCTGCTGATTCAGGAAAATGTCTCTTCATTAGTTACACTGGCTCATGCTATCAAGCTTTTCTTCACAACCACGAGGTCTAGGAGCATATTTTTTAACACGAAACCTGATGTTGTCATGTGACTTCCAGGAGATAGTTCTCTAGACATGGAACTGTATCTCAATCCAGCTCTGAACATACCAGACCTAATTCTTTCCCTTCTCTTGTTCAGTACTGTCAGAATACTCCTTTTCCCCCACAGTTTTCAGTCTTTTCTTGTTTCAATGACTCAGAGTCATAGCTTTTCCCTGAACAAGGGGCAGAGCACTGTTCTACTGCCCCTGGAGCACAACGGAAAGCAGATTGTGACTCGGAGACTCAAAATTTGTCTCCTGGTCTCCCCTCTGTGCTGAGGAGAAAGCTACAATAGTTGGTGTGTTGGGAGGGGTCAAGGCTTCGCCCACTTCCTCCCTCACCCCCAGAACACTTCAGTGGAACATGCTTTGCTCCCTGCACTGCAATCTGTACAGCCAGTAGAAGTGTGTGTCTTACTCCTGTGGGCTGCCATGCCTACAGGGCCATGATTTAGCCCTATATGCAATCTGCTTATTTTATAAAATAAACTGATCATTTCAACATTTGAAATTAACAATCTTCTTTCAGCCAAAGATAGGTTACGTGAGGTATGATCCATACTTGGGAACTCAATAAAATCAGCCAGCAATAACCACTAAATAGTTTATTTTTAAGACCAAGATTCTACCACACTTACTCATGCTGAGGAATACTGTATTTCTTGATTAGTCCCACTAAAATCAACAGGACGAACTGCGAAGTAAGGTATTTTGCAACGTGAGTGAGGGTATCAGAATCTGGCACTAAATTACTTCACCATGAAGCAATTCACAGGAGACCAGATCCTGTAAGGTGTTGAACATTGCAGATTCACTGGGATTTCCACAGGAGCTGCAGCTGCTCAACATCTCTTAGCATCTGGCCCATCATAAATCCAATTTCACCAAAAAGCCTTGGAGAAATTCTAAAAATAAGGGTGGCTATTTTAGTAACAAGAATGAGTAATTTAAGTATTACTATAAAAATAAATGGTAAAATGGTAAAATTTCTATATTAGAAATAGCTTTTAAGTGTCACTACTTTAGAAAACATTAGTAAAACAACAGAATAGGTAAACACTATGGCCATTATGTACTCAGCAATAGTCTACATATCATCTTGGACTTCGGAAGCAGAAATACTGGCATAGACACCAGCATTATTTACCTAATGCATCTGCCTGAGGTATTTACAGGCAACCAATCACTAACATACAGGCACCAAAAATAATACTTTGTACTTACATAGTGCCATCCATTAAAAGATCTTAGTTATGTGAGGTTAAACAAAGTGATGTTATGTAGCACCCCTATTCAAAAAACAGCTTGTCACAACAACCATGTTAAAAGTTAAGTATATTATTTGCTTCTTTACGACTGAATAAGAAGACAAGAAAAAAAATTGTTTTGGTTTGTTGGTGTTTTTTTAACATTATTAACATCAGATCTGGAGTTCCCTGATTTTGCTGGAAGATTCTCTGCACAACTGGAGAACTACTAGAATTATGACACCACAAGAGACTAGGCTGAAACCTGAGCAGTGGAGAAGGGGATAATTTTTAGTCAGACATTTTAAAATTCTGTTTATGTTGGTTTTGTTTTTATTGTTTAACTCAAACTCTTGACGCACACTGGAGAGAAAAGCTCTTTGTGAAAGTTTCAACACCTTCCCTTCTCCATTTCAGGAATGAGAACTCATGAAAAACAAGTCTTGATATTTTTAATATAAAGAGCAAACAGAAAAAAATAAGGGAATTTCTACAGAATATCCGATTAAACACTCTAGTGGACATGGATTCAGGACATATAGCATTTTTTGAGGCAATGACTTGTGCATTTGGGGTCTGCATAGTAGTTCAGTGTACCAATAGAACTTAAGAATGATCAATGCTAGCATGTGAGTTTTGAAGGGAGATAACATAAGGCAGAGGACAGGAAAGAGCTGTTACTAACAAAAGTAGATGGGTCAACAAATCAGGGAGTGAGAGCAAATCAGGATAAAGAGCTGACAGTTCAGATGCTTGGAAGAGCAATAAGACAATTTTTGAGGGGTGAAGCAATGAGTCAGTGCTTCAGTGTAACCAAAGAGTGACCTGCATAGGCAAGATCATTCATTAACAGAGTAGAAAGAGGAGAGTGGGAGTTGTGATGATGAAATGAAGGGCATGACCTACATGTGCGAGAGAAGAAAGAATGAGTAAGTTTAGCAGATGAGGATGGAGAGATAGTTGGAGTTAAGAAGAAAGCTCAGTGAAGTTATGAGTGAGGATGAAATCAGAGGATAAACCAGTGGGGGAGAGGAAGTTCTGGGGGGTGAGATGTTTGAAGTAAGGAAAGAGCTTGGAGGAGAGAATGGAGAACTTGAATAAAGCCTTGGTTAGGATAGCAATACGTCCTCAGCAAAAATGATCCAATTTCTCAAGGAGATGATTATCTTGGGCTGATGATGAGATAGCTTCGCCAGATGTGAAGAGGACCAGATCTCAGTCAAGAGATGTTGAGAGCAACACAATGACAAGGTCACTTGTGGCCACCCTTAACCACAAATGCATATAGAGCTCTCTGTTGGAAATGCTTTCTTATATCTGAACTAATCCTTTAGATACACCAATCGTGCGCAAATGTATTTTCCAAGGGTATGAAGTCTAATGACCTTTAACAAACTCCAATTCTGCAACTACTGAGGAAAAAATGATATGGTCCTCCTCCCCTGCTTTCTCCATAACTCTCTCGTGTCCCATTTGCTGAATAATGTCAGTTTTTCTTAAATGTTCTTCCATCTCCTGTTTGAAATTGTTAGCACTTACTGTTCAGGCTGAATGATTATTTTACCCAGACTGCTAAATGCAATTAGATCTCTCCAACAACACAAATCTCATAAGTAACTAATAACACCAACCCTGACACCAGATTCCCAAAATCCAATCCCTGGATGTGACCATATCAGAACAGAATTACATGAATATCTCCTGCTTCCCAATCTGATTTTCCTGGGGACTTCAGTGAGCAAGGGAAGATAGTATTCTAGCTCTCTTCCATAGGCTATCAAGGGAGCCTCTTGTCTCAAAATTAGTGTAACTTCTGTACGCACTGAATTGTCACCTGAGCACTTGATGGGATACCAAACTACTGCAAAAGACTCCAGTTCCTGTCTACAGGCTCAGCTGGTGGGACTGACACCTTGGAGTGTTCAGTAATGTTACAATGCTCATCTGGCAGCACCTGTGCTACAAAAGCAGTTGGAGAGGCCTTGTTCTTTGAGCTGTTCAGTGTTCTGCAGTGTTATCAACCCATCTTATTGTGTCTTTTACTCAGAATGACCATGGAATGGTAGTGTAGAATCTGAGGTAAATGTATAATTAAAAGAGTTATTAAATTATCAATCCACCACCTGGCAGAGCAGATTGATATAAAATCTATACTTTACTTAACCAAAAGTCCAAGAAACAGCAATATTTAATACAAAAATATCACCCAGTGTAAATTATGCACTTGAGGCATACAGAAAACGATACAGAATATTGAAAATAAAAATATAATGCTACCAGATCTGAATTTAACAAATCTGAAATATAAAATAGACGCTTTATCCAATAAACTGTGAACAGACTTTGGTTATCATCATCCATGAAAATGTACAGGTGTTAAATTAGCCACAAAAGGGCTCGATTAACATTTCCTGGATGCAAAAGAAACATGGGGAATTTCAAGGAAGACTTAATGAAAATACTGCTATACAGTATATGTGTTTCCACTTAGAAGCCAAGATCTAGAAGCACACAAAATGTCATGAAAACCAGTCTTAATTTATTGTGCTATCCTTTTACAAAAAATGTCAAGCTGAAATAAAAGAACAAATACTTTCCCTATAATTTAACTATACGTTTTCTATCAATAGGGATTATTTCTGTGATATTATTGATTACGTGTAAGCAAAAACACAAAAGATACTTAATAATGTGAAGGCAATTGCCGAAGTTCCCAATCCTATTCTGTGCAATATAGACAGAAATAGTAATGTTCTTTTTAACCTTGGATTTAAGACACTACCCTGACTCACTCTCTCTCTCTAGGCTTATTTTTTACTCGGAAGAATTGCATTAGATCAAATATCTTTGTTCCTTTGGAGTTCATCTGCTCCTGCTGCTTCTTCACCACCTGAAATCATAATCATCTGTTTGTGACATTACAATTAGTTACTGAGAAGATGATTACTTTGTCACAAACAGATGATTATGATTTCAGATGGTGAATAAACAGCAGGAGCAGATGTACTTCTAAGGAACAAAGATCGTGATTTCATGCAAGAGTCCTTAGTAATAAAAGATTAAGGAAGAAAAACAACAGTAAATATTTTACACATAGGTGGAACTGTTTATAAACATAATGTTTTCCATGAGGTAGCTCTGGTTTTCAATTTTCATTTGGACAATACCCATAAACTGGAGAAGAGACTTCTGTTTAACCTCTGTGAAAAAGTGGAACACCTTTCCTAGGGAAAAAAAGTTTGTACCTTTTTTTGCTTCTTTATGATGTATAAAGAATGCCTGATAGTGCTATCAATTAGGAGGAAGTAGGTTTGAGAAGTCTGCCACAAAGGTGCTTGTTGGAGTATTTAACAGCTGGGAAGAGGGGAAGGGGTAACTGGTCAGCTTCTGGGGACTAGTCCTGGGGGATGCAGAACGTGCAATAAGTGGGTATGTTATAGGAAACAGAGCAGAGGGTATTTTCCAGTGACGACCCACACAAGATATAGTTGGAAAGCAATAGAATCTGTTGCTCTCTTGTAAACAATTTACTATTGTTTCTTTAAAAAAAAACAGATAAATTCTCTTTGCTATCCTAGTTTTAGTCTATATAGTTTCCGAAGAAAACACTGCACATCGAGCAGACAAAGAAAGAGAAGGAACACTAGCATGCAAAAGGAAGCTAAAACATAATCCACCAAAGACTCTGCATTCTCAACAACTAGGGCCTAAGTTTAGCTGGAAGAGTAGCTGCTCACCTGTTAAGCTGAATGAGGGCAGCAAGGAGGTACATAAACACCCCAGGGCCCACTTTAGACTCTTACAGTGCCCAGACAGGTTAGTTTTTAGGGGCCCCACCATATGCTATGTCACACCACAGTGATGTAGAGTTCCATTTTCCTGCAATGTTTTGATGTTGTGTGATGTAACTTCATTACATAAATACAATTGGGGGGGGGCACCCTGCCCAATATACTGGTGTTCTCTCTATCCTCACTCTATTAAAATGAGGATTTGGGAATGAGGAAAATGCTCCCCTTGTTCTCTTTAACCCATCCTATATTAAAACTATTATTTTACCACCACCATATATTAAATATATATATATATATATATATATATATATATATATATATATATATATATATATAGTGCTGACATTGCAAAAAAAGAGATTATGTATTAGTTACTGTTCTTCAAGAATCGCCTCTGTACATTCACACTCGTAGGGAGATGGCATTGAGCTGTGGAACGGTCAATGGCACATGCCATTGCCTTAAAAAGTCTGTTGGGGGGAGTGAACTCGCAGGAGTGACCTCATCACTTACTCTACATAAAGGGAGTACACCTCTCCAACTACCTCAGCTCCTTCTCCCTAACTGCAAAATCTTGATTTTATACAGAATTCCAAGGTAAAGGGGAAGGTGTGTAATGGGAATAGACAAAGGCCCTCAAAGCTCAAAGAAGACTGTTCTTCAAAATTCGCTTCTGTGCAACGCGACAGTGGTTGGTAATGGGTTCTTCCTGACATCTCTCCCCAGATGGTACAAATAACCATCAAAATGGCCTGGCCTTTTCCAGGTAAAAACAGAATTCCTTGCTTCTAGTGTATAGAAATCAGTTTCTCTTGGGTAGGAATGGTGCTGTAAGGAAGAACACGGGTAGAGAATATATTGAGATAGGTGGAAATCTGAGACCATCTTAGGAATGAAGCCGGGATGGGGTCTCATGGTGACCTATGGCCCTTACGGAATAAGATGGAGTAGCCATCAAAGCACTATGCTCATTCACCTTCGTAGCAGATGCAATTGCTCTCAAGAAGGATGTTTTGATTGCTAGATAGTTAAGAGAGGCTTGGGCAAGAAGCTCATAAAGGAGGGCCCATCAATTTCAGTAGGTCAAGATTGAGGTCCCACAAAGTAGGGAACGTCCTAAGGGGGGGAAGCACATTTACCATGTTCTTAGGGTATGTTTTCACTGCAGCTGGGACAAAAACTCTCAGCCAGGCTAGCTTCACTTAAGCTAGTGTGCTAAAAATAGCAGTGTGGACGCTATGGCTCTAGCCACCCAAGCTCAGACTCACGGGATTAGGTGGGCTTGAGAGCCAAATTGCTGTCCAAGCCACAACATCCACACCACTTTTTTGACCGTGCTAGCTCAGGTGGAGCTAGTGCGAGATGGTCTACACCAGCTGGGAGGCTCACTCCTAGATGCAGCATAGACACACCCTTACAGAATCTGGAGACTGTAGTGTTAGAAGATGGGTTTGTCCTTAACATAAATCTGATGAGCAGATACTTCAGCCATATGGATTTTAAAGAGGCTATAGCTAAGCCTTGAAACTTAAAGAAGGTACTCTGACACTGCAGGGCCCAGCTCAAGATGGGGGGAAATCCTTTACTAGTGAAGTATAGTATACCATATATAGTAAACCATTTCCATGTTGGTTTATAGCATTTCAGGATGGAGTCTTTCCTGGATGGCAAGAAAAAGGCTTGAACCCTCTGAAAGCAGACACATTAGTCGGCAAGTTATCCTCCATGCTGCAAGATGGAATGCCCTCTTGGTTGCGATGCAGAATCCTTTCTTGCTGTTGAGACAGGAGGTCTGGAGATAGAGGCAGCATATATAATGGTTTTCTGGCCAGCTGCAGAAGATCTGGATACCAGTGCTTTAATGAGGGGGAGATGCCAAGATGATGACTGCTGGTGGTGAGGATAATGTGAGGACTAACACTTCAGGTTTTTTCACAAGGCGTGGTGTGAGTAATGCAAATATTACACATTCTGTATTCTCTCTCTCCTTTACTGACTGCAATGTGTGCATTGTTTGATTGGTTACAAAAGTAATTATTGTAGAAAGAGTACTACGTAATCCCTGTTGTGCACCATGGGATCCCCCCTCTATTGCTAAGCTCTCTAATATAGTCGATCTAGGGGGCTAAACTGTCATAGATTAAAGTAGGTGTAAACCCTCACCTTGGGGTAAGTAATTGTTTCAAAAAACCTAAAACTATAGACCAGGCTAAACATGCACAGCCAAAGTTTTCTGGTCTCCAAAGATACAGGCTAGGAATGCATTCCTCCCTGCTTGTTGATATAGTACACGGACATGGTATTGAGTGTAAGCACCTATACTACATGATGCTGCAAGGACAAGCAAAAGGTTTGCAGTCTCGCCGCACTATCTGAGCTCCAGTCCAGCAGCAACACATCAGAAGGAATCCAGACCCCACAAGTGTTCAGAAGGCAAGGCATTTGGAGGTCTTGGAAATGCACACACTAGCCCTGATTGGAGGCAATAATGGTAAAAGTGATTGTAGGGATGGCAGGACAAAAGGGTACCCCAGAGGACATTGTCTCTGTCTCTGTTCTCCTACCAGCAAAGCTGCGGGAGTCAGTCTCCTTAGAAGGCTGCGTACATTTGGTGTGTGCCTCTCAAATGTTGTGATATAGGTCGATAAGGCCATTAGGCCCAATAGTTTTAGGAAAAATTGTTTGGTCTGTACCAGTATTCCCTGAGAGTTGCCAAGAAGTCTCATATCTTGTAAAATCTCTCCTCTGGGAGAAAGGCTACGTCCTGAGTCCAGAACTGCTGTGATGATCCTTTGTGTAGGTTGATGTATGAATTTTTCCCAGTTGATTCGAAATCTCAGTAATTGTAAGTGGCTGTACATCTATTGGATCACTGAGGACAGAGTCTGCTGACAGTAGTCATTAGGAGCCATTCATCCAAGTGAGAATGGAGAGAGTGCAGAAAACACCGGCTACGAATGTCGGTGCCTGGTATAATTGCTGGGCAAGAAGCATATCTCTGAATGGAACTCAGGTATTCAATATAGCACCAGTGAGGGACAGAGGCTTTCTGAAACAGGGAAAGGGCTATTTTCACTACCTATAATACTATAAATTAACGGTTTACAGCGAACTCTGAAGTAGGGTCAAAGGGATGTCTAGTCTGCAGGTCATGAAGGTGAGTTCTGTTCACTCTCTGTGATGGTGGAAGAGGGGTGCTTGGGGTTTGTACTCCCTTATATAGACGAGGACAATAATGTCACCCTCGTAGGAGATCTCTTGTGCACCACCCCCAATGAACACTGCTTTTTGAGGTAGTTCCACTGTTCAACGCGAGGGGCACCAGATCCCCACAAGTGGGAATGCAGAGACTCTTGTAGAACAAATATTAAAACAATTATTCAAGTTCTCCTATGCAGCCAGATTCAAAACATCCCTTTATTTAACTTAAACAAGACTCTGTCTTTCTCTCTGTCTCTATGCACTTCTAGTGTGCTCATCTCTGCAGTATCTCAACAGAACGCAAGGCCCCATGGGTCTAGAACCCAGGCCTGTACCACTACCAGGCAACTGACATCTCCAGGCTGTCACCCAGCAGCAGCTGTAATCAATTTGTGCTCCAAATCCCATGACCTACTATGGACATAGACCCCAGGTTTAATTATGCCGGTGGGAAAGCGCTCTCGTGCCAGCATAGAGCAGCAAGACAGGAGACCTTACAGCGGCGTATCTGCAGCGGTACAGCTGTGCCACTGTAAGGTCTGTAATGTAGACATAGCCTAACATGGTGTAAAATCCTAGTGAAGACAAGGCAGTCTGTAGTTTTCACATGTGCTAACAGGGTGGTCTGCCCCTTTAACAGCCAGGAGGCTGGGGGCAGTCAGCCCTGTTCAATGATCAGACCCAGCTGGGCTGGAAGCAAGTGATTATAAAAGCCAGAAAGTAGCTCAGTTGAGGAGGAACTGCAGGTGCGAGATGGGCTCCTGTAGTAGGCCCTGAAGCAGTAGTATTGAAGGGAAGGGTAAGTCCTCCATTCAGCACCGAGAGAGACAAGGGGAAAAGCCGCTGTGTGTTGTGGCTGATCATAAGCAAAGGAAGTGATTTTTGTTTTGATGTTTTGCCTAAGTTTTATGTTGCACAATAAAACTGTGTCCTGAAAGAGACTTGGGCATGGCACAGTGTCTTTCCTGGGCTGGGGAAACAGGCCTGCAGGCCAGGGCCGGCTCCAGGCACCAGCCTGGCAAGCAGGTGCTTGGGGCGGCCACTCCGGAGAGGGGCGGCACATCCAGCTATTCGGCGGCAATTCAGCGGATGGTCCTTCACTCCTGCTCGGAGCGAAGGACCTCCCGCCGAGCACGCTTTTTTTTTTTTTTTTTTGGCTGCTTGGGGTGGCAAAAACCCTGGAGCTGGCCCTGCTGCAGGATATACAGGTAAACCCTGGAAGCAACCTAGAGTTTACCTCAATCTGCTACTGTGAAAATTACAACTACTATGGCCTTGTCTACACTACCAAGTTTTGTTGCCAAAAACTGCCTTTTGGTGACAAAACAGGAAGAGCGTACACGCTACAATGTGACTTTTGTTGTGAAAAATGCCCAGTCTTGGCGACAAAAACACTTCCACCCCTACAAGAGACTTTTGTCTTTTCCCTCCCTTTACTGTCGACAAAGAGCCAGTGTAGACACTGCTGGTTGTTTTGTTGACAGAACTGGCTTATGCCAATATCCCACAATGCCTGCCCTGATTGCTCTGCTCAGTGTTTTGATCTCTGCTGCCCTTTCACAGCTCCTGGAAGTATCTGTGTGCTGCTTCGTTTGGGGAATAAACAAAGAGCAAATCATTGGAATGCTCCTGTTCTGCCCTGCACTAAGAACACAGCAGGAGGCAGACTGCTGCTGCAGGGGGAGGGGGGCAGACTGCTGTGCTGCTTTGCCATTCCTCAGCATGGAGAGCAAAGAGAGCTTCTCATGATGCTGCTCTCGGCAGCTGAGGGGGCTGTGGGAGAACTCGCCCAACGATCAGCTCTTTCTTCCCACAACACTGCACTGTGGGATACATACCCACTGTGCATTGCTCATGCTGTCGATAATGGTGTCCCCAATGTGGACATGATCTGTCGAGAGAGGGAGCAAGTGTAAACACCCTTTGGCGATTTTTGTTTTGTCGACTTTTGGGTGTCGACATAAGTTTTATCAACAAAACTTGGTAGTGTAGACAAGCCCTTTGTCTTCACTAGGGTTCTAGCTCGTGTTAATTGCCATGTATGAGCTAACCTGAGTTCAGAAAAAAACTTTCTCTTATGAAGACAATGCCTAACTGGCTCTATAATTAATGCATTTCAAAATAAGCATGAAAATCCACTCAGTTTTTAAACAAAGAATATACCATTTTGCTCTTGCTATAGTATAGCACACTACCATGTCTATACTCGTGAGGCAGATACACAACAGAAAACTTTTCAGACAATTTCTGATAAAAAAGACTAACTAAAATGTCCATAATGACTAGAGAAATCATTTTAGTTGTTTCAAATAATCAAATACCTAATGGGAAGGTGCCTAAAAGTTAAATATGAATGAATATAAGAAGTAATACTCACTGTTACTCGTTGGCTCAGGAAACCCGACATTTGGGCCATTCCAGCCTTTGTTTTCCCCTGGCTGGCACAGTTTAAAAAAAAGGAAAGAAAGAAAAAGAAATAAGTCCAGCACAAATATATTTTTACAGAAAGTATTAAAGAGTTTTGTGAAGAAACATTTCCATTTTAAAAGAGTAGCTATTTGAATTGACCAAAGCTAAACAAGCACATGGAGCAGTCCTCTACAAACCTGCCCACACAGCTCTGCTTGAGCACCTTCATTTTCACTTGAAACAGGTTCTTCCAGTACTAAACCTCCCCATGAATAAACATTACCAGCTACAGGCCAAAAGATCAACAATAAAGAGGTGAGCACCATTTCACCGGGGACTAGGCTCAGATTAGCAAACATGTTTAACTTTTGATTATTCAGTGTTGTTGCAGCGAGGGTCTCAGGATATTAGAGGGAGATATGGGACCATTCACAGTGAGGTGGCCCATTAACACTCCTGTAGTCATAGGAAAAAAAGGAGGGTTAGTGGGTTACAGACTGTTGTAATAAGCCATAAATCCAGTGTCTTTATTAAGACCATGATTTTTTGTGTCTAGCCCAGTTATGAATTTAAGCTCCCAAACTCCTCTTTTCCAAGTGTTGTGGAGGTTTCCTTTGAGATTGAGGACTCAGAGATCAGATATAGAGTGATCGCTTTGTGAAAAGTGTTCACCCACAGGTGATATGGTGTGTTTGTCTTTTATTGTTTTCCTGGGTGAATTCATCTACAAATGTAGTGATTGTCTGGTTTCACCCACATAGTTGTTATTGGGGCATTTAGTGCACTGGATGAGGTACACCATCTGTTGTGATAGGTATGTGTTGTGGTGGGTGTTGATCACTGTAGCAGTGGAGATATGTCTCTAAATTTTGCATCTGTTATTCTGGTGGGGTCTGGTGCCACTTTGAGTTGCTGTGTCCTGGTCTGCGGGGAGCTTGCTTCTGACGATGAGCTTGGAGAGGTTGGGAGGTTGCTTGAAGGCCAGAAGCGGGGGTGCAGGAAAGATTTTATTCAGGATGGGGTCATTATCAAGTATGGGTTGTAGTTGTTTGATGATACCTCATATGGTTTCCTTAAAACGTGTGCTAACTACTTATGCTAAACTATTTGATCTTGTATTTAGCTCTGACACTCTTAGTACCTTTCCCAGACCTGAAGGAGAACTCTGCGTAGCTTGAAAACTTGTCTGTCTCACCAATAGAAATTGGTCTAATAAAAGATATGAAGGGTACGTCTTCACTACCCGCCGTATCGGCGGGTAGCAATCGATTTATCCGGGATCTATATATCGCGTCTCGTTAAGACGCGATATATCGATCTCCGAACACGCTCACCGTCGACTCCGGAACAGCGAGCGGCGGTAGCGCAGTCAACGGGGGAGCCGCGGCCATCGATCCCGCGCCGTCTGGACCCCAGGTAATTTGATCCAAGATACTTCAACTTCAGCTACGCTATTCACATAGCTGAAGTTGCATATCTTGGATCGATCCCGCCCCCCAGTGTAGACTAGCCCGAACTCACCTACCTTCTCTCTAACTTTTGATTAGTCAGATTTAAAACAAAATGCCATGAGACATTCCTTCTACAAGTTCCCCAGGGCCAGTGGAGTGCCCAAATGGCACCATCTAGCCTTCAACTTAAGAACTCACATGCTGGAATAGGCCAATCTCACCCAATATCTGGCCAGCAGTCAAAATCAGATTTTGTGGAGGAAGCTGTAAAATTGTCAAAAGACAACTACTGTAATTTTATAATATTACACCAGATTAGGACTAATTTACTCCAATTTCCATTATAAGTCGCTAGTGTCAGTAGATAGCTATTTTGAGAAGGCCAGTGGGTCTAACGTTGGGTATCTAACAACTCACTCCTATTTTGAAAATATGAATAAACACATAACTTCAAAGATAAGGCATTCTTAAGCCTCTCACAATTGTAACCTTCCAGATTTCTATGTGAATGTGGAGACACAAGTCCCAGCTTACCAATGGACTGTGTTGCATCTCACAATCAGCTCAAAGACTGTCTGGCTTTCCTCAGTGTGGATCAAACGGACCTCTTAAAATTTCCATATGGCTTTACATGGGCACAGTGGCCCCACAGCAGTGCTGCCTTTGGGCCATGACTAGGTCATGTAGTTTGTCTCTGGGAGGCAGGGATGGCAGTAGACTGAAATGGCCAAAAGGCAGGGTTACACATTTTTCCAAAAGGTGGAGATTTATGACAATGACAGAGTCCTATCCTGAGGATTTTAGCTTATCTGGTTCTCCCTGCCTCCCCTGCAGCATTAGCAGAACCCTCTTTGCCCTACAGTGCTGTCACTGTCTGGCCTCCATCTCCTCCTACCTGCTCTTTCTCTCTCCATGTTCTGTTAGGGCCTTGAAGGGGGAGTTACTGCAGCTTAGGGTAGCACTAACTTATAATGCAGACTACATCATAAGTTCTGCTTTCCTGAGAGGGGAACATGTCATGTAGAGCAGCTGTTCTGATTATTCTTCCCCAGTCACACCTCTTCAGCTATGTGGCACCAAGCTCCAGCATAGGGACTATTAATGAAGTCAAGCAGATACACAATGGGAAGGAAGGATGAGAGTGCAGAGCTCTTTTTCCTTCAGACTGGTCATCTCCTTCCACACTTGAACGTCACAGGATTTCTATGGTTTGGGTTCCAATTCACATCATGCAGCAAAGAGTAGCATACACACATTGAAAAGAAGGCAACAGATAGCTGTTTAAATTAATAGGCCATTTGAAATCTGTAGATAGGTTTGTGTTTAGTATTCTATGTTACAACAGAATGGGATTGCTATGAATCTGGAGTATAACCACAAAATCTGCCAAGAACCTGGATGGAAACTAGAGATGCTAACATTTCCAACTCCCCTTTCACTCCTCTCTTTACTGTTTATTAACTTCACCATGAGAGGGAGTTTAACAAGAATTCCATGCATCAGTAAGTCATCTTCAGTGCAGTTGTCTCACATTAATGCCACCTACTGTGAATGGACCTCTCTGGAAGCAATGAAGTGGCAGAAAGAAAAGCTGGTTAAAATTAAAATATTGCAACTCCCTGATCCCATCCCCAGATTTGGTTTTCTCAGTGTGAGATGGGATTGGGTGAAGTGAAGACAGGTCAGGGAATCTCTTTCTTGTTTTAGCACTCTGCCTAAGGGCCAGCTACACTACAGATCCAGTGCTCTCTTGAGCATCGGGTTGGGAGGGGCCAGCTAACACAACCAGCAGGGCTCCCTGGCCTGAAGTTAGCATGGCCAGTGGGCTGGAGATGTGACCAAGACCGCATCTCCTCCCTGGCTCCTGCTTGTGTCATCCCTGCCTCCCAGAGACAAACTACATGACCTAGTCATAGCCCAAAGGAGGCATTGCTGTGTGGGCCACTATGCCCATGTAAAGCTATGTGGAAATTTAAGAGGTTCATTTGATCCACACTGAGGAAAGCCAGACTATCAGTCCTGGAAGCAATATACTGTACCTTTGCAAAGCAGCAGTGATGGCTGCTTCTGATTGTTGTGCTGGAGTGCCCTCCTGAGCCATTCTGCCTGTGTCTACTCTACACAAGCCATCCACTCTGCTTCCCTCCCAAAAGTGCAGATCAGGTGCCTCCTCAATAAAAATGTTACAAGCACCATCTCCTCCCTATGGCTGAATCTGCACTCGAAAAATTGGGATCCATAATTCCCCAGCAGCATAACCTGACTGTGTTGGTAGAAGCTGTAGTACAGGCAGAAAGAGCTCAAGCATTTTTACCACCATATTGTCTAACCTGCTCTGCATAAGCTTGGATGACATGGTGGGAAGAAACTCCTGAGTTCTGTTTATATTACATCTTCCATTATTACCCCCACTGGTGAGGTACAATGAAACATTGCCCTAGAGAACAAACATTTTCTCAGGCCCCTTTTTATCGTATGTATGAAGATGAAAAATCTTCAGAATGACTCCCTCCCAAGAGTGCCTAAAAAAATTGTTCTAGGGAAACAAACATTTGGTAGTGATACAGCTTTACTATGTGTTAGACCTGGGAGCCTGCAATCAGGCCTAAGGGAGTTACAACCACCAGACTAGTCTTCAAGGATAATGAGATAGGGGGTCCTGAAAATTTTTTTCTGTTGTAACATGGGATTATGGTATGGAAAATGTTGAGAACCAGTGTACTGTATTATAAGAATGACTTGTTGCTGGCAGAAAGAACACTGCATCTTCAAGCAGCATGATGAGATTTCCCCCCCCCCAGAGTGCTGGACTTAATTTAGCTCTTAGGGCTTGTCTACACTATCACTTAAGTCGATGTAAGTTACATTGCTCACGGATGTGAAAAAGCCACCTCTTTGAGCGATGCAAGTTACATCGACTTAAAGCGGTGCCTACACTGCACCATGTTGCTGAGGTGGAGTAATTATGCCGACAGGAAGGAATTCTCCTGTCAGCATACTGCATCTTCACCAGATGCGCTACAGCGGCGGAGCTGCATCAGTGCAGTTGAATCAATGTAGCGTGGTAGTGAAGACAAGCCCTTAGTTTCTTTACTACCTCTCCAGAAGAGATGAGGCTAGACCTGACGTGATGTACTGCAAACGTCTGTCACATTAGTAATAATGTTACTACTAAACTCCTGCCACTGAAAAAAACAAGACTATAAGTTAAGTTATATTATGCAAGCTGGATTCCTTCTTTTTCTGTTTTTTGTTAGCTTCTTCTCAACTGACACAGGTTGGAGTCTAGACAAGCTTTCCAAAACAAATTTATCACACTGCTAACATAGGGCCTGACTGTACCTTATAGGCAGAGTGGGGTGCTGGGGGTAACATGGAGCTGAACTGCCAATGGGATCACTGGGAGACATTCTCAATGTCATCCAGAGCACCTGTACATGTAGCATGCCTGCTGCTAAACCCCTTTATGTGTAGCTTCCCTACTGCCCTCCATTCCCTTAGCATTGACCTGCTGCTTCCTTTGGGGCACCAGGTGCCCTCAAGAGAGTAGAGAGGGAGCAAACCATGTTCCCCTGAACACAGGGACTGTAAATCTACCACTGAACCTAAATCTGAAGAACACACTACAGTGAGCACACAAGACGAAACAATATAAAGTTACTGTCCATAATTAGGATTTTTATGCACTGTTTAGAATTAGATCTTGGAAGGCTGACGATTAAATTGAGAGGATTTCACAACCATAACATTCTCCTAACGTAACTGTTTTCTATCACAGCCCAGAGGAACCCCACCCCTGCAACCCATACATATATTTTTACTTTCCTTCCAGCCAAAGAGGAAGTGAGACAGACCAAGCAATGTTGCTCCTTAACTAGCTACAAAGGAGGTTGAGTGGTGGGAGGCAGTTTCACCCTGCCACAGGCTGATCAAACTGCCCCTGTAGCAATAACATACCTGCCTAGGAAAGGAGAGATAAGAACTAGGAAGTGAATCTAGTTCTCCCACATGGCAGTGCAGAGTACTCATTAGTTCTCGTAAGCAGATATTTTCTTCTCCCTCTTCCCCCTTACTGTGTGGGGACATTAGGTAATGTATTCTATTATATTAAATACTCCCATTTTATAAAATCTGTGATGTAAAAAGAATGTGGTTTACATCTTCAGCTTGTATATGCAGTGTCATATTTCCTCATTATGTCCAGAACAATAGTAGAATATTGTATTTCTTATCTTTTTTTCTTGCTAATCTCAAGACATCTGCCTCTGCAGAGTACACAGTAAACCTGTTTTTCAAACAGAATGCATTAACCTGCAAGCAAAGAGCTAATAATTATAGTATAGCAAAGCAGCAGTGTCCATTCCAAGTTAAGATTGCATAATGGTTTCCATTCTAACCACCTTTTTTTCATTTTTGCAAGCTTTCCAAAACTATCATCCTTTGGGCTGAATTCCAGGCCTTGTCTCTGCCTGATGGTGAATTCTTCTGAGAAAATTGGAGCAAAAATAGGCCAGACAATTTACATGATGATATATATACATGTGTGTGTATGTGTGTATATCTATATATAGATAGATAGATAGATATACACACACACACACACACACATTATATATATATATATATATATATATATATATATATATATATATATATATATATATATATATATATATATAAAAATCATCATGTAAATTGTCTTGACCTTTTTATTTTATTTTTTACAGTACTTCAGCCAAAATGGCAGGGAGTTAAACACTGGAACTGTCTGAGAAATACCCTTCATTATGGAGAAGCTCAAGTGTTCTGGTGAAAACTGGTTTTGATTTGAGTGAGTTATGAGCCTTTAAAAACTGCATGCTGGGCATGCATGGTGAGGATTTTTGCTCAACTCACAGTACTAAGCTAAGGAAGGCAGCACTGCACACGTATGCATGTCTGGTTTAGCTATGTAGTGAAAAGAGTACTAAAGGGGGAGGGGCACTGAGCCTAGGGCACCTCCTGTGCAAGGGAAAGGAGGAAGGGACAACCAGCCACCAGCAGTCTTTATAGCCTTTTTAGGCCAGGGCTGAATTGCTTTGGAAGGAGAAAGAGAAAGGTGAAGAGAAGACTAAAAAGAGGAAGTGGAAGAAGGTGAGTCCCAGATGGAGGAACAGAGAATACATGGCTGGAAGTAGAAATAAGAGAGGAGGGGAAGTCCAAGAGCCAGTTAAAGAACCAAAAAAGGAACAGAGCCTATAAGGTGAAATATACACTAAACAAAGAGGGGGGGATTCATGGGAGAAGACTATGGTAAAAAAACATAACCAAATTCACGAAAGGAAGGAGGAAGAATGGGAGAAAATCCCATTGTCCCATCTTTTCAACTTTGAAATAAAATTACCTTATTGAAAGGGTCCCTTTAAAAAGTGACTTAGAATCACAGAATATCAGGGTTGGAAGGGACCTCAGGAGGTCATCTAGTCCAACCCCCTATTCAAAGCAGGGCCAATCCCCAGACAGATTTTTGCCCCAAATCCCTAAATGGCCCCCTCAAGGATTGAACTCACAATCCTGGGTTTAGAAGGCCAATGTTCAAACCACTGAGCTATCCCTCCCCCCTTGTCATACTATATATAATTAAAGGAAGAATATTTGCATTTAAATGATTTTACAAGAGTACTTCTTTCCAGATTTTTACTTCTGAATGAAGTATCAATGGACATGACTCCTTAAAGTAGAAAAAAAAATCTTTATTTGTTGTGGACCTGCACATCTCCAGAGGAGATTCTATTTATAACCATCAAAACCTCTGAATCCATTCTTTTGAGAAAATCAGCTACCTTTTAAAAACGACTCTCTTAATATTAAACATATTCCTCTGAATGAAAGTCACATTCCATATAAAAACATTAAGGATTAAATTCTGAAACACCACCACCTAATTTGCACCTGTGGAAATAGGAAGATGTGTAAACCAGTACTTGAGCATGCAATTACCCAATGCATGTGCACAATTACATGTTTGCAGGTACATTTTTTGAAATTATAGTATAAATTATCGCATCAGAAAATTTGGTCAGATATGAACAAAAAGCATTTTTTAAGGAAAATGAATGAAATACATTGTTTAACAGCAGGGAGCTCTGAACTCAGTTCGTAGCAGATAATAATTTAACCCCAGTAAAACAAATCCTATTCTCCAACTCTTTGTGACAACTAAAATCCTGGTCTGGACAAGTGAAACATAATAACTTATTGTTCACTGGGTAGGTTTTTGAACTGCAATTAAAATATCTAGGTGGATTAAATTACTTGGTGGTGCACATAACATGAAGCTGAAAATGAACATTAGTCTCATGCCTCAGTTTACTTACTATAAACACACTGACCAGCAGAAAATATTGATTATTTTTCTGCTCATCCCAAGATTTAGGTAAATTCCTCCTCTAGTTCTGCTCAGGGAGTTGAACACTATATCCTGCACACCAGGAAGAGAGCACAGGTTAATTATGTGTGCACCCAGCTCAAAGTGCTGTGTGGGGCACAACAGCTCTTCCCTGGTCTGTACATTGAGAGTTTGCTTACACTGGGGACTTCTGCACCAGCATAGGTACAGTAATGCAAGTCACAATGATGCAAGCCACTTTTACAATGGTATAACAAGCCTACATTGTGGGTTTGTACTGTTGCAGCTACTTCAGAATAAAATACCTCCAATGTAGACAAGCCATGGCAAGAGGCAGAGTTTTAGAAGCTGGTTTGGGTCACACATGCCTCTGTCAATGAGCCCAGGACTAAATTTAGATCAGAAGAGCTAAGTAGCATGTCACTGAGACAGGAACTTACAACATGCATTCAATACAATTTCCTTTTAAGAAATAACCTATAAGAACATAAGAATGCTTTCCGCAGCTCACATTAGCTGGGAACGGCGAACCGTGGCCACTGGGAGCTGCGAGCAGCCATACCTGCAGACGCTCAGGTAAGCAAAGCGTTTTGCAGCCCACCAGGGGCTTACCCTGAACAAGCCGCAAACCAAGTTTGGGAACCCCTGATCTAGCCCAATATCCTGTCTTCTGACAGTGGCCAATGCCAGGTGTCCCAGAGGAAATGAACAGAGGATGTAATCATCCAATGCTCCATCTCGTCGCCCATTCCCAGCTTCTGGCAAACAGAGGCTAGGGACACCATCTCTGCCCATCCTGGCTAATAGCCATTGATGGACCTATCCTCCCTGAACTTATCTAGTTCTTTTTTGAACCCTGTTATAGTCTTGGCCTGCACAACATTCTCTGGCAAGGAGTTCCACAGATTGACTATGTTGTGTGAAAAAATACTTCATTTTGTTTGTTTTAAACATGCTGCCTATTAATTTCATTTGGTGACCCCTAGTTCGTGTGTTATGAGTAAATAACACTTCCTTATTTATTTTCTCCACACAGTCCTGATTTTATAGGTCTCTTATCATATTCCCCCTTAGTCATCTCTTTTCCAAGCTGAAAAGTCCCAGTCTTATTAATTGCTCCTCATATGGCAGCCATTCCATACCCCTAATCATTTTTGTTACCCTTTTCCAATTCCAATATATCTTTTTTGAGATGGGGCGACCACATCTGCAAGTAGTATTCAAGGTGTAGGCATACCATGGATTTATACAGAGGCAATATGATATTTTCTGTCTTATCATCTATCCCTTTCTTAATGATTCCCAACATTCTGTTTGCTTTTTTGACTGCTGCTGCACATTGAGTGGATGTTTTCAGAGAACTATCCACAATGACTCCAAGATCTCCTTCTTGAGTGGCTCTTTCTGGCTCCAAACAAAATTGACACAACCATATTTTCTTGTCCAACAACTAGGTTGCCCTTGAGCAAAAAAAACCAAAACAAAATCAAAAAAACCTAGCATGCTTTTAATTCATGTTGAAATGTAAGTTGGCATAAATAGATACTTGCCTTGAATATATGCTGAGGCAACCACAAGAATGTGACACACCATTATAAGTACAGTATTTGATTCAACCTAGCTGCTCACCCTAACTATTAGATGGTTCTGTAATGTAGCTTCTGTTTGGAGTAAATGAGCCAAAAAATCAAAACTATTTCATATATGAAAGTTAATAATCTATACAAGACTTGGAACCCCAAAGAGGAAGAAATATCCTAACAGGGACACAAAGGAAGAAAGGGAAAGAGGAGCATTTTGGTAATATGAAATTCATGCACACGTACACATATATATTCTGTCCTTAATTATACTTTCAGAGGAAGGGGTTGCAGTTACCATCCAAGGACATTATGTAGCTGCAGCTAAAGGAAGAATATGACCACTGACCTGCCACATAACTCAACTGGCCTTAATGAGGCTGCACCAGGTCCTGGAAAGTGATGAGCTGCAAGAGCTCAGCATCTTATGGAACTGGATTTTGAGCCACACAATGATCAATTCTCACCTTTTCTGGCTGATCTTGAAGAGGGGTGGAGGCTTTATAACCAAGCTGTAGCAACATCGCTTCTGCTGCATTCCTTTTAGCTATTTTCTTGTTGGGGCCTGTTCCAGTAGTAACTTCACTGCCTATTTTGACCTTTTAAAATTAAACAAAAATATTGATCACAATTACTGATAAATTTGTGGCAGTCTAGCATCACACTGCAACAACCTTGTTGATCTACAGTCAGTTGCATCAGCCCCTTGGACACAGGTGCAACCAAAAAAAAAAAAGTTGAGAGGGGGCTATTAGACTAATTTCTTTACCAAAATCTGAGGGGAGCGGACAAACAGCTGGTTCCATAGATGAGCTTGCTTCCATTCCTTCTGAAAGCCTCTCGTCCCAGAAACACCATGCCCATCACTCATACCATAAAAGTGTGAGTGTCTGTACGACTGTGCCTGTGAATGTTATGTGTACTGCACTGTGTACTGCCCCCCAGGCTTGTGCCCCTCTGTGTCTTCCCTTGTGCTCTGTGTACCCCTGGCCCTATTCTCTGCATCCCTTGATGTCCCCGCTCCCAGCTCTTGCTCTCTCCTGCCTTCCCCCAAGAGAAGGAAGTGATATAGCTTCTGCGTTTCCTCCTCCTCTGCAGCATGTACTGGCTGCAGCAACCCTCCAGAAGCTAATCAGCATCATTAGGAGCCAGAGCAAAGTGGAAACTATGGGTATCTCATAAGAATGGCCCTACTGTGTCAGACCAATGGCCCATCTAGCCCAGTATCCTGTTGTCCAACAGTGGCCAGTGCCAAGTGCTTCAGACGGAATGAACAGAACAGGCAATCATAGAGTGATCCATCCCGTTGTCCACTCCCAGCTTCTGGCAGTCAGAGGCTAGGGACACCCAGAGCATGGGGCTGTATCCCTGACCATCTTGGCTTATAGCCATTAATGGACCTATCCTCCATGAACTTATGTGTAGCGCTTCAGTGTAGACACTACTTATGTTGATGGGAGGGTTCTCCTGTCAGCATAGGTAATTCCCCTCCCACCCCCCGGGAGGCGGTAGCTAGGTCCACAGAAGAACTCATCTGTTGACCTAGCAATGTCTATATCAGTGGTTGGGTTGGCAGAGCGATGTCTCCCCAGGGTGTGGATTTTTCTCACCCCTGAGAGACATCGCTATGCCAGTGTAAGTTCCCAGTGAGAATTAACAGGAAAAGCATTGCATGTTTTGGAGAAAAAGAGGGAGAACGCTTTTCATCTTTATCCTCCCCAGCTATAGGGCAAACAATATTGGAATAGAAATCATGGGGCGGGGTGGGAGGGGAGATTTGGGTAGGGCACGACCCTCTCCTTCCCCTTCAACAGTTACGCCTATGCCCTTGGATGATCTTCCATCAACACATTTTCTGAAAAGTTGAGTTCTCATTGGAAGGGTGGTCTGTACAACATAAAGGATTTCCTGCCAACCAAGAAGCCCCACATAGGAAAGGCAGTTAAAACTTCAAATTAAAAATGACATATTATAAACAACAGATGTCCACAAAGAGAACATAACGCTGTAATTTAGTCTTTGGGCTCTGCTGCCATTCATAAACTGTGCAAGCTGCATGCTCTTAGTTTATGACTATCGTCCCTCAAATGTCCTCTATTCACTCTTAGGTCATTCATAATTCTTCAATACCTATATTTTATTTGGTGCATTCAGTCATTTTATTTGCCAGATCCTGTTTAAAAAACTGGTCTATGGTTGCAAAAGTATATACAACGGTTAGGAAGTAATAATCTATTTCATAGAACAATCCAAACAAAAATTTCACAGGTCAAATGTCTCAAATCTTACTGTTTTTTAAATTCTAAAATATCAGCTTTTGAAAAAGAAATAAAAAATCTTGTTAATTAAAATCAACATGTTTTCCGTGTACTCATTTATAAAATAAATCTTTGTTTACGAAAATGTTTAAATTATCCTGTTTTGGTTTTAAATATCTACTGTACATACAGAAACAAGCAAATGCTCTAAATATCCTCTGCAAACTAAAGAAGGTATAATTAAGCAAAAAGGTCCAAAATTATGAAAAACAGAAATCTGGAGCTTGAAGTAACAGTTAACTTTGCAGTCGTGATTAGAAAATAACCAAATTGCAATGAGCTCGTATGTAATAGAATTGAAGAACCTTAATGAGGCGAGACAAAATGATAATTTATCGCATAGTGCGCAATAAATCAATGTGTTGCTATTTCTCAGACCTGTAAAACTGGTTTGGCTATTATTATAACCTCTATCAAGGATTAAAGGTCTGACTACAAAGAGCGAGCTTTCCTAAATTAACTTTGGGAACAGAACACCAACTAATGTCATCAGAGGTTTTCTTCTGTTTATGTAACGGTCAGAACAAGTAATTGGATCCATTTCATCACATCTAAACTTGCTCTTTGTGTGACAGATAAAAATGAACATATTATCTCTGGATATTTTACTTCCACATTCAATTAAATCAAATGAAAACATTGTTTAAGTAGTTTATACAAAAGACTTTTTACTTAGATAAGTTTTTTGCATGCACTAATGAATCCACTGGGACGTCTGGTGGGAGAAAAAAAGCAATATCGTTTTAGTGTGAAAGCATTATAAAGCAAGGCCAAAAGTCCCTGTTTAGGCTACACTGTTTATGAACACCCATAAAAAGGCAGCTGGGCTACAGAATTACTTTAACTCCCCCTTTCACAAGAGTCTTCTTAGGCAAAGGAATCACACAGTCTAGTGTAAAGTTTTTTTCCCCTCCAAATCCAAATATTTCGCTATTAAAGTACTGAGGTTGCCTACAAATCAAATCCAAATTCAAGGTGAAATTGTTCTCAAACACTGATCTGTAGTTCACAGCACCCTTTCTGACTGTGCACAGAACCATCTCAGATTGAGAATGGCCAGGGAAAGATGGCAGTTAGATGGTCTGTTATAGGATCTGCTGGCTTCAAATCCTTACACAATGTGAAAAAAATTAGAAACCACAGTTCTAAGGACATAATGGAAATTCTCAAATAAGGAAACTGAAGGGAAAAAGTAACATTTTAGTTTAAAGATAGTTCATTATAGTACTGAACACTTTGCAAATAAAGGCCACTAAATTTTGAGGGTAACTTGACGCATTTTGGGGCAGAAGAAGAAAATGGGGCAAGATGGGAAAAACATGAAGGTAAGCTTTTAAGTTCAGTGAAAACATAAGTTTAATGGGCTACATCCTCAGTTCCCTCTAAGCTGCGCGGCCGCGCAGCAGGCTATCAAGGGTCACGCAGGCAGGAAAAGGTGCCTCTCTCTGGAGCTGCCCTGGTGGGGAGAGGCACTCTCCCCGGCCCTTGACTGCTGTGGATACTTATTTGTATTACAGTCTCTGATCTTTCTAAATTCATCCATCAGTTATCACAAAGCTTTTGTCAGGATAGTGTAGAAAAGGAAAAAACAAAAACAATAAAGTAAATCATGAACAGACAGTAAAGAAGGAAATAAACAAATAGGTGAAATAAGAACAACACTAAAAAAAAGCAAAAACACCAGAGGGAAAATAGCTATCACTTTAGAAAGGGATTATACATCTAACTGGATTTGTTTCATCTACAGAAAGGAAAAGGTCAAATAGCCTTTTTTTAAAAATGGCTAGCAGCAAATTTTGTACTCCTGCTGCTTAACTGTATGATATGTAAAGAGCTAAACAATGTTAGATAGGATCAGCTTTATATTCCACCATTGTTCTTCTTGTGCTTGTTCATAATAGAATAAAGGAATCTTTCCTAATAGAACATCCAACAATACCTGCATAACAAACTCTCGGCGACGAGGCATCCCTCTCTCTGAAAGAAGAATATACTCTGGCTCCTTCTCCTTTTTGGCCTGCTGGATTTGAGCCAAGCGGCTAATGGGGTTCATTCCTTGACCATATTCTGGTCCAGTCTAAAATAAGATTTAAAAAACCCAAGTTATTTCAGCACATGCCAGTATGACAATTACATGTTCATGACAATTACATGGCAATTGCATGTTTTTTTAATAAGATTTTTTTCTATGCTGTTCTCTCAGGGTGATATACTAGACAAGAGAGCATGCCCAAATGAACAAACTGCATTGTCACTTGATCATGGGACTAAAGACCCGAATCATTAGGCTGAAACTGTAGCAAGTAGCTTGTGTCTGCTGGCTGTCCACAACTGTAGAAAATGGGTTTGTCTAGGAGCTATAGGCTACCAATCCCCACATCTGCTTTTATAGCTCAGAGGATCTGCAAGATAGACTCACTGACCATGCTCCAGGCCCCTGCTTCCATGTCTTCTCTCCCCTCTCACACAGCATACCACTATGAAGCTTTGCTCATGGTGCACTGGAGGCTGCAGAGTGCCCCTGCACAGCTCATTTGCATTCCTCACTCAGGAAATACTACAGGTTAGCAGCAGTATAAGCCTCCCACATCTCCTAGGATTTCACCCTAACAATATTTTTATTTAGTGATGCTAAAAATGACAAAAGAAAGGAAGCTTTGAAGGTTAAAACAATGCTTTGCTTTTAGAGCAATCCATCTAATGACATTAATCCTCACAAGAGCCTATGTTAAGTGTTATTGTTGGTGTTAACGTATTCTTCATTCAGTGGGGTAAATGACGAGACAGAGAGATGGACTTGTCCAAGGTTGCATAATGAGCTGAGATTGAAACACTGGAGCCTGAATGCTTTATTCTAGCCTCTGAATCCACTTACTAAGTAATTACCATTAACAAAAATGCTTATTTAAAGCAGACAGCTATCAAAAACAACTGTGTAACAGTGTGTGTGTGTGTGTGTGTGTGTGTGTGTGTGCACCTGCGTGTGAGCACATGCATTGGCATGATGTGCAGGGCAAATATTAAGATACAAAAAAGTTTATCTAATGCCATGTGTAGTTGGTGCATGTGCCAGAATAGAGAAGAAGAATTTATAACTGGCTTATACATATACACACTATCATGCTATCATCTGAACTTCTCAAGTAAGAATAAACGAATGGTAAAGCACATAAAAGGAAGGCCAGCAACTAGAAAGGAACAGAGAGAGAACGAGTGCGAGCGTATCAGGAGAGCTATGCAGTGAATCTTCCATGGTATAGCTAGAGTTGCTTGGGAATCTGTAGGTGGAAGAATTAGGGCAATGTCATGCACAAGGGCAGTTTCCATGACAGCTGTGTGGGCAGTGAGCCAGGCAGAGGCAAAATGGAGAGTGTGTTAAATAAAGCACAAGTGCAATTGTAAAAAATAGATTCCCAATATTGGTGCTAAAATTGGGAATCAGCTTGTCAAATATCAAGAGGGCAAGAATGTGATTTCGATACATTTCTTGCCTACACATATTCAAATAAAAGGAACAGGTAAATTAAATGTAGTCGTTAAGTGTAGGCTGGTACCCCTCGTCACCAGCTGGGGATAGACAGACAGCAACACCCAGATTAGGTTTCTGTTCCTTTCTTCAGGGCTCTGTTTATTGTCTTCCCAAACAAAGCAAGACAAAGACAAAAAAAAGGAACACTAACAACAGTCTAGTTACAGATTTAGACTGGGCCTCTGGTATCCACCAGGTAGGGCCCTTTCCAGTGCTGCTGAGGGAGAGTGCTCTGTTTGCCGCCTCCTGCTCTGTTTGTCAGAGAGTATCTTCTCTCCTGCCTTTCCCCCACCCACCCTCATGGCTGAGCTCTCCTTTATATTTCAGCTGACAGTGTGGGCCAATCACAAGATACTGATCAGCTGTGTCAACTGATCCCAGCACCTGTCTGCTGGGCTTCTCTCTGGGGTGGGATCAGCTGCTCACTGTCCCACCCGCCCTCAGGCTATTAAAGAGGCAGATTGCCCTATTACAGTAAGGGTGTAAGTTCAGGTACTCAAAAATCAGGAAATTCTTAATGTTAAAGTTGGTTTGACCACACTGCAAATCCTGTTAATGTCTACATCTACACTGCCTAGCATCAGGCTCATAATTTACCAGCAGTTTCATTAATTAGCTCCATCAGGGATAGCATCGGTGGAAGCAAAAGCAAAGAAGAGGCTTATACATTTTTATAATCATGTCCTCTAACCCTATTCAGAGTATAGCTGGGCAGTACCTGTCAAAACGGGAGCGCTAGTGCCAGAGCCACCTTAATTCTTTGAATTTCCTGGCTTTTAGAAGCTTGACCTTGCAGCACTAATGTTGCATAAATGCTAGGTTTTTGCATTTAATATTTTTAGGCAATAATTTTCCAAGGACCCTAAAGGAATTAGGCTCCTAGCTCCCACTGAATTTCAACAGGAATTGGGTGTCTGAGTATGTCTACATTACGGAAACTACGTTGGCATTGCTATGCTGGTCTAACCCTGCAGCGTAAATACAGAAAGAGTTTTTCTGTCAGTGACACCACCATCCCGAACACCGTTAGCTATGTTGATGAAACACTCTTCCACTGAGTTAGCTGTTTCTACACTGGGGGTCATGTCGGCATAACTACATCGATCAGAGGTGTGTTTTTTTTCCACACACCTGACTGACTCAGTTATATCAGTATAACTTTCTAGTGTAGACCAAGCCTAACTAACTTAGGCATTGTCTACGCTTAAAACACTAGAGCAGCACTGGTGCTGTAGCGCTTCACCGTAGACGCTACCTATGCCAACGGGAAGGATTCCTCTCATCAGCATAGGTAATCCACCTCCCTGAGAGGCTACAGCTAGGTTGGTAGAAGAATTCTTCCGTCAACCTAGCGCTGTCTACATGGGGACTTATGTCAGCCTAACTATACCACCCAGGGATGTAGATTTTTTACACCCCTGACTGATATGGTTAAACTGACCAAATTTTCTAGTGTAGACTAGGCCTTAGACTCCTTTGAAAATCCCAGCTTTCAATTTTAAGAAAAATGAAAAGAGGAAAAAAATTTAAAAGCAGTTGTAAGAAGTGGCTTGCACAGCTCCCAAGTTCAGCTGCTCTCTCTAAAGTTATTTGCTTATTCAGCTTGCATACCTTACAAAGCTCTGGTAAGGTGGCTGTTCCTGTAGTATTAGGCTTGTGGGAATTTTTACTTGTTATGTCCAAACCAGAATTCAAATTTCAGACATTTTTGCTGTAGCGCTATCTAAATCAAACCAAGGAATGATGGACAGAATTCTTTAAAATAGGAAAAGTGCATTTTTTCCACCCTCACTAAACTCAAATATTAGCCGAAGAGATTTTTTTTAAAAAAGTTATCCAGAGGCAAACATGGATCATTTAATCCCAAAAAACAATATTCTGAAAAGAAATTATTTGTATGTAATAGTTCTCTGAAGACAGCACTTATGATGCTGTATCTCTTCAATCTTCAGGGCTTGTTTCCACATGTAATAGCAGGGAAGTACTCTAGACATAAAGGGTTTGATTCTCCATTGCCCTGCACCCATGGTAGTCATTTTTACAGTACAAAATGGATATGAAAGGCTACAAATCAGAATATCATTTTGCACTCACTTTACACTGGTGTAAATGATTACTCAATGGAGAATCAGGTTTAACTACTTCACCACACAATGGTATCCTAAAAAATAAAATGAATTTAGGCCACTGACAAAGTCTCTTTCTGGACTGAAGTGCTGATAGGCTAAGCTGAGTATTTGTATGCTGCTAAGGCTAATCAGTAATGTTTCATAAATGTATGTAGAGAACATCACGTGACAGCCTTTGTTAGATCAGATGCGAAGCTGATCACTCTAGCTGGCCCCATGTTCAGAAGGAATTTAGGATGAGTGCACAAAACAGGACCAGTCACTGCGGACTGAAGCTCATGAATCCTAGAAGCAGCAATAAATCTACAGCCACCAGGAATAAACACTCCATTTAGGAAACTTGAGCTCACAAGAATCTAGAGGCTCTAAAAGAAGCTTAATCAGTGTAGTAAGAAGCCTATTAATATCCTATGACACAGGGAAGATTGTAATGGAGGGATAGTTCAAATTCAACAAGCCCTTCGTGGGTTTGACCACTAAAGGTTGAGAAGGAATTGGTCTATCTTTTATGGGATTTTGAGACCTGAAATGTGTTATCAAATCACTTCTAACCTAGATGTAGACACATGCAGTAAGTAATTAAATTGTTTTTCTGCAGACCGTGTAAAGAGATCCACTTGATGGTGATGTGAACAGAGCTTTGGACTCTTTCCAAGGTGCTATCTTTGATTAACCAATCAAATAGATTGAAGCTGTACCCAGGGAATAGTGACTGAGTCTCCTTCAAGCTGAGAGCATTGACAACAGATTCTATCTTCCAAGGGCACGAAGTAAATATTTGACCTTATAGTAGTTTAAGAGATTTTCAAGATAGCAAGTTAGATGAATGTATAGAATATTCTTAGGCTGCTAAAATCAACTGGAACCAAGCTTCTTAGTCATTGACAAACTGCTGCACTATCTTAGGACCAGTGCTGTGGTCGAAGACTACATGGCTTTCCCTCACACCCAAATGGGGTACTCATGTTTGTTTGTAAACATTATGAATGCATTAAGAGCTAAGCTTGAATCAGCTGGACTGCTTTGTCTCCGCACTTCACACCTTAATAAAAAAATCTTAAAAATAAAACCATATGGGCAAAAATAAGACAAAATAATGACTAATGAAACAGAGGACACCTAAGTAGGAACAATAATTGATTAAAAGACTTGCTGAGAGAACTGCTGTCCTATTACAAAAACCATTTGGCTGCATGTGTTCTCTTGGATATTAGTGGTAACTGGGACAGTGGAAGGAATCCACACTCCAAGGAATCCACACTTTGCTTACTGGAGTTATGGCACTATATTATTTGCTCAGAGAAACCTATATTAATATACCATATGATACAGACAGGAAGACATACCTGTATCAGTGCTAGATAAAATCTATTCCTAACCTGAAACTTGAGTTAAAATGGGTAGGTGAGATAGCTAAAATGTGAACAAACGTCTTGCATCTAACTTAAAAAGAGAAAAGCATTCCAAGAGCTGCAACTTGTTCTTTCTGTACACAGGAGACTACAATATTACTATGACAATGTCTGGGTTCCTAGTGCACAATTATTTGGGTACTGCAATATTTTGACAATAAAGATATCAACTGTTAGGGAATAAAGACACTTCACATGTACCGGATCAACAGCTATCACTTTGAATCACGCTGTGCCATCAACCATTGAGCAAATGACCACATGGATTATCTACAAAATACTGTAACGCCCTATACTGAATATTTACATAAAGCTTTAAAAATAAACATGAAAAAATAAGAAAAGAACGGTTACTTACCTTCTGTAACTGTTGTTCTTCGAGATGTGTTGTTCACGTCCATTACACATTAGGTGTACGCGCGCCGCGTGCACGGACGTCAGAAACTTTTTCCCTTAGCGGCTCCCGTCGGGCCGGCAGGGCCCCCTCCTTCCCGCCAGAGCGGCGCCCCGCTCCAGGGTATATATATCCCTGCCGACCCGACCCCTCCGGTTCCTTCTTGCCGGAGACTCCGACAGAGGAGAAGGAGGGTGGGAAGTGTAATGGACGTGAACAACACATCTCGAAGAACAACAGTTACAGAAGGTAAGTAACCGTTCTTTCTTCTTCGAGTGATTGTTCACGTCCATTACACATTAGGTGATTCCCAAGCTTACCATTGGAGGTGGGTAGGAGTCAAGGTACAACTGACTCTAGCACAGCCCGACCGACCATTGCGTCCTCTCTGGTCTGATGATGGATCGCGTAGTAGGCTGTGAACGTATGTATGGACGACCAGGTGGCTGCCTTGCAGATCTCCTGGATAGGGACCTGTGCCAAGAAGGCCGTAGAGGACGCTTGGGCTCTAGTCGAGTGGGCCCGGATCTCCGGGGCCGGAACATTGGCGAGCTCATAACAGGTGCGTATACAATGCACAATCCATGCCGACAAGCGCTGTGTCGAGATAGGCAAGCCTTTCATACGTTCCGCAATCGCAATGAACAGCTGGGGTGTTCTGCGGAACGACCTGGTCCGTTCCAGGTAAAATGCCAACGCCCTTCGGACATCCAGGATATGTAGGCTGCGTTGGTGAGGGTCCGTATGGGGTTTAGGGAAAAACACCGGTAGGCAAATGTCCTGCCCCATGTGAAACTGTGATACCACCTTTGGGAGGAATTTGGGGTGCGGCCTCAGTTGCACCTTATCTTTATGGAACACTGTATAGGGTGGTTCCGAAGAGAGGGCCCTCAATTCCGATACCCTTCTGGCCGACGTGATGGCCACGAGAAACGCCACCTTCCACGAGAGGTGCGTGAGGGAGCAAGTGGCTAGGGGCTCAAAGGGAGGACTCATGAGTCTTGTTAGGACTAGGTTCAGACTCCACGCCGGGACAGGCGGGCGCGAGTAGGGGAACACCCTTTCCAGCCCCTTGAGGAATCGGGCCACTGTGGGGTTGGAGAACACTGACACTCCCAACTCTCCCGGATGGAAAGCCGAAATAGCGGCTAAGTGAACTCTAATTGAGGCGGGCGCAAGCCCTTGATTCTTGAGGTGCAGTAGGTAGTCCAAGATAGACGGAACTGAGGCTTGTAAAGGCTGTATGCGTTGAGGCTCACACCAGTGGGAGAACCTTTTCCATTTTGCCAGGTAGGTCGCTCTTGTAGAGGGCTTCCTACTATTAAGGAGGATTTGCTGAACTTGGTGAGAGCACCTGTGTTCTGCATCATTCAGCCAGAGAGATACCATGCCGTGAGATGTAGCGAAGACAGATTCGGGTGGAGTAGGCGACCTTCGTCTTGCGTGACTAGGTCGCGATGGAGGGTGAGGGTGATTGGATCGGCTATGGACAGTTCCAGCAGGGACGTGAACCAATGCTGGCGTGGCCAGGCCGGGGCGATGAGTATGATCGTCGCCCTGTCCCTGCGGGTCTTGAGGAGAACCTTGTGTATGAGTGGGAACGGAGGGAAGGCGTATCTCAGGCTCCCTCCCCATGGGATCATGAAGGCATCTGCTAATGATCCCCGGCTGAGGTTCTGGAACGAGCAGAACTGAGGGCATTGGCTGTTGTCCCTGGTGGCGAATAGATCCACCCGGGGAAAGCCCCACCTCCGGAAGATCGAATGCAGGATGTCTCGCTTCAACGTCCATTCGTGCATTCGGTAGGATCGGCTGAGGCGGTCTGCTAAGCCGTTTTGAATCCCCGGAAGATACATCGCGATGAGGTGTATCGCATGGGCTATACAGAAGTTCCATAATTGGAGTGCCTCGCGACAGAGGGGAGAAGACCGGGACCCACCCTGCTTGTTTATATAGAACATGGCGGTAGTGTTGTCCGTCAGGACTGCCACGCTGTGACCCTTTATGGTGGCGCGGAAGGTCCGACAGGCGAGGCGAACCGCTCTTAGCTCCTTCAGATTGATGTGAAGCAGCTTGTCTTCTCTGGACCACAACCCTTGGGTCCGCAGTTCCCCCAGGTGCGCCCCCCAGCCCAGGTCCGATGCATCTGTTACCAACGTCAGAGTGGGCTGTGGGGCAGCGAAGGGGATCCCTTCGCATACCTGTTGGCGATCGAGCCACCAGCGTAGCGAGCTGAGCACCTCGTTTGGGATCGTGACTACTTGATCCAATGGGTCTCTGTTGGGGCGATGCGTGTGGGCGAACCACAACTGTAAAGGTCGGAGCCTCAGGCGGGCATGTCTGACCACGTGTGTGCAAGCTGCCCTATGTCCCAGAAGCTGCATGCAACACCTTGCCGTTGTCGTGGGGAACTTTTGGACCGAGCTTACGGCTCTGTGAATTGACATGAACCGTGCCTCTGGTAGGCTCGCTTGCGCGGTTACCGAGTCCAGGGTTGCACCTATGAAGTCCAGCCTCTGTGTGGGGACTAACGTGGACTTGGGCACATTGACCCGGAGGCCGAGCTTGTCGAACGTCTGCAAGGCCAGCTTCACGTGAGATTGGACCTCGGCCTCCGACCTGCCCGCGAGTAGCCAATCGTCCAGGTACGGGAACACACGCATCCTTCTCTTTCGAAGGAAGGCTGCCACCACGGACATGCATTTCGTGAACACTCGTGGTGCTGACGCCAGGCCGAAGGGCAGGACCGTAAATTGGAAGTGGCGCTGGTCGACCATGAAGCGCAGGAATCGCCTGTGGGCTGGATTGATTGCAATGTGAAAATAGGCATCTTTCATATCAAGGGCAGCATACCAATCCCCCGGATCCAGGGATGGGATAATAGTTCCCAGGGAGACCATACGGAAGCGAGCTTTGATCAGAAACTTGTTTAGCTCGCGCAGGTCCAAAATAGGACGGAGGCCTCCTTTTGCCTTGGGGATCAGGAAGTATCTGGAGTAGAACCCTTTTCCCCTCAGGTCTGTTGGGACCTCTTCTACTGCTCCAGCAGCGAGAAGGGTCTGAACCTCCTGCGTGAGAAGTTGCTCGTGAGAAGGGTCCCTGAAGAGGGACGGGGAAGGGGGATGGCAGGGGGGGGGGGCGAGGAAAAATGGAGGGTATAGCCCGCCTTCACTGTGCGCAGGACCCATCGGTCCGATGTTATGCGCGACCATGCCCGGTAGAAATGGGACAGGCGGTCTTTGAAAAACAGAGGAGGATCCGGTATGTTTTTTGGATATGGTACGCGGTCCTCGGGCGTAGCTTCAAAAGCCTGGTTTATTCCCTGGCTGCGGCTTGCCCTGGCCGTGACTCTGGCCCTGGTTAGGCGTATTGTTACGTCTCCGCCTGTTATCCCTGCCTCGACGGCGGTACGGCTCGTGTCGGGGGCGAGGGTGGTATTGCCTTTGCGGTGGCTGGGGTTTAAAGGGCTTACGCTGCGTTACCGGAGTGTGCATACCCAACGACTTAAGGCTCGCTCGTGAGTCCTTAAGGCTATGTAGCCTGGCATCCGTCTGGTCGGAAAACAAGCCCGAACCTTCAAACAGGAGGTTTTGCAGCGTGGTCTGTACCTCTGGCGGGAGACCTGAAGCCTGCAACCACGCCGAACGCCTCATCACGACTCCCAACGCAATTGTTCTAGCCGCCGCGTCGGCTGAGTCTAGTGCGGCCTGCAATGAGGTCTTGGCCACTGCCATTCCCTCATCCACCAGGGCCGTGAACTCCTGATGCGCGTCCGGTGGGAGGGAGGCCTTAAACTTGGCAACTGATGCCCACGAGTTAAAATTGTGCCTGTTTAGAATCGCCTGCTGATTGGTGATCCTCAGTTGAAGGCCCCCAGATGAATAGACTTTCCTCCCGAATAAGTCCAATCTCTTAGCTTCCTTGCCTTTGGGGGCAGGAGCTTGCTGGCCATGCCGCTCTTTTTCGTTGACCGCCGAGACCACCAGCGAACAGGGGGACGGGTGAAGAAAGAGGAAGTCAAACCCTCTAGATGGGGCGAAGTATTTCCTCTCTACGCCTTTTGCAGTTGGCGCACTAGAGGTCGGTGTTTGCCACACCGTCTTATAGTTGGACTGTACTGTCCGTATAATCGGGAGAGCGACTCTGGAGGGGCCCTCTGGGCTCAGGATATCGACCATGGGGTCGTCCTGCTCTACAGTCTCCTCCGCTTGCAAGCCCAGATTGAGGGCTACCCGGCGAAGCAGGTCTTGGTGTGCCCGATGGTCGATCGGGGGAGGGCCGGACACCAATGTGCCCGCTACCGCCTCATCTGGCGAGGAGGAAGAGGTCGGGGCCTTCTGCCCATCCTCATTGTCCAGCAACCCGGCATCAGCCAGTTGTTCCTCTGCGCCCTGACCCGCAGCGTGGGATTGGGACGGCACGGTACTCGGTGCCGAGTCCACTCCTTCCCGCTCCGGTGGTCTAGAGACCGTTGCCTCCCTATACGATGGCGGGCGGTGCCGCGGGGAGCGGGATCGGTACCCGGATGGCCCGGATCTCGAGGCCCTCGATGGGGGTCCTTGCTGGTGGTAGGCCCAGGGTGTCCAGAATGGCCATTGGCTCGGTTGGCCCCATTGGGACTGACCGTAGTCTCTGCTGGCCCGTGACCTATGGGCATACCCGCCGTACCGGTCTGAGTCAGCCCCCGAGACCACGGACGGTGACCTGGAAGGCCACGGTGGAGCCGTAGGATGGTGCCGGTCCAGTTCTGGGGAGTAGCGCCTCCGCGACCAGGACCTGGAATAGCGCCTCGCCGACCTGGACCTGGAACGGTACCGGTGATCGCGGGACCGGGAACGGCTACGACTGGTCGGCCTTGGGTAACGAACCGCCGACGCTTCGCGGTGCCGACTCGTGCTCGGTTGCTGAGTCGGTGCCGACCGCTTGTTGAAGCCCGACTGCTGCAGTGCTTCCTGCGCCGAGGGCAACCGGGAGTCCACCGAGGCGGAGCTCGACCGGGACCGGTTCCTGGAGCGGTGCCGAGACGGCGACCGTGATGGGCGCAACATCGCCGGCTTGCCTCTACGCGGCAGCATCGGCGGAGCGCCCTCAGCGCGTGCCGGGGCCTCGACGGACAAAGCGATGAGGTCCTTAGCTGCCTCAAACGTGTCCGGAGTGGAGGGCTGTTCCACGAGCTCCTCTAGCCCTTCATCCTCACTCGACGCGCCCATCCCGGGGCTCGACGGGCCTTTCGGCGCCGGAGCCACTACCGGGGTCCGTGTTGGGGCCGTATCGGCCTTAGGGGCACTCGAGGTCTTTACCGGTGCCGGCCTCTTGTGCGGGGAGCGTCCTCGGGCCTTAGACTGGCCCTTCGCTTTCGCCGGCGAAGACCATCGGCGTCGTGCATTTCCCCGCTGGGTCGGTGCCGCAGGCTTCGGGTGACCCGCCGGTGCCGGTTCCCGCACCGATGCCGGGGCGCTCCGCATGGAGGCAGACGGTGCCGTCGAAGTGGAGGGCTGTAACGCCGTCTCCATGAGCAGCTGCTTAAGGCGAAAGTCCCTCTCTTTTTTAGTTCTGGGGTTAAAGGCCTTGCAGATCTTGCAGCGCTCTTTCTGGTGAGCTTCCCCCAGGCAACGGAGACACGAGGCGTGGGGGTCGCTCAATGGCATAGGCCTGCGGCAGGTGGCACAAGCCTTGAAGCCTTGGGCGTGTGGCATACCCCGCCGCCCAGGGCCGGTGCCGGGGTTGAACAAACAACCACGGCAGGAACTTTAGGTACCCTAATGAGCTGTTAACTACTGGCTCAACACTACTATAAACTAACTGATAACTGCTAGATAACACTAATGACTATTGCTAAGGGACGCTCTCAGACGAGAGACAGAGTTGTTCCAACGCCGCCACGGACGGTAAGAAGGAACTGGAGGGGTCGGGTCGGCAGGGATATATATCTGCCGGCCCGACGGGAGCCGCTAAGGGAAAAAGTTTCCAACGTCCGTGCACGCGGCGCGCGTACACCTAATGTGTAATGGACGTGAACAATCACTCGAAGAAGAACATCTCTTCTTTTTTTATAAAATAAAAATATTTTGAACAGGTGACTAGAAAGGCTACTTTTCTTAATAAGAACCAGTCCTTGCAATACTGTATTATAGAGAACTTTTTACCACCACATGGGGGCTTTACTGTGAGATCTGAGAGTGAAGTAGATAATTGTTTTTCTGCCTATTGTTAGAAGATACTCCTCAACACACATCAACATAGGTTCTGAGAGAGGGAGATCTATTCTATACAGGAAGTCAGACTCAATGATCACAATGTTCCCTTCTGGCCTTTGAATTTATGAATCATGCCCCACTGACATCAATGGAAGAACGCCCATTGACTATAGTGGTATATCTTCAGACTGTAAGCGGACAACATCTTTTGGGCAAATACATTTGATACATTTATGGAAAAGCTTTCTTTCTTGTCACAAATGAAATATGACAAATGACAATTAGAGCCATGACTGTTGGGATTTAGAAAATCCGAACATACCTGGGCAATTTAAAATTCAAGTTATACAAATAACTATGTAATGACATGAACAAGGAAGTACAGCAGAATGGACTATTTGACCTCATAGGTCTTTTCTATCTTTAATATTAATAAGCCTATGACTTCCTAAAAGATTGCTTGTTGTGACAAACACTTACCTTTAATATTGTTTTTGGGCGTTTTTTAAAGTAAAGTTTTGGCTTTTCAATCACAGGAAGAGGTGGAAGTTTTTTCAGTTCTTGTAAGACAGCCATTGCAGCGCGTTTCTTTGAAAGTTTCTTACTGTTTCCTTCTCCTTCTGCAGAGAACTCTCCTACTGAAACTCGAGTAACAAAGCTCTTCATGTGTGGAGGGCCACTTTCCTTAATCACCTATTGAACAGAAAATTATTTCAAGTCAAATCATTTTACGAGAACACATACCTCATCTTTAACCTTGTAAATGCATCAACACAATGTAAAGACATGACCATGAGGTGCTTATCACAAGTACAGCTTTTTTTTCATGCAAACTGGTTTCATGAAGGTTAGATCTGAATGGGGGATGGGAGTTTTGTGTTTGGGACGGAGTTCAGTTCTGCTGGTTGTTGGAGGAGGAAGCAGCTACTTAATTTAATTTCATTTTCATAATGTGTATTAGGGACCCAGAGCTTTGAATAGGCACTTTTTTCTATTACTTTCAAAATCAAAATAGATACTTATTATTTCACTAGTATGCAGCATTGCCCAGTAGCATAGAACCATTTGCTGAAGAACAGCAATGCCAGAGTAAAGGGGACTCAGATAAAGAGCTAAGTCAGTCTTAGTTCAAGAACTGTGCTTTTAATAGGTTTAAACACTCAACCTTAAAAATATTTCAACATGTTCTATTAAAGTCCCCCCCATCCCCGGGTCACGTCCCTTACATTATTTAGTTTTGCCATTACCCTATAATGGGGTCTCCTTAGGCATGTATTTCTTTTTCAAACTCTGTTTTATGGTAATTTCACATGACAATACAACAGTCAGTACATACATCAATCAAAAGACACAAAATGAAGGTGAATAGACAACTACGTTCGAATTTTCCCAGAAAAAAGAAGTCTGTGGGTTCTGTTAGTTTTAAGCTCAGGACTGCACTCAACCTTTGTCTTGAGGTAAAAATTTCCTCCCCACCCTAGAGTGCGCTCTTATGGCACTAGTTAGAAGAGGACCTGCATGAAATCCTAGCCCCACTGAAGCCAATGAAAGTTTTACCACTGACTTCAATAAGTCAGAATTTTACCCTTGTGTTTAACACCGTGCAAAGACTGCAACTAGGCCGTAGAGGTTTCTTACATCCTTTCTCACTACTCAGGGGTCGATCAGTCTGGTTGTGAATTTCCAGCATGGTCAGAAGAGGAAGATCTAGCATTTCTATTCCATTCTCCTTCCGAAGTGGCACAGATGGTACGTAGCAGGCCAAAAATTCTGACCCAGAGTTTCTTTCCTTTTGGAACACCATAAACCTCCAGCAGAGCAGAGCTTATACCGTGCAAAGCTGGTAACTCTGCAACTTAAGCTTGCAAAGTAACAAAAGGTGTATCTAGTTCTTAAAAGATTTTAACATTCTTTTATTTTTAAACTAGGAAAATTAAAATATGAAAGTAAACCTCAAGGCTTTTGTGCAATAATTTTCAACCCTGAAGTCAGGGGAAAAGAGGTCATGTCTTCACAGCAATGGTATCTTCCAGTCTCTTTTAAATTTGTACCTTAGTATATTACTGGATGTTGTTATATGAATAGTATAACATGGACAGATTGTGGAACATGTTTAATTTAAAATTACTACAAGAACTTTAGCGTTTTCATTTCCATCTTTTGAGTGTTTGAAATCATGATCTTGGCAACAACACAAGAAAAGTGTTTGTATTCATATATAGTATAATGTATTTATAAAACTACTCAGACAAAAGAAACACACAGAAATATTTATAATGACCAAATGGGAAAGGGCAAAACTACTTGTGGAAGAAAGACCGCTGTCAAGTATTTTTTAATGTCAAAAGAATTATTTTGAAAAAAACCTAGTGTCTCTTTAATCCTTTAAACTTCTAAATACACTACACATGGAAAATAATTGCCAGCAAAGACTCTTATTGACGTCAGTGGGCTTTGGATCAGGCCAAATATCAAAGTTAGGTTCTTTTGCAACAACCATCTTAACCTAAAACCTTTTTTGGCTGACCCCAGAAATTCAGACTGTTTTAAAACGTCTTCTACTTAATATGCTTTAAAACATTTGTGCTATAAATTCAAGAATACAGAGGTTTATAACTGAGTTCAATCTTCACTAAACAAAAATACTATCCACTTTAGATACTAGAACACTACAATGCTGCATGAGTTGAGAGATTCATCCTGCAGCTGAGAATTTGAGTAGCAGTGACAGCAATATTTTCCCCTTTCTGTCAGTCCTATTCCACAATGAGAAAATACAATGGGCCAAATTCATGCCTGGTGTAATGCCAAAGGTTAAATTATAACAGGGATGAATTCAGCTCAATTTAATGAATCATGCTGAAAAATGAAAAACAGGAGTACAATAGCAGTGAAGTAAGAGGGAGTGTAGATGGCTGGGTCATTTGAGATGATGAGATGTGCGTTATGTTGGCCAGAGGGTAAAGAGCTAGTAGTCATCATGGGACAAGAACTACAGGAAGATCTAGAAAAAGGTGGTTCGAGGCACTGAAGGAGTACATGGAGAAGGCTGATGTCAGCTTGGAAGACACACGTGAGAAGAATGCTTGAAGATGTAGAACATGAGCCCCCAACCCCTGCTCACAGGAGAAGGCAAAGGAGAAGCCCACAGGTGGCATTTTGAAAGATGAGATTGAGATTAAATGGAGACATTTTTAAACCCTAACAGAGAAGCAGAAAAAAAGCTGAGTAAATGAAATAAAGGCTATGTCTACACAGCCCTCAGTTCAGACTACAGGAGCGTATAGCGTGCACCAAGGTGCTGCACTGTTAACTCCCCCGTGTGGATGCAGCATGCACAAACTAAAAGATTCCTAGTTCATGTTAACGGAATCCTCTTCAAACAGAACTACATTAAAGCGTCCACACAGGATGTTACAGCACAGCACTTTGGTGCACACTGCTATTCACACCCCCATAGTCCAAACTGTGAGACAGTGTGGACAAGCCCAAAGTCAATTATAACCATCACTATTTAAGGTTTTAGAAAATACCAAAAAAAATCCACAGGCTAATGCGAATGAAAACACAGGCAGAAAATGTAGTATTCTGCCAGTATTTAAAAAATCCACATCTTTATTAAACGTGTAGAAACTCTAAGGTTAAACCCTTTGAGCAAAAAGTCCCCACAAGTCGGAGTGAGGAAGATTGGTTTCCTTCCACCCTAGCTAGAAGGGAACTACCAAACATGTCCTTGGAGACGGGCAGGCCTGAGAATGGATACCAAATCTCATGATGAGAACTTGGTCACAGCATTAGGCAAGCCATTATCTTTCCTAGTGATCAGCTGCCTCTCAATGACAATGGGACAGGAAGACAACTCTCCTACTTCTCCTCATGCTGTCTTGCAAAATCATCATGAAAATTTGCCAGACCAAAATCTTCTCACTCTTGATGTTGATAATGAAAAATTGATGTTATTTTACTTGCCCACTCAAAATAAAGTCATTAAAATAAATTAAAATAAAAACTATCCCCTGGCAAGAGGACAATAGCAATCTTGTACAGTTGTTCTGATGCCTTAAGCAGGCGAAATCAGTTAAACTTCCTAGGACTCCCCATCTCAGCTTAAAAGCTGAAAACAGGACAGGGAAAGAAATTTTGACTGTGACCCCTAGCAAAGGGAACAGATGCGAAACACGTAACAGATGCGAAAACCATCTGTGACGGGGCATGCATACCACACACTAGGCCGGAAAGGGTTAATCCCACACTATGGGCAGCACAAGTCCCGCCCCTTAGACCAGACTGGGCATGCTCCAAATGCTGTATAAAGAAGAGCAGCCCAGCTCATTCTGGGCTGACTGCCGGGGAAGAAGGATGCTCAGTGGAGGCTCCAGCAGAGGAGCCACTTCCTGTAGGAACCAGAGAGCCTGAGACCCAGACCGGAGACCAGTTGCCCACAGCCAGTCAATAGGAGTCAGAGTCCCAACAAGCTACCTGCGCCAAGGAGCTTAGAGACCCCCAACAACAAATGGACCCCAGCTTCAGGGCTCATGGCAAGAAGGGGCCCGGGGGGTTGGAGAGAGTGGTACCTCGCACCCGAGGAACGTCAGCGTCTTGCAGTAGGATCCTCACTGACTGGGTGGTGACCACGCTCACTACTGACAAGGCCCTGGGCTGTGGAGCTGGAGGGGCTGGGTCCCCCTACTCCACCCTCCCGCCCCGCCACCATCCACCCCAGGTGGCAGCCCACTTCTCTGACTCTGGTCCCTAGACCACACAGCCCTGACCCCGAGGGCAGCTGTACTGACTCTGACCCCTAGGCCGCACAACCCTGAACTCAAGGGCCACGGTTCTGAGGCTGGCCACTAGGCCTCACTGCCTTGAACCCAAGGACCACCCTTTTGAATCTGACCGTTGTGCCTTATCGTGATGAGGCCTGAAACAGTTGGGCAGACCGTTACTGTGGTGTCAGCACACTCATCATCCACTTCAACAGGAGACGGGACATGCATACACTGCCACATCCTGACACATGGTATTGTCCACCCAAACAATGCATGGTTCTCCCCCCAAATTTGCCAACTGCAACATTAATTATAGTCAGTCCTTTCTTTAAAGAATGGAAAAAAACAGAACACACACACAAGGAACATAAAATGCATAAACCAGTTTATAAACCTCCATGAAACAATGAAGGCAAAAGGCTGAGATTTCTCTTTACTGCCCAGCAGGAAGCAATAGGCAAAACCCTTGGTCTGCAGCAACAGCTCATAGGGCAGGGGTAGTCAATCGGTGGACTGAGGGCCAAATCCAGACCACCAGATGCTTTCAAACGGACCCTGAAATCTTTTTATTTACTTATAATTATTTTTTTTTTATTATTATTATTTTCTCTGGAGTCTGGACCTTGACTATACCTTGATCAAGAAATTTGGACCTTGACAAAAAATAATTGACTACCCGTGTCATAGGGTGACTAATGACTGTACTCATCTTTAAAACTTGCTCAGTAACAGACCCACACAAGTCCTAAAATAGCTGCAAGTTGCTGCAGTGGGGGCACGCTATAATCCCTCTGGCCTCTGAACAGCCCTGGAAGGCACATACCAGCTACTGGGCTGGAGTAGAATTCGTCTACTATAGGGTATTGATACTTTAAGGCATTTTTAAAAATCAATTCTTTAATACACAGAAACTACTTTACATGGCTTCTGGAAGTTCTTTGAGAACAAATACTAGCTTTACTTATCAGGCAGAGTAAGCGAAATTATGTGATTGTGTAATTCCCCATTAGCCAAACTGCTAGGACCAAAATTCTGCTCTGTTCCACCCATACAATCACACTGACATCATAGGGCAGGACCTGGCCCCTAAGTTACATTACAAATTCTCCCCATTCTCCAAATATTATGCAATTCTGAAAAACTGTTCACATGAACCATTAAATACCTTTAACCATTTGCTCATCTATGTAACAGAGCACAGCTTTAATATTTACTAAAGCTTTGTCAGATAAAGAAAATGCTGAGCATTCTACAGCCATCATATGATAAAGATAAGAGGAGGTTACTCACCCTGTGCAGTAACTGACGTTCTTCGAGATGAGTGTCCCTGTGGGTGCTCCACTCTAGGTGTTGGTGCGTCCCTGCGCCTTCACTCGGAGACTTTTCGTAGCAGTACTCGTACTGGCCACACATGCACAGAGGCTGCCCCCCGCAGTGAGTCTAGGATAATAGTGCGCATGCGTGGCCAATCTCCTCAGTTCCTTCTCTACAACGGAGGCTACCCCAACTCCGAAGTAGAGGGGAGGAGGGTGGGTAGTGGAGCACCCACAGGGACACTCATCTCGAAGAACGTCAGTTACTGCACAGGGTGAGTAACCTCCTCTTCTTCTTCGAGAGATGTCCCTGTAGGTGCTCCACTCTAGGTGACTTAAAAGCCGTGTATCTTAAGGAGGTAGGGACTTCGGATCTGATAGGAACGCCGTTGATAGTACAGCCCTGCCCAAACGTATATCAGATAGAGGGCCTTGAGTAAGGGCATAGTGTTTAACAAAAGTGTGCTCAGAGGACCAGGTAGCTGCTTTACAGATATCAGCCAGGGGAACTTTGCGTAAGAATGCTACAGAGGCAGCCATAGATCTAGTGGAGTGTGTTCTGATGCCGTCTGGAGGTGTAACTTTCTTCATCTGATAGCACAACCGAATGCACTGAGAAATCCAGTTCGAAAGTCTCTGGGTAGAAATAGGTGTACCTCTGGAACGCTCCGCGATGGAAACAAAAAGTCTGGAAGAATTTCTAAAAGGTTTGGTTCTATCCAAATAGAAGGACAAGGCCCTGCGTACATCTAGTGTATGCATTGAGGCTTCGAACGAGTTCGCATGTGGCTTCGGGAAAAAGGTTGGTAAGTGAATCGGCTCATTAATGTGGAACGAGGAGTGTACTTTAGGAAGAAAATTGGGGTGTAACCTGAGGGTAACCTTGTCTTTGAAAAATATCGTATATGGTGGGTCTGCCATAAGAGCTGCTATTTCTCCTGCCCGCCTGGCGGAGGTAATTGCCACTAAAAATGCTGTTTTCATCGAAAGGTGTAAAAGGGAACACGTGGCTAGGGGTTCAAATGGTTGTTGGGTTAGGCAAGAGAGAACTAGATGAAGGTCCCACGGGGTGGTGGGTGGTTTTATGTCTGGGTATAGGGTTTGGAGTCCCTTGAGGAAGCGCTTGGTGATAGGATGAGCAAATACGGAAGTACCCTCAATTTTGTCATGAAAAGTTGTAATAGCAGCTAAATGGACCCTGATGGAACTGGAAGAAAGGCCGGATTGCTTAAGGTCCAATAGGTAGTCAAGTATGAGCGGAAGAGGTGCTGACGTGGGACTAAGTTGTTTAGTTGAACACCAGTGTGTGAATCGTTTCCACTTACATAGATAGGTGGTGCGAGTAGATTGTGTTCTGCTATGCAGGAGCACTCTTTGAACTTGTTCAGAACAATCTAGTTCATTTTGGGAGAACCATGTAGGAACCATGCTTTGAGGTGGAGCATGGATAAGTTGGGGTGGAGAAAACGGCTGTGTTGTTGTGATAGGAGATTCGGAATGAGAGGCAAGGGGATTGGTGGTCGAATGGACATTTTGGTGAGAAACGGAAACCAGGGCTGTCTGGGCCATGATGGGGCAATTAGGATCACTTTGGCTCCATCTGTTCGTATTTTTATCAGGACCCTGTTCAGAACCGGTATCGGGGGAAACGCATACAGTAAGTTTTGGTGCCATGGGATCATGAATGCGTCTCCCAGGGAATGTTTGCCTAGCCCTGCTCTGGAGCAAAAATTGGGACATTTCTTGTTTTTTTGCAGTTGCAAAGAGGTCTATTACTGGGTAGCCCCAAATACGGAATATGTCGCGAATGATGTGCTCGTTTAATTCCCATTCGTGATCCCACGGGAAACGTCTGCTTAGTTCGTCCGCTGTGGTATTCATCACTCCAGGAAGGTAGGCCGCTGATACCCGGATGTTGTTCGCAATGCACCAGTTCCAGAGTTTCATAGCCTCTGTGCACAGGGACTGGGATCGAGCTCCCCCCTGCCTGTTCACGTAGAACATGCATGCAATATTGTCTGTCATTATGCGTACGTGTTGGTTCTTGATCAGTGGTAGGAATTGACGGCACGCATTGCGAATGGCTCGAAGTTCTAGGACATTTATATGGAGAGAGGTCTCGGTTGAAGACCAAAGTCCCTGGGCTGTGTGGTGAGACATGTGTGCACCCCATCCTGTCAGAGATGCATCGGTCATCAGTATGAGGGATGGAGCCTGCTGAAGAAAGGGGACTCCAGAGCAGAGGTTGGAGTGAATTGTCCACCACTGTAGAGAATCTTTGACTCGGGCAGGTATGGAGAGAGTCTTGTTTAGAGGGTGCACATTCGGCCTGTACACCGTGGCCAACCACGCTTGGAAGCACCTCATATATAGACGTGCATTTTGAACGACGGAGGTGCACGAGGCCATGCGACCTAGTATTTGTAGGCAGTCCCGGACAGTCACCTGGGGACTGTTGCGAATCCTTGTGGCTAGTTGACTTATAGAATTGAAGCGAGCTGGTGGGAGAGATGCCAACCCCGTCCGGGAGTCGAGGTATGCCCCTATGAACTCCAGATGTTGGGTGGGGTATAATGTGGATTTGTTTTTGTTTACTTGCAGGCCTAAAGATAGGAAACAATCGATGGTAAGCCGTATGGATCGGAGAGCTTCGTCGAACGTTGAAGCTTTGAGGAGGCAATCGTCTAGGTAAGGAAATATTACGACCCCTTGTTTTCTGAGGTAGGCTGTAACTACGGCTAGGATCTTGGAAAAAACACGGGGGGGCCGTGGACAGTCCGAAAGGGAGAACCCTGTATTGGAAATGTGTGGAGCCGAGAGTAAAGCGTAGGAATCGTCTGTGGGATGGGTGTATAGTCACATGAAAATAGGCATCCTGTAGGTCGAGGGCTGAAAACCAGTCGCCCTGCTCCAGCGCTGGGATTATAGTGGTGAGAGTGACCATCTTGAATTTTTGCTTTTTGACAAATTTGTTGAGCCGCCTGAGGTCGAGGATTGGTCGCCATCCCCCATTTTTCTTCTCTGTTAAGAAATAATGGGAGTAAAAACCCTTCCCTCTGTGTCGTTCTGGCACAGTTTCTACTGCTCCCAGTTGAAGGAAATGCTGCACTTCTTGGAAGAGTAGTTGCTCGTGAGATGGGTCCCTGAAGAGGGACGGGGAGGGTGGGTGGGTGGGAGGGAGGGAGGGAGAGGAAGGGGATGGCGTATCCAATTGTAACTACCTCTATGACCCATTTGTCGGATGTAATTTTCTGCCATTGATGAGAGAATGGTCGTAGGCGGTGTCCAAAGATAGGTGTGCCGGCTGAAGTGGGAACGCTGTTTTCTAAACCCTCGACCAATCTGCCTATTAGTTGGAGGGGGTTGCAGCGCCCCTGTAGAATTAGGACGATGACGCTGGAATCTTGGTCTTTGGCGTTGTTGTTGCTGTTGTTGTTCCTGTGGTCTATAGGAGTGTTGTGAAAATGTGGGGTAGCGTGGTCGGTGATAAGGTTGATATCTATATTGTCGTCTTCTGGTCGCAGGTGGCTGGAGGCCTAGGGACCGGAGGGTTGCTCTTGCGTCCTTCATCGAATGAAGCATGTCGTTTGTGGTGGAGGCAAAAAGTTTTTCCCCATCGAAGGGAAGATCTTCAATGGTGCTCTGGACCTCTCGAGGGAAGAAGGAGGAAGAGAGCCATGAACCTCGTCGCATGACCACTGCTGTGGCGGTCGACCTTACTGCAGTGTTAGCTACATCGAGGGCCGCTTGGAGAGCGGTGCGTGATATGGTTTGTCCCTCGGAAACCAGAGCTGTGAATTGTTGTTTCTTCTGTTCTGGGATGTGATCAATAAAATCCATGAATTTATTATAGTTTTTGTGGTCATATTTTGCAAGGACTGCGGTATAATTAGCTATGCGAAATTGTAGCGTCGAGGATGCATATACTTTACGGCCGAAGAGGTCCAGGCGTTTACTGTCCTTGTTGGCTGGGGTGGAGCAGGCGTACTGTTGTTTGGCCCTCTGGTTTGCTGCATCCACTACCAATGAGTTTGGCGCTGGATGGGTAAAAAGGAATTCAGAGCCCTTTGAAGGAATGAAGTACTTCCTGTCCGCTTGTTTACAGGTAGGTAGGCTAGTGGCTGGATTCTGCCAGATGGATTTAGCGGGTTCTAAAAGGGCTATGTTGATTGGTAATGCCACTCTAGAGGAAGAAGAGGGCTGCAAAATGTCTGTTAGTTCATGCCGTTGTTCAGTGACTGCCTCTAAGATAATTTTCAAGTCACCTGCAGCTCTTTTAAAGAGGTCTTGGAATTTGGCATAGTCATCCGACGGGGTTGGAGGAAGGGGAAGTAAGGCTTCCTCAAGCGTTACATCGGTCTCTGCTGGAATAGGAGCAGGACTCAGTTGCTCCTGGGAGTGTGACGGTGCTGCCTGGTATCTTATGTCACTGGCAGGTCCGTCACGAGGCAGTGCTAAACCGGTGTTGCGCCTGGTCGAAGTGCCGTAGCGCATGTGTTCTCGGGGGTACGATGCCCATGGTGCCCAACATTGCCAAGGTGGTGGGTAGGGCATAGGTGTTGCCATCCAAGGGTTCACTCCCCATGGGGCAGGATACTGAGAACAGGCTGAGGTAGTTTTTTTGTAACCCCTGTTGATCTGGGTCTGGGAGTCTTGAGAAGGAGAAAAAACTGCCTGTGGATCAGTTTCCTCCTCACTGGAGGAAGGTTGTTCTGATCCTGAATCCAGCATTGGAGAAAAACAGGCATTTATCAGGGGAGACTGCAGAATAGGTGAGACCAATAGATCTGCTGTCTGAGTGAATTGAAAAGGTGAGGCTCCTGCATGAGGTGAAAGCTGCGGAGGAGGAAGTTGCCCTGAGGGAACATTCCTCTGAGCAGGGGTTTTTCCTTTGATCTCCCTGTCAGCCTGTGCTGCGATTGCCGGTGCCGTGGTAGGTGCCGGAGGGACAACATCAGCCCGCACAGGATCAGGCAAGGCTGGAAATGTCGGCACCGTGTTCGTCTCGGTGCCGAACGGTGCCATAAACGAGGCAGGCAACTGAAAGCCTGAAGCCTCGGCACCGGAGCTTCGCGCCACCGCCGCAGCCTGAGGCGGCTTTCGTGCGGTGCCTGAGGAGCCCGGCTCTTCAAAAGTGCTGAGGCGAGGAAACACAGGCAGGGAAACTGTTGACCTGCCTGAGGCACTTTTGTGCCTCACCAACTTCTTTGCTGGAGAGGGCTGCCCCTTTTTTGTAGCTTTCTTCGGTTTTTTTGAAGCAGGGGGGCTGTGGTGGGCAGTAGAGCTGGAGTCGGCTCCTGGGTCTGAAACTGACCCGATAGACTTCTGCAGGAGGAGCAGTTTCAGTTTAAGCTCCCTGTCCTTTCGTGCCCTGGAACTGAGTTTGGTACAGTGGGCACATTTTTGGGGAATGTGTGTTTCCCCCAGGCATTTTATACAATGAGAGTGGCCATCAGAGAGCGGAATAGCGTCCTTACACGTAGAGCAGCGCTTAAAGCCTGTGGAGCCAGGCATGGTAGAAGCGGCTGCGGCTGAGAGAATTTTTTTTTTTTTTTTAACAGATAAAAGAACTAATGAGCTACACTAACAAGAACTGACAACAAACTAACTACTAGAACAGGTAATAGTAACAAAGTGAGGGATTTCCTAACGAGTCTGCTGAGCTCCGTCTCAGGCCGGGGACGGTAGAGAAGGAACTGAGGAGATTGGCCACGCATGCGCACTATTATCCTAGACTCACTGCGGGGGGCAGCCTCTGCGCATGTGTGGCCAGTACGAGTACTGCTACGAAAAGTCTCCGAGTGAAGGCGCAGGGACGCACCAACACCTAGAGTGGAGCACCCACAGGGACATCTCTCGAAGAAGAAAGAAAGCTTTAATGCATGACTGGAATAATACAAAATATTCTTAAGAACAATCTCATTATAAACACCAAATCCTGCAGGTTATCACAAATTGGTTAGTCATTTTACTGAAATATAAGACCTCTTTTTAAAACAATACATAGGTTAAGCCTCAAGTCTAGCCAAGAATGTCAACAACATTTACATTTAATGACACTAAATAACACACACAGAAAAATTGATGTTTTTGAGAGATTAATTCCTGTGATTTTGAAAATATTCCCAATATATATTTTTTTAAATTACATGTTGTTCCTTCTTGGTAGGCAGGCAAGAAACGATCCTTTTATAATTAATGGAAACAACATTAATAGTAATTACATCCTTCAGAATATTCTTGTGCAAATGGCACAGTAGAGTTTCCCTGTACCAGACATTTCCACCTTCATGTCTTCTTACCTGACACCACTTATGGCTGGAACAACCTCCTGATTAACACCTCCAAAGCACAGTCACTCTTCACCTTCAAAAATCTTCCAAACCCCCAACTACTGTGGACTCATTACCCATCTCCCTATATGTTAGTATACTGATTTAAATGACTCTGTGTCACAGGGTAAATGGCCCCTATATTTGAAGTTGGAGCCAGCGCCCGTGTGCCACAGCAGGTGCTCCCACTTGGCCAATTAAGAGGGAGGTGCAGCACCTAGGTGCTATAAAGGACCAGAGAGAGATCCAGTGAGGACGACTCCCAGAGAGTCAGAGCAAACTGGTTCAAGTCAGGAAGGGGAGGTGAGACCAGGGGACTGGAGGAGTCCCAGAAGAAAGCTGAAGGTAGTTTCTGGGACAAGGCAAGAGAACAGCACAAGCAGTTTGCTGGCTGGCATTCCTGAGAGAGGGATGAAGACAGGAGGAGCAGCAGAGGGAGTTGCCTGCTGACCCTAAGCCTGAGAGCTGGAACTGAGGGCCAGAAAGGGCTGAAGGCAGGGGAGTATCAGAGGAGCTTACCCACTGACATCACCAGGGCCCGAGAGCCAGAACCACAAAAGGGTCAGGAGGAGTGAGGGATGCTCCCAGCACAGAGGCTGTGGGGGCTCCCACTGAGAAGAATGAAACTGCACTCCAGTTGGAAGGGCTGAGGTGGCTGTCCTTGGACAAGAGAGGACTGAAAGTCTGGGCATGGTTGAATGCACCAGTATGTGGGGCATTGAGGGATGAGATGTCTTGAGTTTTAATGACTGCTTGCATTGGGGTGAGAATTGGACTACATATTTGGGACTCCTCTTGTGGACTATGATGCTGTAATAAACCAGTCCCAAGGAGGGGTAATACTGAGATAAGAAAGCCAGAAGTGATGTTATTAGGCCACCTGAGGGTGAAAACTGAAGCAGGTGTGCCTGTCATGCCATGACCTGCCACAGGAGGGTGCTCCAGGCAGGCTGCCCTATGAAACCCTACATTGTGGTAGCATGTGGCTGTGGAGTATAAACCCTTTAGTGGCAAGGAACCTGTTATTTGTTTGGCACCATTACTGTAGAGCAACTTGTACCCTTATAGCACTAGATAAATAATACAACCATTAACTATATAAGCAATTGTAGTCTAGGCAACTAGTTATGTGAGTAAAGTTATGCATATGCTTAAGTATTGACAGGATCAGGGCCTAAATAGGGAGCATTAAGCGAAAGAGTCGGCCCATAGATAAAATGGGATTTGAGGAGGAGAAAGATATGGAGACTGAAGTAGAGATAGGAAAAAAAAGAAGTGATGGCATTACCAATAACTCTTTGAGAAGGGGACATGTCTTGTGAAGTGTCCTTATGGGAATTTTCATGGTGTCTCAACGTCTTGCAGTATCTCCCAGGATTAGGAGAGAAGGTCTATGTTGCCTCTCTCTCTGAGTGTGATTTTTTTTCTATGTTGAACATGGCTATCAATTCCAATTTACACCCCATGATGGCAAAGGATAAACAAATAGTCACTACCATCCATTAAAGACTGAAGGACAATGGACATATCAGTGTCTACACGTTTGGCCCACATTTATTTGACAGAGCAGCCAATTTAATAATTTAAAATGACACCTTAGATTCAGATTCATTTTCAATTTCATTTCCTATTTAGAATTTGCATGCATTTATTTGTGAGAGTAGCGAGTTTGTAATGAATGCTCTCACCCAGCCTTTTTACTTTTAGTTGTTGCTTATTAAGTTTTTATAAACACTCATAAGACAGCAGACAGCTCAATATATAACTGGTTTATTCAGATAAATAACACATACCTCAAAACTGACAGGCATGTTGCGCTTCAAGGCAATTTCAAACACTATGCTGATCTCAGATTTGTTTGCATCTTTTTCTTCTTCCGTTTCCTTTCCTGCCTCTCCATTCTGCATCATATAAAACAAAGTAAGCACATTCAAATGCTTGCTTTCAAGCAGCAGAAATACAATTTCCCCTTTATTCCTCAATGTCTAGAATATATTTCCACCAAAACAATACTGTGTAAACTGCAGTATTTCATAATTTAACTTTAAAGAGATTTAATATTTATACGTAATTATTTCAAAGTATAAATTACAGACTTATAGTTACTTAGTGGTTTGGTAAAATGTCACATTTATGAAATAACTTAGTCTCTCATACACCTTCCAGAGTGAAACTTCCTTTGATGTTCACCTATTAATTACCGTAACCTGTCTGAAGAGCCATTACATTTTTTGGTCCCTGCAAGAGTTCCTGACTTCCTATAAGTCACACTATGTTATGACCTGAGTAACACATTACCCGCCATCCACTTACCTGTAAAATCGACACAAAATGTAGCCATGCTTTATATTAAGGGAACAGTTATACATGGTTATAAAGGATTAATTAAAAAATAAGCAATTTTTACAGACTTTTAAGCTGATTAGAAACACAGTTTATAACAGTCTATAACACACACTATTCATGCCCATAACAAGACTGTTACAGTTCCAGGGCAAGCTGTGTCTTTGACCTCTCTCTCTTTCTATGGACCTCAAAGTACCAGGCCCACATCTGTATTTCTCTCAAGGTGGAATTCTCCTCTCAGTGATCTAGCAAGGGCACCATTCTCAGGCTTCCAGCTTTCCAGCCGTCACCTCTCTTGGAGGTGGAGAGGCACGTCCCTCTTCCTTTTGACCAGTACATTTCCAGGCTGCACCGTTCCCTGTCTTCACTGAGTATTTCCCAGCACAGACAGGTTGCCTAAAGTCAACCTGCTTGCTTTCTCTTTAGAGACAGTTGACAGATGTAATCGCTACAGTTATAGGATACCACACATCACTTCCCATGCAAATCTACTTGATTCTAAAGGTAAATAGCACTAAGAGCAGAGGTGAAAGTAAGCCGGTATGGTCCGGTATGGCGTACTGCACCAGCTTCCGCGGTGGGGATTTAAAGGGCTCTGGGATCCCCGCCGCGGGGAGCCCAAAGCCCTTTAAAACCCACTTGCAGCTCTGGCAGCCGGGCTCGGGCGGGGATTTAAAGGGCCCGGAGCTCCGCGGTGGCCGGAGCCCCAGGCCCTTTAATTTGTACAGATACAGAACAATGTGGACAGCCCAACAGAAGTTTCAGTTAAGAATCTCAGATTTGTACAACCACAGCTTATCCTTTGGAAGCCTGGATATCCTGAGAGACCTGATAAAATGATGCTGTTATATTCTTGTGACTGGGACATACAGTTTAATTTGAGATCCTATTGCTTTTGTTGGGTAAATAAATAACTTTTCCAGTTTCACATACACAGACCATGAAGAAATGAGCATCTAAACAGAACTACCCACATAATTTATTTCCCATTACTACTTATTAGTATATATACTTGGATGATAGCAGTTTACTTTGTGGGACATCAGAAAATAAATGATGTTAACAAATATGATCGCTGGCAAGTGAAGAATAAGCAACATTTTCCTGTCCTCATTAATGGACATCTTGAATTCAAGGACTCTTCCTGAAAAAATATAATACTAAAAAACAAAAACAAAAAAACAGTATGGAACTAAAAAGTATATCTCAATATTCAGTCTTCACAGCTTGGGTTTTTTAAGACAGCATCCAGTCCTTCGGAAAACATAAATGAAGAAGAGAAGGAAAAGGAAAGGCCATATTTTCCTACGATCTTTTAAATCATCTTAAATTACACTGGTCTACAATTTTTGAGAAGTCGTCTGCTTCAGAGATAAAATGTGCTATTCATTATGTATTTTGATGTGCTGAATTCAAATATGACAATTAAAACTACTGATTGGCTACTGTTTCTAAGATATTTAAGTTTTTACATTTTATGTCTATGTATATTGTGTAGATAGTAGAGTTTTAATCATAAATTGTAAACCTAGGCCTTTTCATGTGTTTATGGTTGCTTTACATGATAATATTTCACCTGTCCTGTATATGTAACACTTTAAAAATCAGCAAAAGGGTTATATAAATACCATTTATTATGAAACAAAAGGCAAAAAAACTATTATGTACATAGTTTAGTCCTATTCAGTGTCTACTCAGCGCTTCTTGGCTTGTCTCTTGTATTCATTAAATGGAGCATCTCTTGTCACTGTCCAGCAATAGTCTGCAAGCATTGATGGGCTCCATTTGCCCTGATAGCGTTTCTCCATTGTTGCAATGTCCTGGTGAAATTGCTCGCCATGCTCGTCGCTCACTGCTCCGCAGTTCGGTGGAAAAAAAAATCTAGATGAGAGTGCAAAAAATGTATCTTTAGTGACATGTTGCAACCAAGGCTTTTGTATGCCTTGAGGAGGTTTTCCACCAACAACCTGTAGTTGTCTGCCTTGTTGTTTCCGAGAAAATTTATTGCCACTAACTGGAAGGCTTTCCATGCCGTCTTTTCTTTGCCACGCAGTGCATGGTCAAATGTATCATCTCGAAGAAGTTCAACGAATCTGAGGACCAACAAAGACATCTTCCTTTACCTTAGCTTCACTTAACCTTGGAAATTTTCCACGGAGGTACTTGAAAGCTGCTTGTGTTTTGTCAATGGCCTTGACAAAGTTCTTCATCAGACCCAGTTTGATGTGTAAGGATGGTAACAAAATCTTCCTTGATTCAAAAAGTGGTGGATGCTGAACACTTTTCCTCCCAGGCTCCAATGACTGTCGGAGTGGCCAATCTTTCTTGATGTAGTGGGAATCTCTTGCACGACTATCGCATTCGCAGAGAAAACAGCAGTACTTTGTGTATCCAGTCTGCAGACCAAGCAAGAGAGCAACAACCTTCAAATCGCCACAAAGCTGCCACTGATGTTGGTCATAGTTTATGCACCTCAAAAGTTGTTTCATGTTGTCATAGGTTTCCTTCATATGGACTGCATGACCAACTGGAATTGATGGCAAAACATTGCCATTATGCAGTAAAACAGCTTTAAGACTCGTCTTCAATGAATCAATGAACAGTCTCCACTCAACTGGATCATGAACGATGTTGAGGGCTGCCATCACACCATCAATGTTGTTGCAGGCTACAAGATCACCTTCCATGAAGAAGAATGGGACAAGATCCTTTTGACGGTCACGGAACATGGAAACCCTAACATCACCTGCCAGGAGATTCCACTGCTGTAGTCTGGAGCCCAACAGCTCTGACTTACTCTTGGGTAGTTCCAAATCCCTGACAAGGTCATTCAGTTCACCTTGTGTTATGAGGTGTGGTTCAGAGGAGGAGGATGGGAGAAAATGTGGGTCCTCTGACATTGATGGTTCAGAAGTTTCATCCTCTTCCTTGTCTCACTCAAGTGAGAATGATTCTGGTGCATCAGGAACCGGCAGTCCTTCTCCATGGGGTACTGGGTGTATAGCTGATGGAATGTTTGGATAATGCGCAGTCCACTTTTTCTTCTTTGACACACCTTTCCCAACTGGAGGCACCATACAGAAGTAACAATTGCTGGTATGATCTGTTGGCTCTCTTCAAATCATTGGCACTGCAAAAGGCATAGATTTCCTTTTCCTGTTCAACCACTGGCGAAGATTTGTTGCGCAAGTGTTGCAGCATATGAGTGGGGCCCACCTCTTGTCCTGATCTCCAATTTTGCAGCCAAAATAAAGGTGATAGGCTTTCTTAACCATAGTGGTTATACTGCGCTTTTGTGATGCAAAAGTCACTTCACCACAAACATAGCAGAAGTTATCTGCACTGTACGAGGCATCTCTGCTCACTTTGGCTAAACAGAAATGTGTCCCTTTGCAAAATCAAACACTGACAAATAAGAGAGCACGACACTGTATGATTTCTAGAGCTGATATAGGGCAATTTGTTCAGCAGAGTGATGTAAGCTTCGTTATGATTGCATCATCCATGACTTCTAGGAATAACATGATGCAATTCATATCACGTATGACGCAATACCAGCTTCAGATTGCATCATTCATTGTTTTGCCTAAAAAGCAAGTACTGTCCAAACCCAGTCAGATTTATTCATAGATCCAGTCAAAGATGTATTTTAGTCATTTCTGGTTTAAATTGAGATCCCTTCCCTTTGTAACTCACTTATCCTCTGCCATTCCCAAGTCAAGGGTCGTATATACTGACCCAATAGCATATCTTGAAAACTAGAGCCAATCAACAATTTTAAGCATCATTTTCGTTCTCAGTAACCCAGAATTAGTAAAGTTTGACTACATTTATTTCAGAAGCATTTTGGCTGTAGAGCAGTGTTATCTTTCTTTTTTAAAGACTCCTAACCAATCCTCTTGAACAACTTGAGGTAAATAATATACTCCCTGATCCAGAAAAGGAATGATGGCATAACTAATGAGGGTTAGTAAAATTTTCTCTCACCCACAATGAAGACTATTCAGGTATGGTTTGGGAACAGCAAGAGGAATAAAAGTTGCATAATTGTTCTTTTTGATAAACAGAATTATTTCACACTTAAATGGTAGCTTAAAACAAAAAACTCCAGGTATTTTTAGTTATTTTTTTTAAATTATTGCTCTGCACAGGATCTCAATAGGTACTGTCAAAAAGGGAGTGCACTGAGGGATTTTGTGTCTTCCAAGTATGTGTGTTCTGGTTCAAGTCACTTGGCAATTTTGTTGTTATAAAGCTTTTCATTTGCAAAGTTACCTGTGAGATGGTTCTAATTATTTATTTATTTTGCTTAAATATTCTTTAAAAATGTGTTAGAATATTTTCATTTCTAAAGCAATGCAAATATTGATCCTTACAAATGCAACACTGAAGAAAGCTAATGAACCACCAAGGGTCTAACAGGCTGAAAACCTAAAACCATCTGACAGCTGTTCGATAGCCTATTTAAAGTGAGTCGGTGATTTCAGTGAGGTTCCTGATGCACAAACATTCACTTCAAAAATACACATCACCATTTGGCAACCTTGCTTTTATTCTGAAAAATATCAGAATATAATAACAAATTCTTGGGACAGGGACCAGTCTTTTTCATAGTCTGTAGAACACGTTCATGGCACTATATACATTTACTAATAATAATTCATTCTCAGTGAGGCCATGGATTAAATAGGTATTGGATGCACTTTTGGGGATGACCACAAAACTTTCTATTTGCTTCTTAACAACCATTAACAATCTTTCCATTTTACCTTAGAAGAATTTATGCGTTGTCACAACTTAAGTCTATTCAATAGTTTGTTCCTTACCACTTCCTTCAGCAATAGGCATGTGGAGCTAGATAAACTGACTTTTGACAATAATCACCTGGTTTCTATATTGTTCAGCTGCTACCAGATTTACTATGGTTATTAGGAAAAGTAACCAGCTAGTGAATTCAACACTATAAAAATTGAAAACTGAAAAATAAGCTGTGAGAGTTAGCTTAACAGAACCATGATACCAGAGTCCTGTCCATTTCTCAGAAGTTTGTGGATTCTAGGAAACCAAGCCCACCATTGAATCCACCTACTAGCTATCTCTCTCTCCAATCACCAATGATTACACCTATTCCCCTTCTTCTCTCAGCTTCTAGACTTTAAAACTTTATTAGTGTTTCATCAGATGTATAACAAGAACCTTCCTATTCTCATCACTTGCTTTTTAACCTATTTTAAAGCAGTTTTCATTCACAGACTGAAATTACATCCTGTTTCTAATATTTTAAAATAATGTAAAATATGTTCTGTGCATGCAAACACTTCTGAGAGATGGCTGCTTGAGAGAGAATTCTGAAAAAAATCCACTGAGCTGTTTTTTTCTACAACCTTTTAATGACATGAACATCCAAATGCGGGATTTGAGTACCAAAGTTTGACAATGAGGCTCAGTAAGTTTTTAAATCACAAACCTGAGGTAATTTTTCTGGGATAGGTTCATTCTGGAGAGCTTGAAGAGCCTTCATTGCAGCATTGTGTCTAGCAGCCTGACGAGTCTTTCCTTCACCAAAAAACTCACTGTTGCCAACAGTCAATTGGACATAAAAAATCTTAGGCACTGGGCAGTGATACCTATGAAGTAATAAACAACAAGTTAATTCCTTGTTATGGGTTAAAACACGCAACACAATTTATGAAAATATCATGTGAATTTTATTTATGGTACAGTAATAACTAAAATAGACAATATGCCTTTTTGGTCCCAGTAAAGGATATATGAGCAAAATATATTATGCATTTCTTGGCCAGCCCACAAACAATCCCAGAAGAATGTTGGGAGCAGTAGTTGTTGGCTCCAGTCCGAAGTGTGGTGGGCTACATAAAAGTAGCTCCCTTCCCTCACACGAATAAAGAGATATGAAAGAAACAGGATCATTGGGTCTATCCAATAAGGGCCCTGAAAGGTGCATGGGTAGCTTCAGGTATTAGAGAAGCTATAGAGAGAGCTGGAAGGCTGGAAAAGAAAACTTGGGACGGGAGCATTGACATTGAGTATACTTATTACGGAGATCACAGAGAAGGTGAAGAAATCTAAGAAGTGAAGGAAGAGGTTGTGGGTAAGGAGGCATGAAGAGGTTGGGATTTGGACAGGATACTTCTTTTTGGAGCTCAAGATCAGAGCTTCTTGCAGAGGATGGGAAGAAACTCTTCTCATTACCATAGTATCTGAGTGTTTCCCACATACTAAATCTAGAAATAATAAGCACCGTCTCTTTCTTCCTTTTCAGCCTGTAGGAGAACTACCTTACTTGGTTCACAGGGTTTGTTTGTGGGTGTATATGGATATGTTTGAAAAGATATTGCGGGAAAACTAAGATAAAGTAAATAAATGTATATATATATAATATCCCAAACTTTTCCACTGTTGTACCTTTATTCACAATGACCCCACACTTCTACATTCAGAGCAGAGAAGGAAAGAGATAGTACAGAGATAGGTGCCAATATAAGAACACAGATAGCTAAATGGATAAATAGATCTGTAGGCTCTACAGGAATAAGGCTAGAGCTAGTGAAAAGCTCTGTTGAATCCTAGTGATTCAGTACATTAGATGAAGATAATTAAACAGCTCTTAGTCATAATCTCTTTAAGGAAAAATGAATTTAAAACTAATGATATGGGTTCTTTTTATACACAATTGTGAATTGCCTCATGCTAGAGACTTGGAGGTCCCTCCTCAGATAATGGATCTTCTTCTAAAACTCTGGACATTCCTTTCATGAAAAAATTAACATATCAGAATTGATTTATGTGCTGAGTATATGATACCTTTAAATAGTTGACTGAGAAGGTGAAACAGTTTGGCCACAACCCAGGCACATCACAACAAAGCTAATATAATTCAAAATCAGGGTGAACTACTTTCTTTTTTTCCTTCTCTTATTTCTCTTAAAATACATAGTAACCTTATATCCATGTAAGAATTATAGCCAATCCTTATTAAGATATGTTCTCCCTTATTTATATCTTAGTCTATACTGACTTATGAAGATGATGATTCTATCTATCTGTGTCAAGATTTTTGGATTTCTCTATAATAATTAAACAAAAGGTTGGTTGAAGTCTCTCTTTGAGATAGTGGACTGCAAATACAGATGGGTCTGAATCAACACCCAAATCTCAATTTTCCCGAGCTTTGTGGTTAGTTCTAATATACCTATAATGTGCAGAACCAAAACACTAGATCCAAATATGCCCAATGTTTTACATCTCAGGCCCATCTCCAATTGTAGTTACACTTTGGGGAATGCTAATTTATTTTTATCGTTTTCTGAAGGTGCCTGTTTTCTCTGATGCATGATTTACACTTTCACGTAGTGTTGGGACCTATTAGGGTTTAATACTGCTATTGCTCTATTATTTTGTCTTATTTTCTTCACAGATTGTAACTCCCTCACATACTAGCCCAACTAAACTTTTTTTTTGGGGGGGGGGGGGGGGGAGGGTAGGAGAAGGACCAATGAGATCTGTAAGCAATTACTATTAAAATGATCATTCTATATTTTTTAAAAATAAATGAGACGGGACAAGTAAAAACTTAGACAAAAAAACCCACTACAATTACCTGTTCAATATTACATTAACAATTTTCTATTGTTCAATTTATTTTATTCAGTAGATAATATTGTTTATAGGGAATATTTAAAATAATAATTTGACCTAGAAGAATGTTATGGTGTTAAGAGTTATGAAGTGGCTCTCTGACACAAAACAGTGCATCTTACCTATCCAAAGTGTGCATCTATGAGCATTGCCAATGACCAGTGGAAAAAATAAGGCACTACCCCACAAACCTCCCTCACAGCTGATATAGTGTTGTCTGCCAGTGGATCTGCCCATGTGATTGCTTTAATGGTGTTTGCATGATGTACAGTTCAACATAAGGCAGGATAAATGCTGCCATTTGCAAAGGGGAACATGCAATTCAGAGCAGTAGTTTCCTGACTCCTCACCCCACTGCTGGGCAATACCCCTTGTCTCCTACACTTCCCTTCAAACAAGGAGTTAGTGTGGCAGGAAAACATACCACACAACTGCCTTACAGATCATAGTCTGCCATGACCCCTTTTATGCGTAATTAAAATGATTTCACTCTCCTACATGCCACACGACAGTGGGGAGTACATAACCCTTAGTTCACTTTGTAGACTCAGGTCCCACAAAATGCCCTTTTTAAAAAAAAATTGTGTGTTTAGGGAGCTATTTATGAGATAATGGAGAAAAGTGATAGTCAGCCTGGGGCTCTAGAGCCTCATGCAGCTCTTTGGCATTGGCAAAGTGATTAACTTTTACATGGTTTTGATTAAGATCCTCTTACTCTGCTTGGTCTCAAACAGAATGAGCAGAGCACTGATAACATGAACATTGCCAGGAACATGTCAAGCAGCACATGAAGCTCTAAGGAACTGGATTAAAGCTGCCAGGCCTCTGCACAGCCTAGAAAAGGGTGAGTAGAGAGAGAGGAGAAACACTCCAAATTTCCAACAAGCAGGAGAGATGGGGGAAGAGAGAACGAGACGAGGGAGGAGGACAAATTGTGTCAGTCACCAAGAGTCTTAAAATAATCATGATACAACAGCCTTAAGGTGCGCTGTGATGTTTACATTGTCTTTAACATGTGATGGTGCTACGTTACAAACAGAATCACAAAGCCAGCGGCAGAAAGTAATGTTAAAAAGTTGTGCTGAAAGATGTTTTGGCTCCCCACTCTGTTCACAAAGAAGTAAGATTCCCTTACACCTTAAGTCTGAATAATCTTGTTACGAAGGACAGAAAAACATCAACCGCCAGTACAATGATTTGGGGTTTTTTGCATCACCACAGTGATAACAGGTGTATATTTTCTGTTCCCAAGCTGTGCTCCATGGAGTACTCCCAGGCACTCCATGGATCTGCTTCTGTCACAGTGGTGAAGCAGTCAGTCTTCAGACAGTAACACTTCCTATTATATTTCAAAAGACAAGGTGGATGAGGTAATATCTTCTGTTGGCGAGAGAGAGCTCTTCTTCAGGTCTAGGAAATGTACTCAGAGTGTCACAGCTAAATACAAGGTGGAACAGATTGTTTAGCATACGTAGTTAACACATAGTTTAAGGGACCATTCAAGGTGAAGTGGCCTGTCAACACCTTTCCAGTCACACGAGCGGGGGAGGGTGAAGGAGTCATCATTCTCAAATGAATTCATACAGAAAAATGATAAGAGACAAAAAAAACCGTATCACCTATGAGTGACCACTTTTCACAATGCAACCGCTCTCTACCTGGCCTTTCAGACCTCATCCTCAAAGGAAACCTGCCCAACACCCTCAAAAGCTGAGCCTAGGAGCCATGGGCAGCAGATATCATAGACAGGGGAAGGCTATGCTCCGCCCCCAAGTCTCCTCCTGCCTGCTTCCAGTTCCCTTCTTGCTCTTCTGTGGCTGAGAGGCTAGGGGGCAGGCAGGCTGGGGCTGGTGTGCACAAGACCCGGGGCTGAGACTGCCTCTCCGCCCCTCTGCTGGGACCATGCCACCCACCCAGCGCGCTGGGGCTGGGGGCGCTCCGCCCAGCCGGCGCATTGGGGCTTGGGGTGCACGGGGGGTTCGGTAGCTGCGGGGGAGGAGAGATGTGCTCTGGTCTCAAGCAGGGGAGGAAGGGTGGAAAGGGAGGGGCAGGGCCTCAGCCAGAGGGGGAGGGGCCAGGGGCTAACCTCCCCCAACGACACGTTCACCCACTGCCCATGCTGGGAGCTTACATTCATAACTTTTCTGGATACTAAAAATCATTGCCTGAATTTGTTCCACTTTGTATTTAGCTGTGACATTCTGTGTATGTCTACTCAACAATTAAACACCTGTGGCTAGGCCATGTCAGCTGACTCAGGCTGCAGGGCTGTAAGGCTGTGATGTAGACATTCAGGCTCAGGCTGGAGCCTGAGCTCTGGGACCCTGTGAGGTAGGAGGTTCCCAGGGCTCGGGCTGGAGCCCAAGCCCAACTGCCTACAGCACAATTGTACAGTCCCGTAGCCCGAGCCCCATAAGTCTGAGTCAGCGGATATGAGCCAACCACGGGCGTTTAATTGCTGTGTAGACATACCCTCTGAGTACATTTCCCAGACCTGAAGAGCTCTATATAAGCTTGAAAATTTGTCTCTCTCACCAACAGAAGTTGGTCCAGTAAAAGATATTACTTCACCCACCTTGTCTCTCTAAAACCATGAGACCAAAACTACACATCTCTACAACAACACCTCATATTAGACTTCAAATCCAGATTTTTGGAGTTTCTGGAGGCGTTTTCAACTAGCTAAACTTAAAAGAATAAGCACCTATCTGTAGTCTGCATGGCTGCTTCTTATTTCCCTTCATCAAGTTTTTCTTTCATGAAAATTCAACCCTAATCAGATTTCCAGACAACACAAAGTGAATGAGACAGAACTAAATTACAAAGTGACCTGCAGAGAACATCGGGGGCTTCTGAGAATACTGGGAGATTCAGCACTGAAAACAAGTTCTATATGCACTGAGAAGACATAAATACAATAGCAACAGAATGAAAGGATTTCACAAGCAGCCACATACTGAATCAAGTTATTTTCATCTTTGACTCCTTGATGCTGTCCTAATATTACCTTTATGAATAATTAAGAACCAAAAGGAATGTGCTTATAGTACAAGGAAATGAGAGGTTTGGAATCCATGAGACAATGTCTAGTTTAAGTGGACTGCAACCTAAAAACATTTGACTACTACAGTTCTAATAAATTTGGTAAGTCCTACCAGCCCATCAGGGCAGGAAACTGCAGATAACAATATATTGCAAAGCAGTTTTTCGTTATTTCCTGTAAATTTAATAGAATCAGAAAGGCCCTCCTCAGAAGAGGAGGCTACTTTGTAGCTGACTCCACTGGTATCACCTAAGAATGGACAATCGGAAATTGGAAATTTGCTCCTTAACTGTGACCTTGTATGCCAAGTTTCAGCAATGTACAAATGTTTACAGCTAGTTATAAACCCTGAAAATAGGGGTTCATAACAGAAATGCTGACAGACTCTTAACTAGGTTGGTGTGAGCGGGCGCCACTATAATTAAATAAATCACCAAGGTTTGTTGACAATTACAAAACTCATTTTGGTTTGCCACAGAGACAAACAAAATTTCTGTTCATTATAATTTTACTGGAATATGATGTCATAACATATAAGCATACTGAAACAATCTGGTGATCTTCTGGCCAAAATATTAATTGCATACTAAAGAGCCCTTGGGGCCTCTTCCTTTTTGGCCATCAAATCCACATACACAAAAACAAATAAAGTATTACTATATGTTGATATTACAGTATAATACATTTTGCATTTCCTGTATTTTTGTGGATTTCCAATGGCATAAATGTTTCGGAGATGGTAAATTTCTTTACATTATCATTGGAAAAAATAAATGCAATCTGAAGCTCAATGAGATTGGAAAGTCTGCTTAGATTTATTCCCCATTTGACTAAGCAGTGATCCCTGCAATATTTTTCCTTCCAGACACTTTTCCAATTCCTTTTAAAAACTATTTATGCTATGTATTCTTACTGCTTCCCTTAATCATTCATCCTATTGTAACTCTGTGTAAATAACTTCTGCCAACACTGTCCAACTCTTACTTAGGTTCCTTGTTCTTGTATTTCACGTCCTTGTTCTTTCATTTGTCCTCTCTATACCCATCAAAAATATATATGGCTCAATGATGTTCTCTCAATATTAATGGCTAATATATTCTCCTCCTATGTAAAGAGAAAGAAATAAGCCCTATTACTACTAAGCTCTAGAAGAGCAGAGGTAAGTGGCATACTCTTCCCCATTCCATATGGCTAGATACAGAAACAAAGGATAGTGGTCAGCAAATAGGGCCACTGAAACATGTGAAGATCCAGAAACCTATAGGAAATCAATTCTGCAGATCTGAGCTGCCCATTGCCAGGGCCTTTCCCTCCAGGCTTCTCTCTAGCCTCTCCTTCCCTGTGTCCACATAGCCAAGCTGGTAGCCATGTGATATTCGCTGCCCAGCCTACAGTTACATTCTGTAACCCTTACAAATGTGAGAATAGTGCCATAGAGAATTCAGGGGAGTCAGAGCAGCATTAACTGTACAGAATTTTTTCTCCATAACATTTGAAGTTCCTCTGGGGAGCAAGTTGCTTAGTGCAGGTGTTCTGTGGCCATGCCCCATTTTTCTAAGCAACCCATTAGCCACATGGATCTCTTGCAGATGTGAGTGAAGAAGGATAACATCCAGTGTAGCCACATTCCTCTCTTCATAGCCCTCCTTATGGTTATTTCCACAGGTTTACTCCCACACATGGGAGCAAAGGGGCCCTCTTTCCCAAATACAGACCTATTCTGTTTAACGTCATTAGAGAATTAAAATCCACTAACTCTGGCATCCTCTTCTGGATGATCTATTTCTACAATATCATTTTAACAGTAAAACAAGGAAGACGCACCACTATATTCCACATATAGCCTTGCTCATCCATTACTGAGTGGAAAGGTAATTCTCTGAAATTCACATTCAATAGTTTTGTTTATACAGCACAGAATTGTTTTCTCTTTTCCTAATGTTGATTTCCCCTACACCATATACACAGAATTACAGAACTATATGAATCATCTCTACTCATCCCAGATTACTCTCTCCTTTCAAGGTCAGACTGAAAATTAAAACTTTAAGAATTTATAATTACCAGTGTGTTATCAATTCTGTTTTTCCCCCCTAGTTCTTCTACCATAATCAGCCTGTGAAATCTGTATTTTGATCTGATCCTGGGAAACCCACAAGTAACAGAATACCTATGCCAAAAGTTAAAAACAATAATTGTGATGCTCAAGTATGTGAACATATAGAGATTCAAAGTTACCTTCATTAAGGAAGCTTTCAAAATAGGCAGAAAAAACAACATAAGACCCTTCAAATTTTCAGAAGCTTTGAAAAAAGTCACCTGAGTATGCAGAAATTATTAAGGAAATACTAAGTATTTTTAAATCAAATTGTGCACAGAATATGCATTTTAAAAACTGTCCTCAAATATTTGTTATCCACAGTTTAAGTAACCACTTGACCTGACTCTGTGTCTCAGCTTTTCAAAAACTGGCTTCTGGTTTTCCAGTCACAATTCTGCACTTTCAAAAAATCTGCACCCATATTCCTATGTTCGCAGTGAACTGGAGGTTCAAATATTAGCTTTTAGGCATCTAATTAAATCCATCATTTGCACTCACAAATCTGGGAGACTATTAATAGGGGCAAATCAGGTAATTTGACATCTAACTACCAATACTTGGTGTCTGCTTTTAACTGTGTGCAGAAAACTGTGGGCAGAGGCCAGAACCTCAGCTGGTGTATACAGGTGTAATTCCACTTACTGCAGTACAGCTAAACTGATTTACAACAGCTGAGGATCTGGCTGATATTTTTGGTGGGCACAATCTGCACTTACTAAAAGGAAAAAGGCTGAAAATCTATGTCCCTTAACTATGAATTGTGTTAAAAGCAAAACAATTTTCTGAAAATTAGATAAGTATTTACTTGCTATATCAGAATGTAATGAATATATAAAAACTAGAGAATTATTATTTAATTTATAATCACACTTTCCCAATGAGGAAAAGCTAAGGAATAAACAAATGAGGCATTATTTAGTGGGGAATCATGGAGTATCAGGGTTGGAAGGGACCTCAGGCCATCATCTAGTCCAACTCCCTGCTCAAAGCAGGACCAATCCCCAGACAGATTTTTTCCCCAGATCCCTAAATGGTCCCTTCAGGGACTGAACTCACAACCCTGGGTTTAGCAGGCCAATGCTCAAACCACTGAGCTATCCCTCCTGCAATCTTTCAAGTGATGTTGGTAACAAACAGACAACAACATTATCATGCACATATAACAAATTGTGTGACACAGACACTAGACTGAAATGAAATTTTAATACTGCATATTGCCATTCATCATTTCTCTGCTAGCAAAGATAAAACATTTAGATAGGCAATGAGCAAAGGCCAACTCATCAGAGCTATCACCAGGACCAACAGAAAATCATGGACAGTAAGAGTCGAACACTTTAAAAAACACACATTACGTTCATGGGTAATACAATGCTCATGTTGTGCCAGTTGCATTGGCTATTCACTGTTGAAATGCATATTAAGTCCAGAATCCTGCCCTCCATCTCCCTCCAGAAGCTGATTCAGCACACTGAAACTGAATGCATGCCTAACGCAGAAACTGCACTTTTCAAAGTGGCAGTAATGGCTCCATGCCTGCCTGGATACTATTTAAAAAACACAGAAAAATAGAGCAAGCAGGAGGGGATGGAGGAGATGAAAAAGTAACGAGATGAAGTAAAAAGGAAGAGAACAAGGGAAAACAGCAAATTATGAACGAGAGCTTCTGATGCACTGATGAAAGAGTGGCATGTAAGCAGAAAACTTCAAACAAAATATAGACATTCCCAATTTAAAAGTTACCTATCCTCCCACATTCTCCTGGTCTAAACTTGGTTTTATTCTAATAGTTGATTGGGAATCTTCCTGTTTTATGTCCCAACACCTACATGTCACTTCTGAGTTTCCTTCAAACTTGTTAAATATTTTTCTCCTTACTTTCTCTTTTATGCTTGTCTCACTGCAAGCTTCAGCTGCTTTTTCTGAGAAGGCCCCACCTGCACTAAAATTATAACCGAGGCAGGGGAACACGGACAATAGAATTGTCCCCTCACTCAGTTACAAATAGTTAAAAGTTGTAAGTGTGTCCCCATAACAAGGCTAATACCATGGACATTCCCAGGCAGGAATCCCCACTACCCACGTCACAGATACTAAGGATAGCTGCTCTGTCTCTCCTGCCATGTAGAGAAAAGACTCAATAGCTAGGAAAGGAGGCAACACATCTTTACAGTCCCAACACCCAAAACGATTTAGGAAGGATAGGGAAGGATACTTGTGCTGAGAGAAGGTGTATGTGTTGAGAGGAAGTTAGAAGAGTGGCTGAGGTCATTTTGTGAAGTACGGAGGAGGAGGATGCACTGTATGATGGAGAGTTGTGGGCAGGAAGCACTTTGACTAGGAAGGGGAATTTAGCAGATTAAGGGTCAAATTCTCAATGGCATGCAGCTTGTTTGACACAGCTGAGGTGGGAGGCAAAAGTGGTTCTAAACTACCTTTCTATCACCCCAAGTCCTGCGGGCAGTCAGGGGCTAAATTGGCATCTGGAACAGTCCCTTAGGGACCATTCTGCAGATTCACTCTATGCATGCCTCCTCCTGTTCCTGACATGGCTTTTCCCTGCCCCTTATGCCAGATGGAATAATCTTTAACTACCTATCTAATGCAGAGCAAAGGCTTTAACCATGCTACCTTACCATCCACAGTGGGTTACAATCAATGAGTGTGGGAGTGCTAGAAGAAACTGGTAAGCAGTATGTTGAAGTGTGAGAACTGAAGGGGATAAGGGGGCTAGAGAGGACAAAGTTGCAATAGTAAAGGCAGGAGATGATCAGAACATAGACTAAGGTTTTAGGGAAAAGAACCAACAGAAATTAGCAACGGCAATATGAGGGAAAAAACAGAGAGAGAGAAGAACAAGGTTGCCTGTCTGGTTCCTGCTCTGGTATTTATTTGAGCATATTGCCTTAGTTTACTTTTGTTAAGGTGCCTATAAACCAGAGGCACCTAGAAATTAAAAATTATTTTTAAATAATCTTTGCATGAGATTTTAAAATGCAGGACTCCTCTTCCATTGAAAGAAATGTATTAATGTGAACAGGCATTGAAGTTACAAAATTCTGCCTCTAAAACCATCTTTACCAACAATAAATGTTTGTTTCTATGGATCTGAAAGGGAAGAATGAGAGTGAGTGAGAGAGAACTTGAAGAATAAGTATTTCTGCAAGGGCACAGAATTCTTATATCCAGTGGCGAGCTGGAGCCAGTTCGCGGGAACCGGTTGTTAAATTTAGAAGCCCTTTTAGAATCGGTTGTCCCGCGTGGGACAACTGGTTCTAAAAGGGCATTTAAATTTAACAAGCGATCCCCTCCGCGGCCCCAGCTCACCTCAGCTCTGCCTCCTCCCATGAATGTTCCGCCCTGCTTCTCCTTCCCCCTGCTTCCCGCGAATCAGCTGTTCACACGGGAAGCCTGGGAGGGCTGAGAAGCAAGCAGGCTTCCCGCTCAGGCCCAGGAAGACGGAGCTAGGGTGGGGGGAAGAGGAGGGGAGCAAGGAGGGCCATGGGCTCGGGCCAGTCTCCAGCCCTGCCCGGCTTCGGTCGCATCCCTGCCCGGCCCCTTGTCCCTGGCCACTCGGCTCCTGCCAGGGCCCTCCCAGGCTGTAGCAAAAACTATATTACACAGGGGGTATCTCTAGTTAGGGTAAGCCCTTTGCAGAACATCTTTCTGCCAAGGTTTGCCACACCCACCTGGGGAAGTAGCAGGCTCCTGTTTTCATCAATAACTAAAGAAATCACAGACCTCAAGGGTGCAAGTGAATTAATAAAGCCATGCCTCATGGTTGAAGATCAAAGAATCATAGAGTTAGAAGGGACCGCAAGGGTCATCTAGTCTAACCCACAGCAAAGATGCAGGATTTGTTGTGTCTAAACTGTCCAAGACAGATGACTATTCAGCCTCTTTTTGAAAATCTCCAGTGAAGGAGCTTTCACAACCTCCCTAGGCAGTCTGTTCCATTCTCCTTACAGTTAGGAAGTTTTTCCTGAGATTTAAAGATGACTGAATTCACATTACAGCATCTAAATGAAATATATATATCCACCTGGCGAGGCCTGGTGAATATGAGGATAGTCTGCCACATATCAACCTGCCAAAACTTTCTACATTGGCGGACTCCCTCTCAGCCCAAGAAATTGCCATACCTTCAAGAGAATAAGCCTTAATTCCCCACAGGACAAGGAAGGCCCTTTGTTTTGTAGGCTTCTCCAGTACAAGAGCAGATACTGTATCCTGTTCTGGTCACACTATCTCAAAAAAGGTATCACAGAAACAGAAAAGTAATGAAAATTATCAGTGCATGGGAAGTCTTCCATATGAAGAGAGGATATTGGACCAGGTTAACTACTGGTCTGATCCTAACTCAGCATTGCACATAAAACTGAAATATCCAGCCAAGCATCAAGTTTCCTTTTATACTTGAAATTCAGGAACAATTCTGAATTGCCGCCGAAGCCCCGGACATGCCACCCCCTTCCATGGGCCGCCCAAGCACTAGCTTGCTGCGCTGGTGCCTGGAGCCAGCCCTAGGTCTATGGGTAGGTCACAGTTATGAGGAAGTGGATCAATGATAATTAATTTCCTCCAAAATCAAAACAACAAAACCAATTATTCAGCATTAAAACACAGAAGAGAATGAGTTGCTTCCTTCTGGGTTTCTTCTCTACTGGCTCGCCAAATTCTCAAAAACAAGATCCCACCCAAGATGAATAAAATCCATTGTGCTCCTTTTTATAATCCAGTATGAAACTGTTTGTCAGAGCTGTCCTCACACAATTTTCTATTATTTTTATTAAGTTGTGAATCAACTGAGGTATTATTTAATTCATAGATGCAGAATTAAAATTTTACGAGGCTACAAGATACCTTCATTCTAAATAAAGGAAAACAAATTGTAAGTGCATTAAAAAGAAAATCCATTCTAGAGTCTTAAACTTCTGCCAAAGAACTTGTGCTTAAAAAGAATCTGCATGTCCATTTCTTACATAGCCAGTTTAACAATGATGGAAGTGAATGCAATTTTGTGAAGTACACCAATAATAAATAAGAATTTATCAGCTTCACTTGAGCATTACATTTACTTCTGAAAAGTGTTCAGTTAGAGTGATGGCTTGCACAGCATTAATTCTGCAAATCTCGCTGATTCCAGCTGTTAGGTACAATTTAGGTACTGCATCTGCAGCCCTATTTGCTTATAGCCAGTTTTTATTTCTGAATTCATTATTTAATTTGTTTTTAGGGATTGGATTAATTTTGAAAACTGCATGCAGGTATGAAGTAAAAGAACAAAATTGCTCAGCAATCTGCATGAGGCAAAAATAGGGCAATAAAAAGATATGAAGTGTTATGTTTATCAAAATGCTTCTATGTCTGAATGAGTGAGGTCTGCCATTCCTGGCACATTATTTAGGTACTTTTGGAAGAAAGAAATCTGTTCAGTATGGCTTGAGAGAGAAAAAGTGAAGTGAAAAACAACAGTCAAAATCAAGAAGAGAGTAGGCTACAGTGCAAAATGTTATTAGCCGTTGGAGAAGCATTTTTATCCATCAACCAAAGAACTAGGAAACAATGAAAACGGTCTCCAATTGCAACTCATTCTTGAGTACAAAATAGCACAAGCAACGTCAACAACATAACAAGAATATTCCCTATAGAAGATGAGGGCAATAGAAAAAGTCAAGTCTACAGTGCTGAAAGGGTGAAGGGGAAGGTAAATATAATGAAAAGAAAATGCTCCCTTCTATGACACAAAAGTGGAATAAAAGAAAAAATGATAATGAAACTGTGATGTGCACTGTATATTTAAAAGCTAAAGCAGACATTTAGAACACAAACATCTCAGGCTCTTATCTACTTGAGCTCATACAATTTCCCATGAACTGTATTACTCACTAATCTTTACAAGCATGCAGACTGGGTTACTGAGAATGTCTTCCAAATACTCATTACAGTAAAAGAACATAAACAATGTTGCATATCTCACTGCAGTATCATTTTCTTCCTACATAAGAAATTCACATTGAAAAACCATGGCACTTGCCAACATGGTGACTAAGTAAATTAAAGGATGAAGTGCCTCACTCATTTAATTCCATATGTTTCCTCTGTTAATGTTACATGTAGAAATTATGTATCAGAGGGGTAGCCGTGTTAGTCTGAATCTGTAAAAAGGATTGTCTTGCATCTGATGCAAGTGAGGTTCTTACCCACGAAAGCTTATGCTCCCAATACTTCTGTTAGTCTCAAAGGTGCCACAGGACCCTCTGTTGCTTTTTATGTAGAAATTCAATCGTATGACTTAAAAGAAAATTATTTACATTATAACTGAAGTAGATAAAGTAAAAAGAGGAAAGTTTAAGACAAGTTTTTCCTGCTCATCAGCCAAATGTAAGTTTATATAACTAAAATACACTGGGGTAAATTTTGTTCCCACTTACAGGAATGCAAGCCTACTGATTTCAAGTTGCATTAATGCGAATGAGAGAAGAGTTTGGCACATCATCTTCTACTTAATAGCCTAAGGACTGTAACTTGCACTGCATTATACCTCCACAACCAATACAACCCAACATCAGTTCTTGCCCTGAATATCTTACTGATTATATCATGAAGAGAGGTTCATAATCCTGAGATACAGCCAGTCCTGTCCATGTGAAGTAGAGAGCATCTCATGATGTCCAGCACTGATTCCACCACCATGTTAAAAAGTAATACTGATGGGCTCCAAAGGAAGACTTCACTCCTACTTAAAAGAAATTAGTTGCCATTGTTGCACACCTGAAAGGGCACAGAGGAAGGAAAGCTGGAAGGATAATAGTAGAGTCCCTCTGTGCTCGGATTCTTTTCTATACAGAAATTTAAAAAAGGTGATAATTCCTATGGCTTTTCATGTACAGTAGATAAAAACAAAATTCTAATTTCTACTTCAATCCTTACAATTTTCGAATTCTAGTAGGCATAGGTCTGGAAGAAAATATGAAATTGTTGCTGATAACATTTGGAGATGACACACACACATTACTGGAGTGGCAAATGATGACAAGAACAGGCCACTTATACAGAGCAATCTGGATCATTTGATAAAGCAGGCACAATGCAACAATGCGATTTAGTACAGCCATATGCCAGGTCATATATCTGGGAACAAAGAATGCAGGGCATAATTCTAGGATAATCGGGGACTATATCCTGAAAAGCATGGTGGAGAACAATAACAAAGCTTAACAATAGCTCCCAGTGCCATACTGTGTCTAAAAGGGCTAATACAATCCTTGGTTGAAGAAACAGGGCACTATTGAGTAGGCGTAGAGAGGTATCTTTAATAACATTGCTAATCTTGAATTAGTGCAAGAATTTTTAATGAATCTGTAAACTCAGGGGTTGTACCGTATGACTGGAGAATTGCTAATGTAGTTCCTATCTTTAAGAAAGGGGAAAAAAGTGATTCGGGCAACTACAGGCCTGTTAATTTGACACCTGTAGTATGCAAGGTTTTGGAAAAAATTTTGAAGGAGAAAGTAGTTAAGGACATTGGAGGTCAACGGTAATTGGGACAAATTACAACATGGTTTTACAAAAGGTAGATCGCGCCAAACCATCCTGATCTCCTTCTTTGAGAAGGTAACAGATTTTTTAGACAAAGGAAACACAGTGGATCTAATTTACCTCAATTTCAGTAAGGCATTTGATACGGTTCCACATGGGGAATTATTAGCTAAATTGGAAAAGATGGGGATCAACATGAAAACTGAAAGGTGAATAAGGAACTGGTTAAAGGGGAAACAACAACGAGTCATACTGAAAGGTGAACTGTCAGGCTGGAGAGAGGTTACTAGTGGAGTTCCTCAGGGATCGGTTTTGGGGCCAATCTTATTTAATATTTTTATTACTGACCTTGGCACAAAAAGTGGGAATGTGCTAATAAAGTTTGCGGATGACACAAAGCTGGGAGGTATTGCCAATACAGAGAAGGACCAGGATATCATACAAGAAGATCTGGATGATCTCGTAAACTGGAGTAATAGTAATAGGATGAAATTTAATAGTGAAAAGTGCAAGGTCATGCATTTAGGGATTAATAACAAGAATTAATGTTATAAGCTGGGGACGCATCAGTTGGAAGTAACAGAGGAGGAGAAGGACCTTGGAGTATTGGTTGATCACAGGATGACCATGAGCCACCAATGTGATATGGCCATGAAAAAAGCTAATGCGGTCTTGGGATGCATCAGGCGAGGTATTTCCAGTAGAGATAACGAGGTGTTAGTACCATTATACAAGGCACTGGTGAGACCTCATCTGGAATACTGTGTGCAGTTCTGGTCTCCCATGTTTAAGAAGGATGAATTCAATCTGGAACAGGTGCAGAGAAGGGCTACTAGGATGATCTGAGGAATGGAAAACCTGTCTTATGAAAGGAGACTCAAAGAGCTTGGCTTGTTTAGCCTAACCAAAAGAAGGCTGAGGGGAGATATGATTGCTCTCTACAAATATATCAGAGGAATAAATACCAGGGAGGGAGAGGAATTATTTAAGCTCAGCACCAATGTGGACACAAGAACAAATGGATATAAACTGGCCATCAGGAAGTTTAGACTTGAAATTAAACAACGGTTTCTAACCATCAGAGTGAAGTCCTGGAAGAGCCTTCCAAGGGGAGTAGTGGGAGCAAAAGACATATCTGGCTTCAAGACTACGCTTGATAAGCTTATGGAGGGGATGGTATAATGAGATTGGTCTTTGACTATTAGCGGTAAATATGCCCAATGGCTTGTGAGGGGATGTTAGATGGGGTGGGATCTGAGTTACTACAGAGAATTCTTTTCTGGGTGTCTGGCTGGTGAGCCTTGCCCACATGCTCAGGGTTTAGCTGATTGCCATATATGGGGGTCAGGAAAGAATTTTCCTCCAGGGCAGATTGGCAGAGGCCCTGGGGGTTTTTCGCCTTCCTCTGCAGCGTGGGGCATGGGTCACTTGCTGGAAGATTCTCTGCACCTTGAAGTCTTTAAACCATGATTTGAGGATTTCAGTGGCTCAGACACAGGTTTGATACAGGAGTGGGTGGGTGAGATTCTGTAGCCTGCGTTGTGCAGGAGGTCAAACTAGATGATCATAATGGTCCCCGATGACCTTTTGGGGTCCCTTCCAGTTCTATGAGATAGGTATATCTCCATATATGATTCTATGATTTAATGTTGCCCTACTGGAATTCACCCCATTCAGCAACCCTCTCCCTTCTGTTTCACCTATATTGTAACCAGGCCAGATCCATGCTCTCCGGCATTAGTTTTAAAAAAACAACAACACAAGATTTGTCATAGCAAAGAGACTCAACCAAGATTGAGAGAGGTCACTGTCTAGAGCTTAACCTGCTCTTTGGCCACAAAGGCCTGGAAGTCCACAAGATGAAGGGTTACAACTGCAGTTTTGTAAGCTCTTTGATCCAAATGAATCTCAATGCCACAGCTCAGAGCCATGTGCATTCAGCCAGTCTTTGCTCTAGCAATAGCTACCTCAAACTGTCATTTTGGGGGTTGGAAGTGTAGCTGGGAGCATTCTTGGGGAGGAAATACTTTTTCTCAACTGCCTTCAAGAGGGGAGCAGAGGTCTCAGGTATCTTCCCTACCACTTTGAGCAAATCGTCCAAAATAAGGCAGAAGGACACCACACCACAGTCTACTAAATGGGATTTCCTGGCTTGTGTACCTCTCAGTTGAGAGCCTTGAAGATAACTGAACTGGCACTAATTCAAAGTCAGCCACCTTAGCCTGATTCTTAAGAAACTGAGGGAAAAATCAAATCCCTACATGTGCAGTTACTCTCCTCTTCAATACAGATATATTTGGCATGATCAGAAGAGTCCTATGGTTCATCTGAGTCCAAGTGGCAGCTTTTCCCTCCCTGATCATGACCCTGCTCTTACATAGGTAACTGATCCTGATGAGTCTACACAGAAGCCTGGATTACTGACAGTGCTTTGAAAGGTGCCGATACTGGCTTCACAGAAGCTACCTGAGGCTGTAAAATCTTTCCCTGGGAAACTCTGAAGGGTATTATGGGGGAAGATGTTCAACCCTGGCCCCCTCGAAACGCAGGCCTAATTTACATCCCACCCACTCCCCTGACCTGGATCCTGACTCCACAGAGAGCTCTGTGCAGGATTCTGGGAAGGGGAAGGGACAATGCTGACAAGGCAGTTAACCATACCCCTTCTTCCACACACATTGTTCAACCCCAAGTAACTTGACTTTTAAAAAGTGGCTTATGTGCACAAGCAGTAATTACAATATAGTTGGAGTTAGTAGTGATCTCTATATTTAGGCTGCATAACACCTCCTACTAAAGATCCTTACAACCTTTCTGTTAGAAGCTCTAACACTTCCACTCTTTGCAGCAAACCTTTGAAATTCAGCAGAGGCAAAGCCCTGGAGTTAGAGACATGCCTTTTGCTTTTCCCATGAAATGCCATTCAGGTTTTTCTGAATTACGAACCATTAAACACTGCCTTTCTCTTGCTTACATCACTCTGGAAAATTTTGGCAGCCTGTCGACATAAGAACTCAACTTTTACATTCTAAAGCTGGTCCCATGCAACTACCAGAGCAGCAGCAGCTCTAGTAGCAACAGCACTGCACTGGGAATGCCTGGATACCACCAGAGCAGCTGCAGCAACAAGGGAGATAGCCGGACAAGGTTTCCCTCATAACACAAGGATTCAGTGTCCCATTCCCCCTAACCAGTTTTGGGGGCACCACATGGAACAGGAACCCCCCACTTCCCTGTGTGTAGTGGGGGGAGAGAGATTGACTACCTTCCAGATATAGTACATGGCACCAGCAGTCCATCCCAATCCCAGGATAGCAGCCTTCTCATGCTGTCAGCTAACATAGACAGTCCTGTAGTAGAAGTCTGTGCTACAGTGCCGAAGGTTCAGGGTTCAAACCCTAGTGATGATGCCTGCTGGAGGGGTTGTACATAACAGCATTTGTTTTTATCCTTTTCCTTAAAAAACTAGGAAATACATACATTAAAAGAACATTATTTAGCTTGCAAATTCAAAACACTGGAAAGTCCATGGAACCTTAATTTGGCACATGCATTATAAAACAAATACTTTAGACATTTTTACTCTAAGGCTTGGTCCACACTGGGGCGGGGGATCGATCTAGGAAACGCAACTTCAGCTACGAGAATAGCATAGCTGAAGTCGACGTTTCCTAGATCGAACTAAGTTTACTTACTGCGGGTCCACGCGGCGCAGGCAAGCTCCCCCGTCAACAGTGCTTCCTCCTCTCGGCGAGCAGGAGTTCCGCAGTTGACGGAGGAGAGCTTCTGGGATCGATTTATCGTGTCCAGATGAGACGCGATAAATCGATCCCAGAAGATCTATCTCTACCCGCCGAATCAGGCGGGTAGTGTGGACCTAGCCTAAGTGACTTAAGAGCCTAAGTCCCATTGAAGTCACTGAGGGTGTGTCTACAGAATTAAAAAAATAACCACGGCAATGAGTGACAGAGCCCAAGTCAACTGAATCAGACTAGTGGCGGGCTTGCGCTACTGAGCTAAAAATAGTAGTGTAGACATTCCCAAATCAGGCTGGGACCCAGACTCTGAGCCCCTCCCCCTCGCTGAGTTTCAGAGGTCCGGCTCCAGCCCAAGCGGGAAAGTCTATACTGATGTTTTTAGCCCCGTACTGGAAGCCTGGGTCAGTTGGCCCAGACTCAGACTCACTGCAGTGGATTTTTTTTTTTCCTGCTGTGTAGGCGTACCCTTAGGCATCCCGGTTGCTAAGTACCTATGTCATTTTTCAAAATAGGACCTACACACTTTTGAAAATTTTATCCAGTCATTAATTACATGATTACATACTACTTTTCCATACAACCACTGCCTCATTCAGCAAACACGGAGGATACACCAGGGGACAGAATCACAGCTGTACAGGCAATCATAACTCTCATTTCTTAACTTTCAGGGGCTGGACTTTTCAACTTCAATAATATCCTTTTAACTTTTTAAAATGTAATAATACAAATATACTTAATACTGCATATATTCTTGATGATTGATAGGTTAAATTCACAGTATAGATACTACAGAAAATCCCATTGAACGATAGTAATAGCACTGATTAATCATAATGATTCCATTCATACTGTATCAGGTCAAGCAATACAGATGCTCACTGACTTATGCAAGGCATTCCATTACGGAATGCCTTGCATAAGTTGAATTTTGCGTAAGTCGGAGACGTATACCCGACAATTATGCAAAAAAAAAAAAAAAAAAAGCTTACAGAACTTTTTCCTGTAAGTGCGGGTTTGTGTAAGTTGGGGAGCGTCTGTACACATGAACGCAGCACAGCCTAAAACTGTTTTCTGAGCACTGTGATACTTTGTTATAATGGGATGAGCGGAGTGTAGAAAGAGGGCTTTCACAATGAATTTTGTGGCTTTTGTTGGTTTAAGTCCTTCCACAGCGGGAGCCGGGTTTTCAGACCCTATCTACTTTTCAAAGTATTTTTTTAGGATTTAATAAACTACAGAAATTAACTGTTGCCTGTCAAAAATTTTATTACAGAAGTACATAAAGTACTGCCTTTTTCTGACAGACTTAGGCAAATGTTTTCTACAGCTGCCTGTCCTAATCACCATTGTCTAAAGTGATAGCTACTGGCAATAGCAAAGCTCATCACCTGCAGTCTCCCTTGTCACTGTACTCTACGCACAACAATCTTAAGGCAAACAGATGTTTCTGCCGTTTTAAACCACAGGAAATGGCCTGACTTTCTCCCTTTTCCTTTCCTAGAAAGGAATACTAGCAAAGAAAAACACTGGCACAGCTGTACTCAACACTTTCCTTATAACAATGTATCTGTGTGGGAGCCATGTGATGACTGCAAATACGGAAACAAATAAGCCGGGGGAATAAAATGTAGTATGCAGAAGAACAACAAAAAATAATTCACTAAAAATCAGAATCAGTGGATTTTATATTAAGTTGTTGCATTATAGGTAGACTAGATTACTCAGGGGAATAGCAATGAAATATACAAAAGCCTTCACTACTAGATCACCAGTAAGAATCCTGTCTCGTTTGGTAATGTCCAAACACCTATGTGAAACGAGTCGGGGATCGCAATCCAATTTCAAGTGAACAAATGTCCACATCACCAAAAATCTCCACCACAACTGGCATCAATGTCAGATGTCAGGGATTTGAATGGAGCATAATGACTAGGTTGGAATGGACATGGTGACTAAATTACAGCCTTATTTTTTTAAGGAGGTCTTTCCAGGTCAGGGTTGAGGCACATAAGTGAAAACTCATAGTACTGCTGCCTATGCTGTACTTTTTCTGTGAATAAACAAAAGACTTCAGTTTTCATTGCTGTTAAGCTGGCACCTTCCACAACATCAGATTCACATTAAAGAGGAAAAATGTTATTGAAGTTACTGCATTACAATCTCATTCATTAATAGGGGAAAAAAAACTTTGAAGAAACCATTACAAGAGAAAACATTGTAGTAAATCCAACTGCTGTATGGGATGATTATGAAATTATACTATAAGTAATAAAAGCTTATACTGTAGCAAAAAAATACTCTTTTGGATAGTGCTTTTGCAGTAAAATCCATACACAGCTAACAGATACATTCATACTGCCCTCTCGTGGTCTAAAAGTAATATTTCTAGCTGCACTACTGAATTGTTAATCTGAACCATCTATCTCCTAACTCTCCATGGTTAAGGTCACTATGCCCTCCCTTGACTTTTAGCCCTCTCAAATCCACTTGTCTTCTTGTATAGGATGCAGCCAATACCACTTTGTGGTCTGGCTTGCATTGATACTAGGAGACCAGTTTAATTCTCCTCTCTCCAGAGAGTCAAGGGCAGCACCTCCACAACACATCTAGTTTCTCTTGGCCCATTCAAAAGGTACATACACCCTGTGGTGATTCTAAATCCTTCCACAGGAAGTATATTGGATCACTGCATCAGCCCAGAGTATGGAATAGCAACTCCATAATTAAAGGTGTATAACCTATTACAATCCAACCCCTAGTAGTTACTCCAACATAGCTTTCTCAGGCCTGGTCTACACTGGGTGGGGGGAATCGATCTAAGTTACGCAGCTTCAGCTACATGAATAACATAGCTGAAGTCAACATACTTAGACCTACTCACCGTGGTGTCTTCACTTCGGTGAGTCGACTGCTGACGCTCCCCTGATGACTCCGCCTGTGCCTCTTGCGCCGGGGGAGTACAGGAGCCAACGGGAGAGCACTCAGGGGTCGATTTATCACATCTAGATTAGATGCGATAAATCGACCACCACCGGATCAATCGCTGCCCGCCGATCCGGCTGGTAGCGTAGACATACCCTTAGTTCCTATTAAAATGTCATTGTCTAACGGGACCAGTAAGAGGATTAAAGTGTCCAGAAAGCATTTTTCAGCATGTTAATAATAAGTAAACAAAAAGGCCTACATAATTACTCAGTAATATCAATGGCATCTTTATCATTAACTGTTGTCTCTTCCATAGAATTCATGACACTAATAGGGCCAACATGTCACATCAGTGAACATGTATGGTCACAAAAAAATTGCATTTGCTTATACATGTGTATTGTGGGTGAGACTGATCCTTCTGTGCATACAGCCTAAATAACGGGAATTTAGTAGCAGAACTAAGCTAGGGTTAATTAACAGGATGCCCATCCCATGCACTGGCTGTGCAGGAGACTCTCCATGACTCTATTCCTGGTGTAGGTTGGAATAGTTACCACTTTCCTCTTGCACTCACACAGGACTGAACTGAATGCACCCATCCATTTTTAATCTGCAGGTTTGACTGTGTTCAAGCACCTGCAGTTCTTCCATCCAGGAGTTTGTGACTGGTGTACATCATAATCAGCCAGCCTTCTTAAAACAAAAGTATTGTTCATTTAGCAGTAGTAACAAAATATTAAAGAAAAAGAATTTTAAAACAAGAAACATATGTCCATCTTACCTAAAGCCATACCATACTATGATGTGACTTAAGCAAGCCTAGCTTTGTCCAGACATCCCAGGAGAGTGCCCACACCTCAGTCTAATTTCCCAAAACAATTCCTCTCCCTGTCTTGAGAGAAAGTCCCTTATTAATTCTTCCAGAGTTCCTTTGTTTAGTATTCATAGGCTTTTTCCTGTCCCCGTCCAAACCAATTTTGTAGGTTGACTGGAGAGGAGGCAAAATCATGCAAATAGTCCTGCCATTATCCCTTAACAACTTTTAAGTGTTTGCTGACAGGTGGCTTATCTTGTGCCATTCTTTTCCTTCCTGCCTGTTTTTTCCAGATAGTCCCCTGTGAGTTAAATCAGTATCCTCATGCACAAAACAATGATTAGGACAACATACAGTATTCATGAATTATTACAGAGCTGCTTCTAATCCATTACTCCTATTCAGGGTTTAATTTGAGTCCCCTTCACGGGCAGAAGCCGTCCCCACAGCCACATCAATTCTTCTGAAGGGTTAAAGTGGTACTCATGTAACACTGAAAGCCTGGTGAAGGCCCTCTTAGGTGAGTGCATTTCACCTGGTGTGTGCTAACTGGGTAACTATGTAACACTGCATACTCCTTTGTGGGCTTTTTGTGGATACAATAGGTCTGGGTAGATTTATATAGTTTCCTGAAATGCAACCAAATTTGAAAACACGCCTTGTAGCGTTTCATCACTCTATTCTTATGTCCTGATTTTCCTCTATTTACATTTATATAATTTCCACAGAATAAATGAAACTGATTGAACGTTAAGGTTGCACTGCTAAGCATTCAAAAGTCTGACAATGCCAAAATTAAGTATACATTAAGATACAGTCTTAAACTGCAGGATCATGTGAGATACACCCTTTTAATATTTTTTCATTCTTACACTATAAAGTTATAATGCTACAGCAGATTTAATTTATTTTACACAATATAATCTTTTCTAATTAAATCTACTAGCCAGTGGGGGAGGCAGGACTGTGCTTCCACCCTGCTGCTTTGGAGATGGCATTGCAATTGGCATTATCCAGGAGCAGTCCATAAGTTCAAGGAAGCAGGGGAGTGTGGTGATGGTGGAGGGAGAGAGATGGACAAGGAGGAAGGCTTCCAGCACTCTTCCCCATCTACTGTACCTATACAGAGGCAGTAACAATATGCCCCTTAGTCTGTAGTATGTGATGTAAATACAGGAGGAAGTAGTCCCAAGGGGAGTGGATGAAAATGCAAAGTTTAGGCAAAGCTGTCAAAGGTGCATGTTAAATGAAATGTATCCCATGGATATCACCACCTCATGTGACATACACTCATAAGACAGTCCCATTCTTCATAACTGAACTAGTGTTGCTTTAATTATTTTCATTTTTATCCTTGTATCCGCTCATTGTTTTGCTTTTTCTTTGTTTCTATACTTCACAAGTGTTTTTAATTTCCAAAGGTTTCTTTTAAGGCTTTCAAACTCCCTGTATTGTGGTGAGACAGTTTTAAGGAATTTTATGTTATAAGCAAATCATTTAGGGATTCTTCCAAAGGAAGGGGGAGGGAGGGTGTACTCTGTGATCCCTTTGACAAGGGTTTGCAGTATTACAACATCAAAAGCGGGTGTTCAGTTTCCAGTGGCTTTTATTTCTTGACTAAAAGCATGTGGTTTAGGTGCATTTGTAAGATATCACATCTCTTTTGTCATTTTACAGACTCCTTGTCATTGAAAATACTGGAACTCAATTAAACTTCAAGGAGGATTCTTTTCAACTCTAACTGAAGACAACACATTATGATATTAAAAGGGATTCAAACGGAGCCATATTCATGGGGGAAGCTGGACAGACCTATATAGCTGGAACTCAGTCAGGTCTTGTTTTATTTTTCACAGCTTTCATCTGATTGAACAATTATGTTTTTGATTTTTTTTTTTAATTCTGTAAATGAACGGAGTGCTCATGAAAGTGAAGGATTAATAGCACTGGCAGGAGAGAGACATAGCATGACTAGGTATATAGAAGTTTCATCATACAGCTCTGCCAATGTTCCTCAGTACTGACCTGCTATTCCAGCCCTGGGTCTTTTCTGAACAGTTTGTCAGTTCTGCTGAATTGTAGCAAATAACATGGTGGGGGAGAAGTTTGCAATGTTGACAAATGGAACCTAGGATAAGACCTAAATCTTCAAATTCATTCACACTTTTACCTCACGCAGAGCACTCATAAGCTGCACTGAGGTGCTCATAAAAATTCACTCACATATAGCCACATTCTCTTTATACGCATAATTAACATTTCTTGCCAGACAAAAAGAAGCATGCTAATTTTTTGGCCATGAGCAACCTTTGTCAAGGTAGCTCACAAAACAACAATTGGGCCTTCAAGTCTGCTAGCAATGTGAGTGAAATAGATTAATCTTAATTCTGTTGCCCAAAGAGCTCTGGGGAAAAAGTAAGCAACCAAGTAGCCCTAGTTATTCCTACATACCTGGAACATCCAAGGTCCAGGTAGCCCATGTACGGAGGGGTCTTACACCGTGCAGGCATGCAGTCTTAATCAAGCTAGCCCAAAGAAAACTGTGCTTAAACAGAGGTTTACCCCTTCATAGCCCATCTTTTCCTCTTATGTGTCAAATTCTGTGGTCAAATTTCCATTGAAGTCACTAGGAGTTTTGCCTAAATAAGGACTGCAGGATTGTCAGAGGCTGAAGGTTTATTACTGAATCATAGAATTACAGACTTTAAGGTCAGAAGGGATCATTATGATCATCTCGTCTCACCTCCTGCACAACGCAGGCCACAGAATCTCATCCACCCACTCCTGTATCAAACCTGTGTCTGAGCCATTGAAGTCCTCAAATCATGGTTTAAAGACTTCAAGGTGCAGAGAATCTTCCAGCAAGTGACCTGTGCCCCATGCTGCAGAGGAAGGCGAAAAACCTCCAGGGCCTCTGCCAATCTGCCCTGGAGGAAAATTCCTTCCCGGCCCAAATATGGTGATCAGCTAAACCCTGAGCATGTGGACAAGACTCACCAGCCAGACACCCAGGAAAGAATTCTCTGTAGTTACTCAGATCCCACACCATGTAACATCCCATCACAGGTCATTGGGCATATTTACCGCTAATAGTCAAAGACCAATTAATTGCCAAAATTAGGCTATCCCATTATAACTACTGATCCCTAGGGGAGCAACCACAGAGGGGGACATGACACACTTTGCCAGTCAGTCACACACCTCTGTTAGAGAGCAGGACTCCCAAGTTCTAATCCTGGTTCAGGGAGGGTAGCATTGCCCCGTGGTTAGCGCAGCAGCGGCCAAGCAGTGTGGCCAAGCCGCTGAGAGCTGCCCCCTGGCTCCAGCTCTGCCAGAAGTGCCGTTGTGCAGCCTCTCAGTGCCTCATCAGTAAGACGGATGCAACTGCCCTTGCACAGGGTCTGAGGCCTCGCTCAGTGCAAGTGTTTCATAACAGTCAATTTTACAGAAATAGCATGTCATCACAAATCCAGGGTTATGATTTCACAGCAGGTGCCAAAAGAAGGAACGTGGGGCTCCAAGGAGAGAAGTCCTAAGACAAACAAAATATCTAAATGGCAAAGTCAAATAAAGCTTGTGCAAAGGTGATTTTCTGAAAGCAAGAAAGTCCCTCTTTGAAATATCATGGGGTCAATCATGGATTTATTTCAAAAATTTGAATCAGGATAAATGCTACCTGAATGAAGTCTGAGATTTCACTGAGTCTCCTAAATAGAGAAATAAAACTACTTTATGCAACACTTAAAGTAATAACAGTAAAAATTGTTGTGGGCTGTGCATTCATGAGTGGTCTTCAGTACACTACACCAGAAGAAACTACTTTACAATTCCACATTCTAGATTTATTCCCCTACATTAAAGTTTTTTCCTAGTCTAAATAATTTTTTTGTCAGCCAAGTAATTTCTATTGATATTTCTAGTAATTATAGGAGTCCTAAAATACTGAGCAAAACTATTAATAAAAAAGTTAATTTCAGCCAACACAGCCATTTAGTAAAAGCAGGCCATGCTACAATACAGTGTATCCAAGCAGTGATTGAGAGAGTTAGAGGGGCAACACACTCAACCAAACAAGTGCTTTGTATCACTGTAGAGAGAATTCCTTTGGACAAGTCGGGAGTGTTAACCAAACCTTCAACCCTTTTTATTCATAAAGAGAGTTGGTATGATTCAATTCTTTTGAGGTAAAGAAGATAAAAGAGGAGCAGGGACTCTTTGCATCTGAAGTCCAGCCCAACCCCAGAAAAAAATCTTTAAGTTTAGCCCTAAGCACTAACTCTTTAAAGGTGACCACATTATATCCAAGCTACATTTAATTCAGGATAAATTAGTATAGTTTGCAAACGTGTTACACCTGTTTTGCAGGAGATCGGAACAAGGACCAGTCTTGAAAATACTTAGAAAAGCTATAATACTTCCTAGTAAATGATAAGGCTTTGTCAGACAAGGAACTGTTAGGATGCTCACTTGACAAAGCTGCCACCCATTTAACTTTTACAAGTCTCTTAAGAGTGGACAGAATAGCTCAAAATGGAAAACTATTATTCTGAAATAATGGCTGCTTAGAGGTCCCTCCTATCATTAGCAGCAATTACTCCATACAAGGGGGGAGTAGGTTGGAGGTTTTTAAAATGTGGAATAATGTTTTTATTAATAAATCAAAAGTTATCAGGTAGCAACATTTGTGAATTAAAGAACTGAATTACTTGTGCCTGAAGAAAGCTGTAAACATCTATTGGAGACGGGAGGACAGCTCCACAGCATGTTAATTTTCCAGATGGAGTCCTCCCAATCTTACCCACCTCCAAAAGAAAAGGGAGTTTGTAGCATTCAGAGCAATCCTGAAACCACTAAAATATCAGCAATGAAAAGCAACACCTTTATGGAGAGTTAACAATCTGACTAATGTCTCACTTGTACAGACTGAGTTCTAGTTCCAATCTACATTTAATAATAATCAAAACAAATTTTACACGTCTTCATCCCTAGGCACTCTGATATCCTTAGGCATTTGTCATTTGAAACATGTATTGCTCACCAATTTATGAGTGTTTCTAAGCTGCACTGCACAACCACTCCTTGGTAAGAATTTTTATTTTATTTTACATTGCAGTAGTCTATAAAGTTTAAAGAAACTTAGCATTTGTTTAAGCAATGGAGAAGGAATAGCAAATAACAGAAAACATACAAACCTCTGATTGTACATGCCCCGGAAGTTGTAATTTGCTCTATAGTTTGGGATTGGCTTTGGATCTAGTGGCCTGTAGATGGCAGGCTCTCCCCTTTTCATAGCCAGACCATTCAGTTCCACTGTTGGAGTTATACTGCCTGTAAAAAATAAGACTACATGTAAGACTCTTCAATAGTAAAGCATGTTAAAACCATACATACAGTGTTTGGGGGCGAAGGGAGAGGAGGGGGGGGGGGAAGAAAGGCTGTAAAACAGATGTTGATTTTCCTACTAAACTAAAAAAGCAGTGACTAAAAAGTTGCATCAAATTGCAGTATAAAATTGGGGTAAAGATCCAGTTTTAATCACTTAATGTCAACAAGCACTTAAATTGACATCTTCATGTATTCTCTTGGAATTTGGGCAGACAACTCTGCCCAAATGAGATTACTATGATTAGATTGTTCAAAGCTGACTAACCAATCTCAAGAATGCCTTTAAAATACTATGAAACTTTCTGAAATTAGTACTGGTAAAAGAATCACGTCTCTTTCCACTGGATGCCATTAAATAAAATGATGAAAACCAAAAATCTCTTATACAAAAAGTTTACAGCTATTGAAACAAGATAGCAGTCGCACAGATTACTGTAGTCATTTAATAACAATTTGATAGAAGTCAGAACTAAATGATCTAGTTTCAAGAGAGGTTAAACCTATGACTAAAATTAAAATTAAAAACGTAAATTTTAATAACTTATTAACTGGAGACTAAATTCATTAAAATGTAGTGCTACTACAGCCATCTCCTGGCCAAAGACTGCAAAATAGTAAACAAACAACTACCTTTGTGTGTGTAATTATTTATTCTCCAAAATTTCAAATGAGGCTCCAATAATCATAAAATGCCCTATTTAAAAAGCAAAACCATTAGAAGAGTCAAATCATTTAATATAACTGCCTTGTTATTTACTTCAGGGGAAATCTAACTGGCAAATTATAAACCAAAGTGTGTCCCACTTCTACTGCGAGAAGAAAAATCCAAACTGAGTTTAAATAGGTGTATTCCATTATCTAAAATTATAATCAGATGTGTGCACTAATCCAGCCCAGAAGAACAATAATTATTATAATAATAAACCAGTTATTCAGGTTTTATGTGCCAATGCTGCAGGTTTTATGCAGTACTCAGGCTAAACTACCATTAACCACAATTTTCCTCAAATGAAGGACTACAAGGACTGCAGAATTGGACTTCACGGGACTATGAATTCAGCTAAACAATAAAAATACAGGTAGTCACTAGATCAGAAGATACCTGTGCTTTGAAAGAAAAGGTCTTAAAGAAAGATGACAGCGTCACACGAATGCCTGTATATTCAATCAATTTTTCAGCTTTAAGGGAAATTCTTCTTACAGGCAGTCCTCGGACTTATGACACTATTGGTTCCTGAAAATTGTGTCGTAAGTCAAAAAGTCGTAACTCAGAACCGCAATCCGGTCCACTGAGGACCAAGCGTCAAAGTTGAAACCAAGTGTTGTAAGTCAAATCAGGGTATCAATTCAGAAACGTCGTAAATGCCGTTTGTTGTAAGTCGAATGTCGTAAAGTCGAGGACTCCCTGCATTATTTTTTCTGTTATATACTTTTCAATTAAAAATATAAAAAGAGGGCTAGTCCAAAACTCCTATCACCTGTATAACATGCTGCCACTCCAAGAGACAAATCCAAGGCCCTTCTTCCTCAGGGTCCTGCACCTGCTTCCACTGTACTAAACAGAAGAAGTCCCATTGACTTCAGCAGAAACAGGATCAAGCCCCTAGCCAGCAGGGTCTGGAAGAATTATAGGAGTAATATGCTCAGCCCTAAGGGAGTGGAGATGGGAAAGAAAACCCTACATCATTTACAAATGATCCCTTCAAGACTAGGTTCAGGCCACTATTGATGGGATCTGGAGAAAGGTTTGTCCAGACCTCCTCAGTCAGACAGACCCTTAGTGCAAAGTGAATCCTTCTGAAAGTGGTTGAGAGAAAGTAATGAGGAAAAATTGTAAAACAAATAAAGGGATCTTTTTACATTTCATTAACTACTATTTTATCAAACAAGAATAAGTCATTGAGATGTGACTGAGATTCATAAGCACTGAGCAATGCATTTCCTGCGTCTGTATTTTATTTTCTCAGGTACATCAGAATATGTTGCATGCAGTGTGCAACATGCAAGTAACATCTCCAGATGAAGGTCACATGACTCCACAAATGTCATTCTGATTAACTGAATAATAAAGTATGCAGAACTGGCTGGAAAAAATAATTTAGGTTGCTACAAAGGAAAATCTATTAGTCAGGGAATTATGTACTGGAGTTTTTGTGCCAAATTCTGCCCTGATTTCTACTTTCACCTTCAGTGGCACTGAAGTAAGTCAGGTAGAATTTGGCCCTTTCCCTGAAAAGCCAGTTTGCCAGCTTCAATATTCTTACTAATGTAAAAATGGTCAGTTCAATCTTGTTACTTTTGTGCTTGGTTACTGTTGACCACATAAACTGGCTTGTACCTTCAGAGGTGAGTCTTGCAGAAGTAAATGTATTCACGTGCAGTTCAACAGCTTCTGCTACAGCAGATAAAAAGAATTACCATGCATACTCACTGTAAGATTCTTAATTATATATTACCTTATCTTCCAGCTCTATTTATGCCTACTTTAAAACACTCTATAAACCGCTATAAAGCATCTAAACCTGATGTTCCATGACAAACAAGAAGATTCATTATTTGGAGGGAAACGAATAGGCAACACACCTGGGTTATTATTAATGTTATTTTTGGGTGGTCTGGGAGTTGGTTTGGGAAGGTTCGTTTTGTTCAAAGCTTTGCTAGCAGCAGCATGTTGAGCCTTTTTAATACTGCTCCCTTCCGCTTCCCATGTCTGCTCTCCAAGATTCAGCTGCACTGTGAACATCTTCAAAAATATAAAGAACAGGTAAATAATGGCAAGACTGTCACCAAGGTGAGTTAGAACAATATATGTGAAACACTACCCAGATGGAGAGGAACTGCGTTCCTTTATTTGTTGTGATACTTTGGGCCAAATTCTGTTCTCAGATGTATGTATAGGGTTCCCATTGAAGTCACTAGGCAACATTTGGCCTTTAAATGTAAAAATAAATCACATAGCATCACACCAGCAATCACAAAAAGTAACTAAATATCAGCCTGATATTCTTGGAGGGATATACAAATTAAATTTAAGAGCCTGATTCTTTCAGTCTTGCATCTGTATGGTCACTTACATCAGTGAGAAGTGGGTATAAAAGTTTACCAAATGAAAATAGTATCATTTTTACCCATTTTGTATGGGTGTAAATGACTATAAAGCTTCAAGAGAGTAGAGAATCAGGCCTGAAGATTTTTACCCAATGAGAGTCATACAATATTTTTTCTAACCAAATTTTTCTTCAAAAAAATAAAGCACATACACACAAAGCAAAAGCCCCGGCAACCAAGGGATCTGTTCAACAGTATAAAGTATAAAAAAATTGTGTTGTCCTAAATTAATTTTGTTTCTTTAACATGAGCTCTATAATGCAGACTAGGAACTGAAAAAACTCAGATTTAACAAAGTTGGCTATTGACTCAACTCTAAAAACTTAAAAATCAATAGCAAAGAACAATCTCAAGCAAACAATTCATCACAGAGTAATAACCAAGCATTATAAAGTGTGAAAAAGAAATTCTAAAATGTATTTAAAATATTAGGAAGTATCTCTATCATAAGCATATAATAATTGCGCCATTTACATTTATGCAGTTTAAATTGAAAATGCAGCTTTCTCGTAACACTCCACAAGGGAGGGTAGAAAAACAAATGAATTAATTTTCTTTCAAATATCAAAGTATTTGAAAAAGTATTAATCCAGATTCTAATCTCACATGCACATGGTACATTACAGCTTGCCTTGACAAACATACTGCTATACATTTTGGAGATCCACAGAAATATATACACGAGACTAACAGGTGAAATTAAATCTTTTATTTAGTTGTTCTGTCCATCTGGGTTTTTTTTTTTAAGTGAATTAAATGTGCTAGATCAGGAGCCACAAATTTAGAGCTGGGTGCAACAAGGTGGGCTCAAAATGTGCATGCACATGCCACACCCCAAAATATTTGCATATGAACATGCAAACTGGGTAACTGTCTGCTTAAAAACTAGTTCTATATTGCACATGACTGTACAAATGCATATTGAATTTGTGAATATATATCTTTCTCTTAAGCTCAGCTTTGAAAATTTGGCCATGTATGTCCCTGAGAATTTTAGCCCAGGAACCAGGATTACAGTTCATATCACTAATTAACATCTCATTTATCTCAGGGTATGTCTATACTACCTCCTGGATCGGCGGGCAGTGATCAATCCAGCAGGGGTTAATTTATTGCGTCTAGTCTAGACGTGATAAATTGACCCCCACGCGCTCTCCCGTCAACTCCTGTACTCCATCGACGCGAGAGGCACAGGCAGAGTCGATGGGGGAGTGTCAGCAGTCGACTCACCGCAGTTAAGACACCGCGGTGAGTAGATCTAAGTACGTCCACTTCAGCTATGTTATTCACGTAGATGAAGTTGCGTAACTTAGATCAATTTCCCACCCACCCCCCAGTGTAGACCAGGCCTCAGTTATACTCACAACTGCTTGGGAAAAAAAGGAAAAACATCCTTCATTAACTTGAATTCTATCAAATACAGATAATATCAGAGTACTAACCTAGGCATAAAACCTTGATATATTTATTTTAAGAGAATAGCTATTCAATCAATGAACAAATTGTTTACATAAATTATTGCCAATAGAACTGAAATCTTATTTCTGGATCGAGAGTTAAAATATTTGTATTATACAAGAATGTACCAATATAATGTTTCTGTGGAAGAAGCAGATTCTCACATTTCTATGAAAATACGAATGATAAAGGTCTTCTATCTAATCTATATATCCATCTCATCTCTCTCTCCCTAGCACAGTGTGTTAAGATACAAGATTTCAAGATAATAAATACTAAATAAATAAATAATAATGGTATGCTCAGTTGATTTCCATAGCTAGAGAACTGACTTTCTCACTCAGTATGTTTTAGCCTGATAGAAGTCTCCTGCAAAGAACGAGAAAGAGGTGGAAATTTAATTAAAGAGATCAAATTGGCCAAAAACATTTCAAAAAGGCTCAAATAATCAATTAAAGGCTTGGAGACTGGAGGTCCCAGAAGCCCAAGGCTTTGCTATGGTTTGATATGCATTATGGATAATTTTCTGGGGATGTTTTTATTCCTTATATCTAACTTAATTACATTATAGCAAAACCTAGGCTTGGTCTACACTAACCCCCCAAATCGAACTAAGGTACGCAACTTCAGCTACGTGAATAACGTAGCTGAAGTTCGAAGTACCTTAGTTCGATCTTACCTCGGTCCACACGCGGCAGGCAGGCTCCCCCGTTGACTCCGCGGTACTCCTCTCGTCTAGCTGGAGTACCGCAGTCGACGGCGAGCACTTCCGGGTTCGACTTATCGCATCCAGACAAGACGCGATAAGTCGAACCCAGAAGTTCGATTGCCAGCCGCCGAACTAGCAGCTGGGTATAGACGTACCCCTAGAAATGCAACACTTGTCATGATTTGTCCCCTTTCGCTCCACTTCTCTTTCCTCTGTATGAAGAGCTTTTCCTTCTCCTTCCTGATCCTGCAACGTGTGGAGTCTCTCAATTCCCTCCCATTCCTTTGCACTCCTGTCTAATCTGTTTTGCCTTTTTTTTTTTTTTAAATTAGTTTATCTCCTAAAACTCACTGACATAGAAGCACAGAACTAGTGGCCAATTTGACAACCCATCTGAGAACAATACCCTCCAAAAACACAGTTTGGGCTCATGCAGGGTCTCTGTCTTGCCTATGCTCAAAAATGTTTGTATAGAGGGCACAGTTTCCACTCACACACTGATCAGACCCTCTGGAAGGGCAACCTCTAGCAATTGTAATTTACTGCAGGTGAGTTCCTTCTTTCTGTGGAGCACCATTGTTATTTGCCTCTTTATATTTGATCACAACTGTTAACACTTACTTGCCAGAAAAAGAAAACCACAAAGGAAAACAAAGAGTTTACTGGCACCGATGTCTGTCATACAGACTGCCTGCATTATAGTCTCTGAAATTTATGAAAACCATTAGAGAAGGGAGCAAAATATATGCAACAGGAAAGTAGCCCTTGACACACTGTGTCCAGGCAGTCGCATGGGAGAGAGCAGCAGCAGTTCATGCCTTTAGGGTGTACGTTTTTTCGGACAGAGACTTTGCTTTGTTTAGCATATTTTACCCGTTGTAGAGCACCATGTTCAGTAATAGAAATAAACACACAACAGCTACTATAACAGTATCATAATAACAACTTCTATGTAAATGTTTTCTGTGGGCCAAAGCATTGCAACTATGTCTGATCTTATTAACATCACCCTTGTTCTTCCTCACACTCACCCCTTCTTTATTTGTTACTTGTTGGGTCATTTTTAAATTAGACTGTAAGCTTTTCTGGGCAGGAACCTAGTCTTTTTATAACCATACGTCCTGTAAAGCACCTGGCACTCTTCCAGGGACAGTAAACATAATTAATAATTATAACAAAATATACATGCAACAGTGAACAGAGCTAAGCATCAAGAAAAAGTTGTATACTTGCCTATTTGCTCAGATGAGCTTCTAAAACTCAGTTTCCTAGCTCTACATAGGAAGCATCCAACAATTTTAAGACATTAGCCTCTAAGGGGCCAAATTAGGAAACCCCACAAAAGCACTGCTGACAAAAGTCAGAAATCTAATAGAGGCCCCAAGGTATTTCATTAGCAGTAATTTTCACATAGATGATAAAACGTACATATCTGCATTAAAACCAAAGTGGACTATTCTGCATCCTGCTGTGTTTCCAACATGCAGAAGTGAGATTATAAATCTAAAGTAACACAAATCCCTTGATTATTGATGAATGTTCAGGGAAGATACAGGCAAAATGAACCTTCCTGTATGCACCTAACATTTCATAGATATACCTATCTCATAGAACTGGAAGGCACCTTGAAAGGTCATCAAGTCCAGTCCCCTGCCTACACTAGCAGGACCAATTTTTTTTTGCCCCAGAGATCCCTAAATGGCCCCCTCAAGGATTGAACTCACAACCCTGGGTTTAGCAGGCCAATGCTCAAACCACTGAGCTATCCCTCCCTCTATGGCATAGTCACTGAACAATGGTAACATAAGTAAACAGGAGAACCAGCAATGGAAGGGTTAATGAAAGAATCATTACATGTAACCTGAGAAAAATAGAGCCAAAAGCCCAATCCTGCAAGGTCCTGGGTGCCTTAGTAGTAAGCATGGAATACTTTCCTCTCCCACTGATTTTGATAGACACTGTTGCCATGACCCTTGTGCTGTCATTTATACCACTGCAAAGTGGGTGCAAAACATTGCCAAACCAGAATGGTAGTGTTTTACAACCACTTTGCACTGGTTACAATGCAAGGTGCAGCATCAGGAGGGCACATACAGAACTTCTCAGGAGAGGCTAAGCAACTTGCAGAAGGCTGGATGTTATTAACAAGAACTTTGCTCAGCTGCTCTGCTCTGAAGATGCAGAAGGTTCTCTAATATAAAATCTCATTTTTGCTCTCTCAAGCAAAAATTTTTAGTCATCTTTCTTGTGAGTCTGCCCTAAAGAGGGAAGAAATTTGAGAACTCTTTCATGTAAATATGATCCTTTAGGTCCACTGCCATCTGAATCCACCCTGACATATTCTCACAGATCACAGTTGACTATCAAAACAGGATGTGAGACTAGACAAGGACGCTAAGTACTTTAACACCACTGTGAGCCTTAAAGACCCATTGAAACTGTGGACTACACAAGGTTTAAAGGAAAATACTGTGATACTTTGTGCTTTAAAACACAGATATAATCAGAAGATTTGCTATCCATATAACCAACTTTATGTAGACTAAATAAAACCGATTAACACAAAACAAAATGGGAAAAGACTAGCCCAGCAGTCTGTTAACAGTGGGTCTGCACTGCCCTGAAAGGGATCCATGTGCAATTGTCAGAAGCAGACTGCTAGGGTCCTGGAGGGGAAGGAGTGCTTTGTGCAGCTCAGCAGCGAACCCGGCAATGAATGATAAAGAAAGGGTGTTGATGGATTCTGAAGAGACCTTTAAGAGAAAAAGATGAAGGCCAAGAAGTATGATCTCAAGGGTCAGAGGATAAGTAAGGCAGAAGGCGATGATGAAAAGATCCTCAGGCTCCAAGAGCGATACAGAAGAACTTCCTAAAAAGCATAACAAAAACAAAGCAAAACAAAACCCCAACACTATAAACTTGATTGTGTTTGACAAGTTATCTGTTCATAACTTAAGGTATGCCTCATAACCTGGAACTGTAACCTTACCTTGGCATGAGCAGGCCCTCTTTCATTCAGAAGCTTATACAGGGGTTGAACTCTATTGAAACGGGCTAACTCATTTACCAGACACATTGGAGTTTTCTCTTTGGGGTTTGCCATGTTATCTTGGAGAGGAGCTGTAAATAAAGAGTCTGTAAAGTTTTTGTGGAGAAATGTACTCTTCACAACTTTGCAAAACTTTGCAAAAGAAGTGGTATGTTTAAAAAAGAAAAATACTCTGGCTAAAAAAAACCTCATAATATGCTAAAAATATGAGATTGTGTTAATGCCAACAAAACTGCACTTTGATAATACAATGTTTAAATACCATTTACACATTTATAATTTGAGAACATGTCTTTTATTGTGACCATTTCAATTACTTGCAATACAAAAAATCTTTCTAATAAGGAAGACAGCGTAGATGGACGTTTATATATTTTAACTTGTATGTTATACCATGTCCCTGAAAATTCCATTCTGCTCTGTATTCATTATTGGAGTTAGTTGTTCTTTCAGTGTAATTTCTAAACACTAACATAGAAGACAAAGAACTGATGAACACCTATGGTCCCATGCTTGTTTCTCCTCATTCTTCCCAACATTCTTTCAGACCTCTCAGCTACTACTAGTGTCCTTGTGGGTATCTTCCCAACTTCGTTCCTTCAACAATGTTGCAGATTCTGTTGTTTTCCTAAACCCAGATTGTTTATGTACTATATGTTTCTTTAATGTCTTTATCCTCCTGCTATTTCTTTCTTTCATCTTTGTATCTATCCCCAACACAAACCTGCCCTTCTGACTTACTTTGGGGTAACACTTCACTGTATTTTATACCCAATTGAGAACAAGAACTATAGCAGTTATTAGGTTATAAAGGAAATGCCATTTTCTGCCAAATAGACTGAAGACATTTTGTTCTAGGGAAGGAAAATGCACTTAGATAACTTCCTGCTGTACTAAAACTTCATTATAAAAGATTCACGTAGGATGTGGCAGAATAGTTTATTTTTTTCTGGGCTTCCATATCTCTAAACAATGCTCTATCATAAATCAGAATTCAACTAAAGAAACTAAATTCTGTAAACAGCATTAGAAACCAAAACATTTTTCTACAGAATTTTGTTTCTTTAGTTTTATTTTCTTTAGGACCTCATCCATTTATATTAAAAACTCATCAAGTGGATTCCCTTGCAAAATAAAAATAAGTATTCTAAGCAAAACATCTCCTTACCTGGTAAGTTGCTAGTAGGTGCAGAATCCACAAGACCAGCTGTTGGACTGTTACAGCTGGCAACTGATTCTGAAATAGATCCATTCATTGAGGCCTGTAGACCCAATGAACTTGCATTTGTTACTGATGGGAGTAGCACCGGAGGGGGAAGGGTAGGTCCAGAGAGGTTTGCTGCGGTCTGCATTTTAACTTGTGCCATTGTCTATCACTGCAATAAACAAAGATTTATAAGCAGAGTGCCTTCAGATTTTTGAAAGCCAAAATGGAAGTATTGATATCAATACTACTTTATATTACTTTCATGCAAGGCTTTTTGCAAACATTAATGAATGAAGCCTCACAACACCCCTGTGAAGAAGGGAAGAATTACTATCCCCGTTTTACAGATAAGGAAACTGGGGCACAGAGAGGCTAAGTGACTTACACAAAGCCATATAGCAAGACTATCCCAGAGCCAAGAATACAATCCAAGTTTCCTAGAAAACACGGGGGGCAACAAGTGGGGAGAGGGAACAGAACAGACAGATAGCTGGATGGGATGGAATCTCTTCACTTCCCCGGGATGGAGAATGGCAGAGCTCATCAGTGGCCGTGGGAGAGGGGGGAAAAGTTCCACATTACAACCCCCACCATGGTATAGCGAGCAGCTAAGCTGAGAAGTGGGATGAGGGAGATGTCTCTACTCTCCAGGCAGGGAGCACTCCCATGCACATCCACACAAGTTGCAGGGAGAAAATCCTAGTGCCTGTTCTGTGTTGTTATCATTCCTATGCACACTTTACTGCTTCTATGACCAGCTAAGTTCCCTTTAAACTGCACGGCCACATGGCAGCCTATTAAGCACCGCACAGGCGCTCAGGGTTGCGGTGGGAAGAGATGCCTCACCCCAGCCACAGACCTGCCGTGGCCGGAGTAGAGGCACCCCTCCCCCAACCCCAACCGGCGCTGCTGCGGCTGGGCGAGAGGCACCCTTCTTCCGGCCCCAACCCAACCCTGGACCTCCCGCGGCCGGGGGAGAGGGGCCTATCCCGCGGCCGGGGGAGAGGGGCCTATCCCGCGGCCGGGGGAGAGGGGCCTATCCCGCGGCCGGGGGAGAGGGGCCTATCCCGCGGCCGGGGGAGAGGGGCCTATCCCGCGGCCGGGGGAGAGGGGCCTATCCCGCGGCCGGGGGAGAGGGGCCTATCCCGCGGCCGGGGGAGAGGGGCCTGGAGCTGTTGCGGCTGGGAAAGGTGTCCCCCTCCCCCTCCCAGCCCAGTTGCTGCTGCAGGGAGAAAGAGCTGGTGGCAGTCCTCTCTCCCCACTGTAGCCCCAGGGCAGCCTGCACCCCAAATCTCTCATCCCCATCCAGAGTCCTCACCCCCCACACCCCAACCCTCTGCCCCAGCCCTGAACCCCCTCCCACACTCCGAACCCTTAGGCCCACCCTCGCCACACATCACCTCCATATTGGTGCACATAAAATTCATACCGCACATGCATGGGAAAAATTAGAGGGAACACTGGTGACCACATAAACATTGGCAGGAGAAAGAATAACTTCAAAATGTTTGGAAAGCTGCAGTGGAAGATGAACTTCCCAATACAGTAATTTTTAGAAATTCACCAATTAAATAATTCAAGTTAACAGTATCTCTTTAGGTTCCAAGCATTAACAGATTATTAAAGATAACCGTGAAGAAAGGAAAGTCTGAAACAATTGCTCTGAAAGAAGTGTGCACTGACTCCTTCTTCTCAGACTCTGAAGCCTAGTGATGACAGTTTAAATAAAGCCATCCAGCACTATAGATTCATTTATTCCAAGGCCAGAAGGGACCACAGTAATCATCTAGCCTAACCTCCTGTATGACACAGGCCATAAAACTTCCCCAAAATAATTCCTACAGCATATCTTTTAGAAAAACATCCAATCTTGATTTTAAAATTGTCAGTAATGGAGAATCCACTGTAATCCTTGGTAAAATATTCCAATGATTAATTATTCTCACTTTTAAACAATTATACTTTATTTCCTGTCTGAATGTAGCTAACTTCAACATCCAGCCATTGGATCATGTTATACCTTTCTCTGCTAGACTGAAGAGTCCATCATTAAATATTTGTTTCTCAGATAGGTACTTACAGATTGTAAACAAGTCACCCCTTAACCTTCTCTTTGTTAAGATATATTGAGTTCCTTGAATCTATCACTATAAAGCACGTTTTCTAATCCTTTAATCATTCTTGTGGCTCTTCTCTGAACCCTCACCAATTTATCAACATCCTTCTTGAATTGAGGACACCAGAATTGGACACAGTATTACAACAGCAGTCATACCAGTGCCAAATACAGAGGTAAAATAACCAGTCTACTCCTACTCCAGATTCCCCGTTTATGCACCCGATTGCATTCGCTCTTTTGGCCACATCACCACACTGGGAGCTCACATTCAGTTACCACACACCTCAAATCTTTTCCAGAGGCACTACTTCCCGGGATAGAGTCACCCACTCTGTAAGTATAGCCAACATTCTTTGTTTCTTGATATATACAATTATGTTTAGTCATAGTAAAACGTATATGGTTTGCTTGTGCCCAGCTTAACAAGTAATCTGGTGGTTTGTCCTCTTTATTATTTACCATTCCCTCAATTTTTGTGCAAACTTTATCAACGATGATTTTATGTTTTGTTCCAGGTCATTAATAGAAATATTAAATATTGTAGAGCTAAGAACCAATCCCTTCAGGATCCCACTAGAAACATGCCATTCAATGATGATTCCCTGTTTACAATTAAACTTTGAAACCTATCAATTAGCCAGCTTCTAATCCATGTAGTGTGTGCCATGTTATTTTTTATGTTTTTCTTGTTTTTTAATCAAAATGTCATGCAGTAATGTCAAATGCCTTATCAGAAGTCTAAGTAAATTACATCAATACTATTACCTTTATCACCAAACTTGTAATCTCATAAAAAAAGGATATCAAATTAGTTTGACAGTATCTATTTTCCATAAATCCATGTTGATTGGTATTAACTACATTATGCTCTTTTAATTCTTTATTAATCAAGTCCCATATCTGCTGCTCCATTATCTTGCCTGGGACTGATGTCAGATTGATAGACCTATAAATTACCCAGGTCATCTCGGTTACCCATTTTAAAGATTGGCACATTATTCTTTCTTTCAGTTTTCTGGAACTTCCCCAATATTCCAAGACATTGAAAATCAACATTAATAGTCCAGTAAGCTCCTCAGCCAACTATTTTAAAACTCTGGCATGCAAGATATCTGGACCTGCTGATCTTAGTATGTCTATCTTTAATAAATGTTGAGAGTTATTAAAGTTAGCTAGTTAAACATCCTCCTGAGATACTAGTGGAATGAAATAATTTTATTGTATGCTATGACATCATCATCTGTTTTCTTCCCAAATACTGAACAGAAATATTTATTGAAAACTTCTGCCTTTTCTGCATTATTATTGCTAATTCTACCATTTCCATCTAGTGATGGACCGATATCATTGCTAAGATTCTTTTGTTCCTAATATACTTTAAAACTTCTTTTTGTTGTCCTTAACGCTACTGGTCATAGATTTCAATTTGTGCCCTTTGGCTTCCCTTATCAATTTTCTACAATTCCTAGCTTCTGATTTATATTCATTGCTATCAACTTTCCCTTTCTTCCATTTGTTTATTTACACACACACACTTTTTTAATAGCTGCCTTCACTTGCTCTCTAAACCTGGAACTGTTTTTTTAACCAATACAGCCTTCTTCCTCAGTTGTAAGATTGTGGCTTTTAGGGCATCTAATAGTGTTCTTAAACAATTCCCAATTATCATTAACCCTTTTCTCATTAAATTCTTCCCCAGCTGATTTGGCTCATAATTGCTTTCAGCTTTGTGAAAGTGGCCCTTTTAAAGCACCAAGTATATCTATCACTGGTCTGGACTTTATTCTGTTTGCACATTGTAAATGTGATCAAGTCATTATCACTTGTACCTAAGTTACCATTAATTTTTAGTTCTCTGATCAGTTCTTTTTCTCTCAAGATGAGGTCTAATATAGAATTCCCCTGTGAGGGATGCAACACTTTTTGAATTAGGTAATTGTCATCTACAATATTTAAAATGTCCAAGGATGTTTTAGTACTAGCAGCATGAGACCTCCAGCATATGACAGCCGAATTGAAGTTCCCCATGATCACACAGCTTTCATTCCTACACAAGCAGCTGCTCATCCTGTTCTCTGGTATGATTTAGTGGTCTTAACATAAAACAGAAGATGGGCTATTAATTGGTGTATCTGTCAAGACAAATAAGTCTTGCAGTGCTTGTCCCCCTTTAATCAGAGGTCTGTGAGGTGGATGGGTGGTTTGAATCCTTCCTGTAGTTGAGGAAGTGGCAGGGGAGCCCAGGTCTGCCGATTCCACTGGGCTCTAACTAGGGCCCTAGGAGGATCAACAGTGTCTGGCTCCCGAAAGTGCCCTCCGAGTTATCCTCCTTGGGGCACCCCCTCCTGTTCTTTCTCTCTCCCAGCTTCCAGTCCAAGATAAGGTGAAAAGAAAAAGAAAAAAAAGGCAACCAACCAAACTGTCAGCTCCAACCAGGCTCAGCATATAGTCTTATTCCCTCAGGGAGGCTTCTCCAGCACCCTTGTCAGGACCCTTCAGGGTAGATCTGTCCTCCTCTCCCACACCTTCCTCTTTCTGAGCTAGGTTGCTCCCTTTTCAACCCCTTCTCCAGTTAGATCAGTGGTTCTCAACGTATTTACCATTGTGGGCCATATCCGCAGCTCTCTGTGTTATGTGGGATACATCTACACAATATATATATACTACCTGTATGGCCCTGAGGATGTCACAGGGGCTGCAGCTGTGTGCTGATTGGGCTGCAAGCGGGACATGGGTTGAGAACCACTGAGTTAGAGCGTGCTCTGCAACCTGGAGGGATGACACTACTGGGCCCAGTACTGTCCCTTAAACCCTTCCAGCCTAGTGTGGGGTTCGTATACCCCATCACAACATGGAATAACTTGCAGGATTAGAGCCTTACATCATAAGATTTTGGCATTGGTCTTTCTATATATTTGCCCAGTACAAGGGAGCCCTGATCTCATTGGAGACTCTGCGTGCTATCTCAATACAAATAAGTAAATAATAAAAGGTGGCAAATAAAATTAGGCCTAGCAAGTGTTTCACTTTAATTGACTAACATTTCTGAAGCATGAGGAAAAAATATCCCTACATATTTTAATTTGGCAAATATTTTAATTTGGACAACCATTAGACTACTAAAATGTATGTTAACATGGCACTAACTGATACCGTGGAAAAACTGACAATGTGAACCAATGTTCAAATTAAAGGAGGTTGGAAAGATTTCTGTACTGAAATGCACAATTTGCATAGTGCTAAACCAATCCTGCCATAGATGACTTTTTAGCTCTAGCTCAAAAGAGGGAACTTCTGAAGAGGAAATGTTTTGCCTTGGGAATGGCACCAGATACCATTGTGGCAGAAAATTTTCACAAGGGATATCAGAATGGAAGGACTGAAATTCAATTCAAATTCTGTTTAGTGCCACATTATACCACCAGATCTACACCACAGAGATCAAAACTAAAGGTTATTTTTACTTTTAGGGATTAAACAGCAGCACCTACACTTAACAGAGAGTCCATTTATATACTCTAGTCTTCCAAAATAGAAAATACACTTTGTTCCCACCCAAAGCAGAATGGGTGTGTGTACGGTAACTAGCCAGAACACCAAATCATACTGTACCTTCCAAAAAAGTAGATCAGAAGGGAAAATTTTAAGGATAGTATTGTTCACAGGGAAACTAATTTCTTCTCTTCAGATACTCCTTTGTGTGGTCAGTTGGCTGGCTAGACATGGGTTTTTTTATGTAAGCTTTTTCATTTCAATAAAGAAATTCAACAGCAAAATAATAATTTGCATTTACATAGCAACTTTCATCCAAATAATTCAAATATCTTTTCAAACATTAATTGAATCAGCCTCACAACTAAAATAGTATTTTACTCATTTTACAGATAGTAAGTTAAAGCACAGAGAGGTTAAGTGATTTAAAGGCTAAAAAACAAGTGAAAGGCCTCAGAGGCAGGAACAGAATTCAGCAATTCTAACTCCTAGGCCCTCCTCTGCCCATTAGATCACAATGCCTCTCTAGCACCCAAGAATGCTATGTGCATTTGAGATACTACCTGAAGTCTGCTGGATCCTTAAAGTAATTAACAGATCACAATGCTAGATTAATATATTAATATCTGTCACCAATGTCCTTCTGTAATTACATCTCTACCCCGATATAACAAGACCCAATATAACACAAATTCAGATATAATGCGGTAAAGCAGCAGCTCCAGGGGAGCGGGGCTGCGCACTCCGGTGGATCAAAGCAAGTTCAATATAACGCGGTTTCACCTATAACGCGATAAGATTTTTTGGCTCCCGAGGACAGCGTTATATTGAAGTAGAGGTGTATGTTCCTTTTATATAATGAAAAACTAGCCAATTTTTCTCACAATGGCAGCCTGAAATTTCAAAAGAAAATGGAACATCTACGTAGAGAAAAATAGAGATAGAGGAGGTGATTAATTATTGCATAAACATATAAAAAAATCCAGACTTTCAAGATGAGCAAAATGGGGAGAGGAGGGTTTGTTTATTTGTTTGACTTGATTCACAACATTATTCATAGAGTCATAGATTCTAGGACTGGAAGGGACCTCAAGAGGTCATTGAGTCCAGTCCCCTGCCCGCATGGCAGGACCAAATACTGTCTAGACATCCCTGATAGACATTTATGTAACCTACTCTTAAATATCTCCAGAGATGGAGATTCCACAACCTCCCTAGGCAATTTATTCCAGTGTTTAACCACCCTGACAGTTAGGAACTTTTTCCTAATGTCCAACCTAGACCTCCCTTGCTGCAGTTTAAGCCCATTGCTTCTTGTTCTATCCTTAAGAGGCTAAGGTGAACAAGTTTTCTCCCTCCTCCTTATGACACCCTTTTGTGAGAGATAAAACTACTTCTATTCTATTGTGTTTGCTAACAACTGAGATAATTTTCTAGTATTTTGTAGCATGTAGCATAAATGTCAGCATAGAGGCAAATATTTGACATACAAGCATTTTGGTTCTGGTAGGACACTTAGGCGGCTCACACACACTACAGGTAACTTATACGGAGAATATGCGTGTCAGGCCTCTTACATGCATGATATATGCCATTCCAGAGTTGTAAACGCTGCATAATTTTGATATGCTGGGATGTATATCAGCTAATATACCGGAATGTATATCAGCTGATATACCTTGGTTAAAGCGGATAGGCAGCTAGCCACCCTTCATTCAGCTGAATGGAAGAAGTAATTAAGATCCTTTATGGAGTAAGACAGCAGGAGACAGTGGAAGCCACCACCCAAGGCAGTAGGCCACATGCAAGGTTGATCAGTAGCTAAGCCATGTATGCAGAAGGGTTTTCCTGGAGACTGACTGAAATGTTGGGGCATTGACTGGCTATAGCCGTGTGTGGGAGGCAGAAAGGCAGGCAGACAATAAGAAAAAGCTAACAGAAAGGGTGAGCAATCATCCTGAGTATGGCTCTGAGAGGGAGCACAGAGAGGGCTCTTTGGGAGACTAGACTGGCTGCAAAGGCAGGTTTGGAAACGGCAAGCCAGGAAACTGCCAACTGTTATTTGTTCCTACTGTGTTCAGGGAAACAGGACTTTATGTACATTCTTTGTAAATAAATATGATTGCACCAAATACCTAACTCATATAATCAATTTCCCCCCTAGTGAAAGCAACCCAAATATTGGCTAACCACTCGGGCCAAAGGGACAACAATAATAGATATTTCACAGAATTATATCTCTGCTTAATTTTCATTGTACCTTTAAATGCATGCTGCCAGCTAGTTCTAGCAGTAAGTTACCAAAGGAAAGTAGGGGCCCAGTCCTCCAGGTACTAAGTGCCCTCAGCTCCCCTTGGCTTTGCACAAGGCACTCAGCAACTCATAGAATAAGGCCCTACGGACCTGGAAGCTCAAAAGAGAGGGATATAAGATAGCTAACTAAGAAAAAATGTGACCCGAACCAGATGACATGGCCATCCTATGGGGTCCTTTCCAACTCATTTTATTCCAGCATGTGACAGTGCTCATAGCAAATATAATGCAACAAGCTTTCCTCCAGTTAATAGTATGGCTTAAAAAATCCAATCACCTACTCACAGTAGCCTGTGGGAAACTCATTTTTTCAACCTGTGAACAGGCAGCACCAGTCCTCCTTTGCTGCTCATAGCTTTTGCAAGCAGCTGCACCACGAAATTAACAAGACTAGTCAGTTTCACGACGACCATACAGAACTACACAGCAGTGAAACTGTCACAAATGATGACAGGTTTCAGAATGGTAACCGTGTTAGTCTGTATCAGCAAAAAGAATGAGGAGTACTTGTGGCACCTTACAGATGTCACTTCACCGTGTAGCACCCTGGTAGAAACCCTACCAGTCTGCCTTTTTCCAGCATGTAGGAATAGCAGCAGTGGTGAGCTGGAGCTGGTTCGCGCGAGCAAGCCGGTTTAGTACCGGTTGTTAAAGGGGTGGGCAAACTCCGGCCCGCAAGACTGTCCTGTCCGGCCCGCCTGAGCTCCCGGCTGGGGAGGCTCCCCCGGCCTCTCCCCAGCCGGCGCTCCGGACCGCTCCTGGGCAGCTCTGCAGTTCCTGCCGCTTTGAGCGGCATGGTAAGGGAGTGAGGCTGCAAGCTCCAGCAGGCCGCATGGCATCCATACACGCTGCCCTGAGCAGCATGGTAAGGGGGCTGGGCTGGGGCTGGGAAGAGGGGTTGGATAAGGGGCTGGGAGTGGTTGGAGGGGGCGGAGATTCTGGGGGGGCGGTCAGGGGACGGGAAACGGGCGGGGTTGGCTAGGCGTGGGAGTTCCGGGGGTCTGTCAGGGTGGTGGTGGATGGGGTTGGGGCAGTCAGGGGACAGGGAGCGGGGCGAGTTGGGTAAGGGGTGGGGTCCTGGGGGGCAGTTAGGGTGGGGGGGGTCTCAGGCTTGTACTCACCTGGCGGCGCTTAATAAAGGTTCCCTACCGGGTCTTCGGAGGCACTTCGGTGGCGAGTCCTTCACTCGTTTCGGGCCTTCGCCGGCACTGAAGGACCCGCAGCCGAAGACCCGGAGTGAGTGAAGGACCCGCAGCCGAAGACCCGGAGTGAGTGAAGGACCCGCAGCCGAAGTCCTGGTAGGGAACCGGTTATTAAGATTTTGGCAGCTCATCACTGGATAGCAGGGTAACTATGCTTCTCAGTAGTGCCTTGGCCCTGGACTCATCAATGGCATTCCTGCCCTCCTTTTCATACCTGTCTCTACCTAGTAAGTTTAGTCCCTCATCAGGTGAGAGTCTGGTAAATTTATTCAAACTGTGATTCTACCCAGCACTAAGATTTTTCTCCCGTGTTAAAATATGACAGAGAAAATATGTTAAAAGGTTATGAGAATATGGCAATACTGGGACTGCTAAATAAGAGGATATTGTTCTAGATGGCCCCTATTGAACCAAAGGAAAAGATGCAACACATCACAGTTGGGTACGCTGTAATGTTGGGCTGCAGAATTCAGTATTTGGAAGCATTCTACTTACAACATGATTAATACACTAACAGATCCCTAAGTTACTCTTGGAGTAAAGTATGCACCAGCCATGCCTGCTTCTTACAGCCATGCACAGCTGGCACACACTTTTCTGTTTTCATTATGTTCTGATCCTAATATTACACGGCCATAAGTAGCTTTCTCATATTGGTCCATAGTTGTGACAAGTGAAATTATTTTTTCTAAACACTGTCCAGGATGATGCCTGGTAAGACCATTTTTCAGATTCTCCATTGAAGCTTTGATCTTTTAGTATAAACAAGTGTACTTCAGATCAGACTGTTCCCAGGTAAGAACACAGTTAACTTTAAGGAAAACATTTAGTAGGAAACCTATCTGTTCTCAGAACTGAACAAAGTACCTTGAACTATTAGCAAAAGTCCTAGGCCTAATTTATACTTAAAAAAGTCTTTCCACTATAACTATTTCAGTTATGGGTGTGATTTTACCAACAGAATTATACTGGTAAAAGCCCTAGTGTGCATGCAGTTATACGTATGTAACATTTAGATGAAAAAAACTAGAAATATACAAAATTAACATGTAACACATTAAATTGATTAAAAGCTGACTAATTAATAGATCTCAAAATCTAATTGTAAATGGGGAAACATTGGCTCTTGGCCGACACTATTTAACATTTTTTATTAATAACCTGGAAGAAAAAATAAAGTTTTTAATCAGTGATAAAGTTTGAGTAGGAGTAGAGAAGCTATTTTACTTGTGTATTTGGCACTGGTTCGACTGCTGCTGGAATACTGTATTAGGTTTTGGTATCCACAGTTCAAGAAGGATGTTGACAAACTGGAGAGGGTTCAGAGAAAAACCACAAGAATAATTAAAGGATTAGAAAATCTGCCTTATAATGATAGACTACAAGAGCTCAATCTATTTAATTTAACAAAGAGAAAACGTAAAGGGATGACTTGAGTACAGTGTATAAGTGTTTACATGGGGAACAAATACGTAATAATGGGCTCAATATAGGAGAGAAATGTATAACGATACAATGGCTGGAAGTTGAATGTTAGCTAAATTCAGATCGGAAATAAGGTTTCAATTTTTAATAGTGAGAGTATAATTAATCGTTGGAATGTAAAGATACTGGTGGATTCTCAATCACTGACAATTTTTAAATCAAGACTGGATGTTTTTCCAAAAGATAAGCTCCAGGAATTATTTTTTGGGAAGTTTTCTGGCCTGTTTTATTCAGGAGGTCAGACTAGATCGGGGTCCCCAACGCAGTGCCTGCAGGCGCCATGGCGCCCGGCGGGGCGTCTAAGTGCACCTGCGTACTGGCCGGCGGACGAGCATCCGCCAAAATGCCACCGACAAGCAGCGTCATCCAGAGGCGTCGCCGCCGAAATGCCGCCATTTCGGCGGCAACGCCTCTGGATGACTCTGCTTGTCGGGGGCATTTCAGTGGATGCTCGTCCGCCACCACGATCCTCCGTGGCTCGTCATCTGGCACCCGCCAGACGAAAAAGGGTGGGGACCGCTGGACGAGATGATCACAATGACATAAAGCACCTATATATAAAGTATACCAATATAATTCCATCTACACTAGGGGGACATACTGCTTTAACTATAACTGTATAGTTAGAGGTACAGCATTCTAGTGTAGGCAAGCCCAAAATATGCGACAAGCTGCCCAATCTGATCAATGCCCAAACGATTCTGGAATTCTAATTTGCAAAACCCTTAACCGCTTGATTTGTGTACATAACAGTTTAAAAAAAAAAAACACTCCAAGAGGCATGGTTAGGTAGTCTGAACACAGGACTGGGAATCAGTAACTCCAGTGTTCTGATTTTAGAGCTAATATCTCACTCTCTGATTTTAAGCAAGTCAGTAAATCCCTTTGCCTCAGTTTCTCCATCTATAAAAGAAAGGCAATTTGAACCTCCCTCATAGACGGATTGTGAGTAATAACGTTTATAAAGTGCTTTGAAGATAAAAAGTTCAAAGAAATGTTATTGGCCAAGCAAAGTGAGGCCTAATATTCAACTCTATGGCATTTCTCATTTTGTCTGTTATTGGTATGAAACTGATTAAACAATGAAGATAAGAAGAGCAGCAGATTAGATGATTTAACAATAAAATATAGGGTTAGTGGCACTATCCTGTAAAGTTGCTACTGGTTATGAGACAACGTTCCTGTCCTTCTGACTACCACCTCAGCTTACATAAGCAACAAAGTATGAGACCCTTCAGTCATATACAACTGCTGGAAAACATTTGGTCTACAACTCATAAAACCTGCTTCAAAATTACATTAGATATTTTAGAAAGAAAGTTTTTGGCAGAAAAGCATCAAAGGATTGTAAGTGTACACTTTTATTTAACAAAATAGAGTAGATTTCTTCTTTTCAAAGACAAATTTATAGCCCTAGTTCAGGCAGGTCAACACAAACTATCTAGAGGGAATACGACAGGTGCTGCATTTCCTAGTGGTTGGAAAAGCAACTTTAGAAGTCAAAGATCTGGCTCCGCCACTGATTCATGGTGTAACCTTGGGAAGTTCACTTATTATTCCACTTTATAAATAAAGACATAGTCCCTGATTCATGTCTCATATTTATATCAGTATAAATCAGGAGTAAGTCCACTGAAGTCAACAGAGGCACATTTATAAAACTAGGAAGATAGGAAAATCAAACCTATGGTCTCTGCCCCCAAGAACAGTCTAAGTGAGCTATACCATTGATTTAGTGTGTTAGGTTGGGCACGTCACTTAACTTTTCTGTGTTTCAGTTTTTTCAAGTGTAAAACTGAGTTAACAATTCATCTTTGTAAACCACTTTCAGATTTCAGGATGAAAGGTTACTCAAGTACATGCTATTATTATTATTCAAAAAACTGTTGGGAGACTGAGTTACTCAGATTGGTACCGAGATATATAAAGCCTTTCAAAGATTTATAGTCTGAATCTAGCACAAATTGTTTATCACCACTGGCTGTATAATGGCTCATGTTAAATGAAGTGGTGGCGTCAATGCAGTACCTAGGGGCCAATATCCACATCACCGTTGGACATCTCCACAGAGAACCCTGAATGGGCATGAGAACCGAGGTCCACTGTAGTGGGGCCTTTCAAAGCATTCATCAACTGGTTAAGATTCATCAACTGGGCAGCACTGGAAATCTAGCACTGCTGCCAGCTTTCCTTAAGTAAAGCACATCTGGCCCCTTTCATAAGCACTACAGTCACACAAAAACCTGATCAGCAAAAAAAGGCTTTGTCTACACTAAGAAAACTTTTACTGGTATATTAATGCAGTTATACAGAAGCAAACCCCTTAATGCACTGCACCAGCACAGGGCAGAGTTTACCTTGCTGCAGCTTAATCTGGTAACACACCAGAGATACATCAGCATAATCCACTTCGCATCAGTTTACCCATGTAGTATGTAATCACCTATGTACTCATGTAGTTATACCTGTGAAAATTTTCTTCATGGAAGCAGAGCCTTGCGAGGGTATGGTGATTCCTGTACATGCACCACTGACAGTTCTGTACAGCATAGAGGCCTGCATTTCTAACCCTAATAACTGCAAAGCAAACCCTCCAAATGTGACCCAAAGAAACAGAGTTTGCTGTGAGGATAAGTGTCACTGACTTCCCCATGTACCTCCATTTTCAGGCTAGCTGCACTGCAGGGAAATTCACCCTCAGAGGACAACAGGCAGTGTCTTCATGAGTCGGTCTTCATAGAAGCCCTACAAGCAGAGGGTGCCTGGGAAAAAGCACCCTCTGCTGAGATGTTCTAGACCAGGGGTGGGCAAAAATTTTTTTCCTAAGGGCCACATCTGGCTATGGAAATTGTATGGCGGACCATGAATGCTCATGAAATTGGGGGTAGGGGTGTGGGAGGGGGTGAGGGCTCCAGCTGGGGGTGTGTGCTCTGGGGTGGGGCCAGAAATGAGGAGTTCAGGGTACAAGAAGGGGCTCCACGCTGGGGCAGGGGTTTGGGGTTGCGGGGGGAGTAAGGGCTCCAGCCGGGCTGTGGGGTGGGGCCAGGGATGAGGGGTTTGGGATGCAGGAGGGTGCTCCAGGATGGGACCGAGGGGTTCAAAGAGCGGGAGGGGAATCAGGGCTAGGGCTGGGGCAGGGGGTGAGGGCTCCAGCTGGGGGTGCGGGCTCTGGTGTGGGGCCGTGGATGAGAGGTTTGGGGGTACAGGAGGGGGCTCCAAGCTGGGATCGAGGGGTTCGGAAGGTGGAAGGGGGATCAGGGCTAGGGCAGGGGGTTGTGGGAGGGGGGCTTAGGGTTACAGGCTCCGGGCAGCACATACCTCAAGTATCTCCCGGAAGCAGCGGCATGTCCCCCCTCTGGCTCCTACGTGGAGGCACGGCCAGGGGGCTCTGTGTGCTGCCCTGTCCACAGGCGCTGCCCCTGCAGCTCCCATTAGCCGGGAACCGCAGCCAATGGGAGCTGCAGGGGTGGGGCTTGAGCGGCATGCAAAGCCCCTGGCTGCCCTTTTGCATAGGAGCTATAGTGGGGACATGCTGGCTGCTTCCCAGGAGCTGCACAGAGCCACAGCACGTGCAGAGCAGGGCAAGCCCCCAACCCTGTCCCCGGCTGGAGCGGGGCAAACTTCCGACCCCGCTCCCCAGCGAGAGCTCGAGGGCCGGATTAAAAGGTCTGATGGGCCAGATGTCGCCCATGGCCCATAGTTTGCCCACCCCTGTTCTAAACACATCTCCTCCCAAGCAGGTGATGGCAAATTTCCCGTCTAGGGTGACCATATTTCCCAAAGGGAGAACAGGACACCAAGTGAGGCTAGCCCAAGCCCCCCCTGCCCCGCTCGCACAAACCCTGCTCCCCAGCGGGGCAGGTATCGCTGCTCACCAGAGCCCTGCCTGCTGCCCGCATGAGGCTGGGGCTGGTGTAGCTGCTCACTCAAGCCCTGCCTGCCCTCCAGCCCAAGGGGTTGGCACCCCCACTTGCCCCTCTCCCATTCCTCCACACCAAGCTTTTTTGACAAAAGGAGGCATTTGATCAGTTGGCAAGAGCTAACAGGAAAAATGCCCACTTTTGCAAAAAAAGTCAGGATGACCAGGACAGGGCTTAAAAAAGGGACTGTCCCAGCCAAATCAGGACATATGGTCTGCACCATACCAGCCCAGGCCCCCAACAAAGCAGGACTGTGAGGGCTTTTCACTGCTGTCATCAAAGCCTGGATTACATGGACAGAAGTCTGAGTACCTTGGAGCTGAATATAGCCCAACAGCACTTCAAGAAAAAAAAAAAAAGCTGTGAATTCCCCTCCTGACCTCTGGTAGTACTGGCTCCTAACCTAACTATGCAACACAAATGTCAGTGTTAACTATTTTACTGTGAATCACTTTATAGGAGGAAAAACACCCATCTATTCCGAGAGCATGGGAAAGTTTAGGCTTGTTAGGAAAGTTTAGGATTTTAGGTGAAGTCAGAGTACAGCACAGCTTTACTTTTAATCTATTGCGCAACCAATACAGCATACAAATAATATATTGTAAGGCTGTTTTTATAATTCTAAAGTACCAGTTTAATATGGTATTTTAAAATCTGTCTCGAACCTGGGAAAACAGATTAGCTAATGGTCTTTTATAAGTAAGTAATTTGAATCATGCCACAGTGAAATGTGGCAGTGATAGAGCTGAAAAGGCCACACTGAAAAAAAAAAGGCGTGCTTTGGCCATAGAAAACTACTTCACAGATTTAATACAGGCCTGATGCAATATGCAGCCAACCCGCAATTCGAGAGGTACTTCCACAGTAAATAATCAGTCTCCTATCTTATCCCCCCACCAGCTGCAATAGCTGAGCTGTTATTCCGCGCAGAGCAGCTATAATCCGAGGCATTTCACGTGAGAGCGGTCTGAGTCGGGAGGCCGGCAGGGAAAGGAGCTGCATCAACCGGTGCATCTGCCGCGGGCGGGGAGGCTGCAGCATCGCCCGCCTCGAGAGGCGCCGGGAGCCCTGCGGGCAGAGGCTAGACATGTGTGGGGCGCGATCCCCTGAGCCGCCCGCCCCAGAGCCGGGCTCAGCGCTGGGGGCCCCATGAACGCCCTGTGCCCCACGGGAGGGAAGCAGCGTTTACCTGGGACGGGCGAGGAAACAGCTCCTGCCCTGCCCGGATCAGCGCCTCCCCTCCTCTCCCAGCAGCGCAGTGGGGCCGGGGCCGCGGCGTGACCCGGGGCGGGGCCGGCAAAGCCGCCTGCTCCCCAGTCCCCCCCTGTCCCCAGCCCGGGGCAACCGCCGCCGCGAGAGTGAGGTCCCTGGCCACGGCGGCGGAGCCCCCTCGGCACAGGTGGCCACTACCCCGCCTCTCGCCGGGCGGGGGGGCCCGGCCGCTCCCCGCGGGCCCGGTTACCTGGTTCCCGGGGACACTTTGGAGACGCTTCCAACATCGGCAAACACTAAAGAGAACTGACCCCGCCGCGGCCGCCGGCCCCAACCACTCCGCCCCCCCGCGCCCGCCGCCGGCCCCGCCGCCCGTCCCCGCGCCCGCCGCCAGGCCCCCCGCCCGCGGCCCGCCTCCCCAAGGCCGCTGCCGCTCTCTCGCGGCCCCCGGACCCCGGCGGGGAGGCCCCCGGCGCAGCGCCCAGCCCGCCGCTCCCCCCCGCTGCCGCAGCGCGAATGGCCCAGTCCGCATCCCTTCCCCTGCGCCGCGCCGGCATGGCGGGCCGCAGCCAGCGCTCCCTAGTGTCAGCTCCGGGCAGCGCAGGGACCGCAGCAGCCGGGGCCCCGCTCGCTACAGCCGCCGGAGACGCCGTTCCCGGGTCACCCCGGGGCCGGGGCCGGCCGGTCGGAGAGCGCCGCGGTGGCCCTCTGCCCTGCTCGTGCCGGCGCAGAGCCGCTGGGCAGGGCACGACTCACGGCCCCCGTGTTGGGCCAGCGCGGCTCCCTGGCTGTGGGGCAGGCGCAGGGGGCGCCGTGCCCGGGCCCTAGGGCTCACACCGCCACCATTTCGCCACGCGTGGCATTTAAAGCAGGGTTCCCAATCGAGTTAGGTCCTGGGCTACGTCTGCCTCTCCCCACCTTATGCTAAGCAAGGGGGCCCTGGTTCCTAGGGGCAGGAACTGCCCCATGGGCCTGTCTGCACTAGAAAAAAAGGTGGTGTAAGTAATTCAAGAAAACACCTGTGATTAGATTCTGGCGGCATTCAGTGCTTTCCTGCCTGCAAAACATTCTTACCCCCTTGCTAAGTTACTAAGGAGGTGTCACTGCTGTTTGTTTTTCATAACAACGTTTGAAGAAATTTTGATTAGCAATAAGTGTTTGAAAATTTCACAATATGGGACTTTCTACAAAACATGTAAACAGGGTGAGGTGCTGGCACCTGAGTCACTGGGCTATTACAGACTGACTAGACTGCATAAGGAGTTACACAGTGAAATAACCCCAGGTACATTTATTTCAATTACCAGACCTTGATTTTTTCACATCCCCTCTACATTGAAGATTGGCTTCCTGTGAAATTCGACTTAGAGTCAGAGTGGAGGGCCAGAAGGTGCCACCAGATCACCTAGTGTGGTCTGTTGATAATTTATACGGAACTTGTCAGAAAAGAAAGCTGAAAGGTGAATGTTTATAATTAACAGTTTTAAATTACACCTCTACCTCAATATAACACTGTCCTCGGGAGCCAAAAAAATCTTACCACGTTATAGGTGAAACCACGTTATATCGAACTTGCTTTGATCCACCAGAGTGCGCAGCCCCGTCCTCCTGGAGCACTGCTTTATCGCATTATATCCGTATTTATGTTATATCGGGTCACATTATATCGGGGTAGAGGTGTATTTAACCAATATACTGTTAACACTCAACACAGCTACCAACTTGTGTCATATTTTAATTTTCCACTGTTTGGAAGAATAAACTCTCTCTCTCTATCACCCCCCTTGTCTCCTGCCAAATTGGACTTTAAAAATACAAATGTTGATAGAAAATCAAGTTGCCATTCCTAAGATAATTTTCTATTTCTGGTTTTTAAAAGTGTGTCCTGCTTTTTTGGATTTTGCCTGTAATTCTTCCTACTTTTTCAGAGACAAAGTGGATGAGGTAGTATCTTTTAGTGGACCAAGGTCTGTTGGTGAAAGAGAGAAGCTTTTGAGCCCTACCGAGCTCAGCATCAGGCTACAACTACACTGTATCCCCTTCTTTCAGGGAGCATAACAACATGATATAGCCTGAGGAAACATGTTTTAAAGATTGGAAAAAGTGAGTAAACTGTACTGAAAGAAAAAAATGGTGGGTTTTTTAAATATACTTTGTAGGTCTCATGGGTGATGTACTTCAATCTGTCTCAGCATTTAGGGCGCTCAACTTTGAAGAAATATTGTTGCCTGTAATCTAAGCACTATAGGACAGCCTTTCTCCTTCTCTCCCTCCTCCAAACCCATTATCAGAATGAATTATCAGAACATTGGAGGAAAATATATATATAAAATATCTTTAAGTACCAACAGCGTATTCAGCACTTTTCCAGACAGTCTCTTCATTGAGGAGCTTAATATCTAAGACAGACCAGATAAATTAACTTAAAATATACAGTGAACCTCTAAATAAATCAAAGTCAAAATCAAATAATACCTAAAGGACAATAGCATATTTTCTTGTCTTGACAATGGAGTTGGCCTGGAGGTGTGTTGTTAGCTAATACATTTCTAGTAGTATTATTCTGTGTCCTAAAAATGAGAACTCCTTATAATATACTTGTATGACATATGTTATAAGCCTTACACACAGCATCCCACCAAAGTATTTGTCTCAAGATCCATGTTTTTGTTTTCTTTGATCTTTTTAAATATTTTATAACAAGTTTGCCAAGAAGCACTGTAAAAGCTGTTTGATGGACATAGGGAAAGTAGCAGATGAAGAAGTGATTTATAATATCTAAGAACTCATTAACAATCTTTCCCCCCTCATTTTACATATCCTTTTTTGTTTAAAATCCAGTCTGCACTACACACAATACTATGTAAGAGTTCAATATAGTTGAACCCATTAATAGGTCTCTAGTTATAGCAGCATCCCATCTTGCAGTCTAGATTAACCATGGTGCCAAGCTTTATTTAAGGCATTAGCACAATTTATAGACACTTCAAACATGGTTATGCTCCTGCCTGTGCTGCAAGGTGGGACTTTTGCTGTAATTATGTGAGGAGTTAACACTAGTAACTGGATGCCCCACACATGTATCTTTGTAATGTAGACAGAATCCAAATTACCTTAGATAAGTGAAATTTTAAAAAAACTATTTACTTTTCACTATTTGTAATGTTAGCTTACCTTAAACATAACTCAATTTCTAGTCAATTTTCCTTTTTTGGTTTTTGAGCACTAGCACACAGCTGCTATGATTAGAATCAACAGTTCTGGGGACTATTTAAACACTTTCCAATTATATTTTTAAAAGTTCATAAAAACATTTATGCTTGTTATGTTTTGTAAATTCCCTTTTAAACATCCTAAATGTTGGGCCCAAACTTTCTTCCTTTTATATTTTTCTGATGTTAGCATACCTTTTTAGAATGTTCGAAACAAAACACAGTACAAGAACTTTCCATTCACTGCATTCTGCAAAGACAGACTTGGAAAAAGAAACTCTTGACCCAGGTGATTGTCAGCTTGTGAAATCTCTGTTCTGTACCCAATTGGGAAATAGTTTTGGCTAGCCTATGTCTAATACAATACTTTACTTAAAGTTCCCCAACTATTGCCACTACACAACGGTATGATGAAAGCGCTAACAGATGCTGCAAGTGTTGTGGTATTCTCTTTTTTTTATGTAAACTATGTCTTCATTTAGAAAGTTTTAATAGGTTTACAATCTTGGCCATATAAATATCAGAGACAATACAATAATCAATACAGTAATCATTAGAGAAACAAACAGCGATACAATCATTGGATCTTTCTACTTAACAGGGTGTTACCATGTTACAGAATGAGCATCTTTATAGTACCCATGACATGTTGTTTCTAGTGATTTTATTAAATTGAGTGAATTCTCTGATTACACATACTTAACAAACCAGGCGTGTCTATCAAATGTTAATATTCAAAAAATTGGATAGGTTTGCTTGGTGGTTGTTGGGTTTTGGGGGGGGGGAGGGAGGGAAAAGGTGGAAGGTTTATAGATTAATGTACTTTGAGTATTGAATAAATGGTAACCAAATATCTAAGTATCTGTTTGTCCTCTGTTTTGCTGGATATGTAACAGGTGTGTTAGTTTCCCATAACAACCAACCACCTCCATATTTTTTTTAGCTATTCCTCTACATTTTGTTGTTTTCCAATAGGAGGCTATCACTAGCCTACCTGTCAGTGTTTTAATCACTCTATTCACTAGACCAGGTCTCAGCAAGGTTAGATGACACTGGGTAAAAACACCAGCCACAGCACAGGGGGTTGGACTTGGTGACTTCTTGAGGTCCCTTCTAGACCTACATTTCTATTATTCAGAAGCCAGATTACACTGGTGCTCCCACTGTGTAACTGCACAGGCAATATCCACAGTGGGGAATTTCAAGGGTAAAAAAAAAAAAAAAAAACTACCCTAGGGCTGTCAAGCAATTACAAAAATTAATTGCGATTAATCGCACTTTTAAATAACAATAGAATACCATTTATTTTAAATATTTTTGGATGTTTACTACATTTTCAAATATATTAATTTCAATTACAACAATACAAAGTGTTCAGTGCTCTTTATATTTATTTTTATTACAAATATTTGCACTGTAAAAAACAAAAATTGTATTTTTCAATTTACCTCATAGAAGTACTGTAGTGCAATCTCTTTATCATAAAAGTTGAACTTACAAATGTAGAATTATGTAAAAACAAAACTGCATTCAAAAATAAAACAATGTAAAACTTTAGAGCCTACAAGTCCACTCAGTCCTACTTCTTGGTCAGCCAATCTCTCAGACAAACACGGTTGGTTACAATTTGCAGGAGATAATGCTGCCCGCTTCTTGTTTACAGTGTCACCTGAAAGTGAGAATAGGCGTTCGCATGGCACTGTTGTAGCTGGCATTGCAAGATATTTACGTGCCAGATGCGCTAAAGATTCATATGTCTCTTCATGCTTCAACCACCATTCCAGAGGAGATGTTTCCATGCTGATGATGGGTTCTGCTTGATAATGATCCAAAGCAGTGCAGACTGGCGCATGTTCATTTTCATCATCTGAGTCAGATGCCACCAGCAGAAGGTTGATTTTCTTTTTTGGTGGTTTCGGTTGTGTAGTTTCTGCATCAGTGTGTTGCTCTTTTAAGACTTTTAAAAGCATGCGCCACACTTCTAATCCCTCTCAGATTTTGGACGGCACTTCAGAGTCTTAAATCTTGGGTTGAGTGCTGTAGCTATTTTTAGAAATTTCACATTGGTACCTTCTTTGCATTTTGTCAAATCTGCCGTGAAAGTGTTCTTAAAACGAACATGTGCTAGGTCATCATCCAAGACTGCTATAACATGAAATATATGTAGAATGCGGATAAAACAGAACAGGAGACACACAGTTCTCTCCCCCCCCCCCAAGAAGTGCAGTCACAAATTTAATTGACGCATTCTTTTTTTAATGAGCATCATCAGCATGGAAGCATGTCCTCCGGAATGGTGGCCAAAGCTTGAAGGGGCATACGAATGTTTAGCATATCTGGCATGTAAATACCTTGCAACGCCGGCTACAAAAGTGCCATGCAAACGCCTGTTCTCACTTTCAGGTGACATTGTAAATAAGAAGCAGGCAGCAGTATCTCCCGTCAATGTAAACAAACTTGTTTGTCTTAGCAATTGTCTGAACAAGAAATAGGACTGAGTGGACTTGTAGGCGCTAAAGTTTTACAGTGTTTTGTTTTTGAGTGCAGTTATGTAACCAAAAAAAATCTGCATTTGTAAGTTCAATTTTCATGATAAAGAGATTGCACTACAGTACTTGTATGAGGTGAATTGAAAAATACTATTTCTTTTGTTTATCATTTTTACAGTGCATATATTTGTAATCAAAAATACTAATATAAAGTGAGCACTGTGCACTTTGTATTCTATGTTGTAATTGAAATTAACATTGAAAATGTAGAGAAACATCTACAATATTTAAAAAATTTCAATTGGTATTCTATTGTTATAAGTGCGATTAATTGTGATTAAATTTTTTTGAGTTAATTGCGTGAGTTAACTGCGATTGACAGCCCTAAAAAAACCCCAAACTGTTGTTTACACAACCAAACTATATATCTTGTTTGCACTTTTCAGATTCTTGCACATGTCATCTATGAAAGGCAATGGTAAAAGGGAAAAAAAAAAAACCTGATCAGCAAGAGAACCACATATATGTGATTTGGCATGGCCTAGAATCTGTTTTTGGTTGCTTAACATGACTACTCAGCTCCTAAGAAACATGAAGTCTTCACTTTTTAGAACTGGGTGACTTCAAATCTCAGTCTTCTACTGGAAAGAAAAATTGCAATGGAGAAAGTAAATCACTGCGGGAACTGATTTCAGAGTAGCAGCCGTGTTAGTCTGTATCCGCAAAAAGAACAGGAGTACTTGTGGCACCTTAGAGATTAACAAATTTATTGGAGCATAAGCTTTCGTGGACTACAGCCCACTTCTTCGGATGTGGGAACTGAGTGGTTGGAACTGGGAAATGATCAGATGGGGATGCCATTAGGCCATGTCTGGACTGGCTGGGAGAAACCTCTTAAGCTCATTTTTACCAGAAAATCCCAAATCAAATTTAAAGCACAGGAGGGCCAACAGGTTTTCCTTGGGCAGAGTAGACAGGGCTGAGAGACCCAAGGCAAATTGCTGGAGAAAGATCCAAGGTTGTAATAACCTTGCTCTTGATGAGGAGTATAACTAAGGAGAAATTAAATGAGGGTGAACAATTCCTGGGCAACTTTTGTAGTGAGAGACAAGATATATATATATATATATATATAGAGAGAGAGAGAGAGAGATCACTGATCACTTTGAATTAAAGAATTAACTTTTTTATATCATGTAATAGAACAAGTTATTTCACTTGATCATAGTGATAAATAGCATTAAATTTTGCAAAATCCCAAAATGTATTAACCATTAGTCCAGACTTGCAAATACCTGTTCTCCCATTTGTAATAACTTCTGAGAGATAATTAAAGAATCAATGATATTTTACTTATCTATGATCATGACAAAGCATGGATAGTAGATTGTGTGCCTGAGCCAGTACATTTTCGTGACAGCTTTGCAAGGCGGCAGTAGCCCAACTGCTTGGCATTTAAAAAAAAATAAAACAAAAAAAACTTTGAAAAATGTCTAACTTCATATACAATCACTTGCTACTTAATCATTTTTGAATTTTTTAGTTGAATACATCCATTCTTTGAATTAAAACACAAGATGTAGAGGGCTGTGGTTTAAATGCAGTTTAAATACTATTTACCTGAGACCAGAATGAGTCCACAGACTCCACAATTCTTTGAAAACAGGTTGGTTGGAAATAGATATTTTACAACTCTGTGAGAATTTTTAAAATCATCACTTGAAAACAAGTAGTAGATTGCTATAACTGCCAACAGCAAGAAAGTACAAAATGCCATCTCTATCAGGCTTTCCAAGTACTGATGACATAACTGCATACCATTTTGATAGTATCTGGGGGAGGACACTATCAAACGTTTCCTAGGTATTCTGTATATTACAGGGAATAATTTAACACCCACTACACAACTCTACATAATAGAATCTTATGCAGGCATCTTAGTGAGAACAAAGTTTTGTTCATATTGACAGAACACCAAGATGATTTTTGTAGTGGTTTAAATACAGTTTGGGAACATGGCATTTAATACAATTGCATGGTTATGTACCCACTAACCCTTAAACCTTGGTGAGATGTCAGCATACACTCCTTATCTCCATCCTTTCACACTTGTCATTCTCCCTCCATAGCTTAGTTTGTTCGAAAAAGTTTTTCACAAAAGTACATAATACAATTTTCAATGTATTTTTCTGCTATCACTTGAAATTAGCATGTTTGATGATGCAAAGACTCATTTTTATAAGCCTATTACAAGTATTCATATATTATAAATAGGGTTCATTCAGTTGCTGAATCATCACCCTTTTATTAATACTGTTAGAGGATTTATAGTTAATCCAATATTGTAGAAACATGTGCTACCCATTTCCTGAATTATAATAATGTCAGATTACAAGGAAATAACATTCTACAACATCCTATAATATAGGATGACAAAGTTCCAGTGTCACTAAGATTGTCAATCTGTGTGAACTTTAATATTTGTATACATTTTTGTATTTAATAGTACTGTTTTAATAGTACAGTTTTTATAAATATTTGCACATCTTTAAGATTGGTAAAATGTAAAACAAAAAATGTTCTCTTGTACCGATTACAAACCTACCTCCAGTAACCAAAAGACAATTTCCATGTGATAGTTTGCTATATAGAATTATATTTTAATAGTCTGAACTTTTCTTTATTAAATATTAAAGAAACCTAGAGTTTGTGTATATAGCACACCAGTGACATGATGAGCTTCATCATGGCTGACTAAAGAAAATGTTAAGAACAGGTGCTTTATTAATTTTAAATACCATTGTCACACTGGTTCATGACTGAGTGCCCATCCCATGGCAGACTGGCAAAAACAGGGCAGATACCACAAACTGGTAATGTGTTCTATAATTGGATTTTACCAAGCCACTAACAAATGTGAACTCCTGGATCACTGTAACAATTTTACAATGGAGTCACAGACAGTCCCCTTAGATTCTCCCGTCTACTTTGCCATCCAGACAAAATGGACTTTGTGATTGTGATAAATGAAAGGGGGAGGGGGGAGAGGAGCTCCCTTTTATGAACACCCAGCCAGCCAGTTAGCTATAAAGTCCCTCTTAGTGGCTGCTTGCTTTACCTGTAAAGGGTTAAAGAGTCCCTGGGTAAAGAAAAGGGAGTGGGCACCTGACCAAAAGAGCCAATGGGAAGGCTAGAACTTTTTAAAAGGGGAGAAAAGCTTTCCCTTTGTCTCTCTGGGCTGCAGGGACAGAGCAGCAATGCTGTAAGCAGCTTTAAGCCAGGTAGGATCATAAATCATCAGATCATACCTAGACCTCTTATCTGAAACTCCAAATCTGTAAGTAGATCAGACTGTTTAGCTAGATGCGATCAGATTTATCTGCACTTAGAGTGAGAGTGGGGATTCGGCCTTGACATGGTGGCAGAGCAGTGGGATAGTTTTGAACCAGAAGCACAGACCTCAGGATTTTAAAAGGACACATTTTTCCTTTTGGCTGCTTGAAAGCCAAGGAGTTTCCCCCCCCCTTTCTTTTCTTTGCTGCCTGAGGGGGACCAGGCCCGCAAAGGAATTGGCCTGCAAAGCCAAGGAAGCCAACAAGCCATTTATTTGTTTTTTCTTTTCTATATTCATGACAACGAAATAGTTAGGCTAGAGTAGGGCAGACCTGTGCATGAGGTTGAGGTCAGGCCTGAAACCTTAGAAAAACCAGTCTTCCCAAAGCGGCACGCCACAGACATCCAGCTCCATGACAGAAATGAAGGGAGGGGATGGGGGAATAGGGACTTCCCATGATTACAGTTTTTCTCTGACCTTGGCTTGGTAAACGCTGCCACCACCCAAATGCAAAAACCCCCTTTGAACCCAGGAAGGAGCACTTGGAATTCCTCCCTGTGGGGTACCCTCAAGCCCTTTCACCCCCCTCTCCAGGGAAGAGCTGAGAAAGAAAAAGGAAATTAGCTGTGCTACCAGCTAAGCAAACAACATATGCACAAACCTCTTAGGACACCAAAAATCCAATCCTGTTCTTTAAAAAAGTAAATTTTATTAAAAACAAAAAGGAAGAAAATATATCTGGAACTTAGGCTTTTGCTACATTTTAAAAGAGAAATTCCAAAAATTAAGCACCCAAAATAGATTTCTTGGGGGTTCAGCTTAAAGGTTACAAGCAAACAAAAGCATCTGCAGTTAGCACAGAGGAGATCCACAAGCCTTTAAAAATAAACAGAAATAAATCTGATCGCATCTAGCTAAACATTCTGATCTACTTACAGATTTAGAGTTTCAGTTAAGGAGGTCTAGGTATGATCTGATGATTTATGATCCTACCTGGCTTAAAGCTGCTTACAGCATTGCTGCTCTGTCCCTGCAGCCCAGAGAGACAAAGGGAAAGCTTTTTTTTCCCCCATTTAAAAAAGTTCTAGCCTTCCCATTGGCTCTTTTGGTCAGGTGCCCACTCCCTTTTCTTTACCTGGGGACTTTTTAACTCTTTACAGGGAAAGCAAGCAGCCACCAAGAGGGACTTTAGAGCGAACTGTGTTGCTGGGTGACCATAAAAGGGAGCTCTCTCCCCTCCTTCATTTATCACATGCCCCCCAAATCACAGATGGTGCTGGCCAGCCTTTTGAGCTCTACTCTCAGGCTTGGCAGAAATAGACATCAATGAATGTTAGTGTTGGTTGATTTGACATGATAAAACTTACAGTACCTTTCCATTCCCATTAATCAAATTTTAAAGCAGTCACAAGATTTTAAAAGCTCCATGGAGTGTCCATACATAAACATATATTGGTCTAATGAGTGAGTCTAGAAAAAAAACACCTGTACCTTGATATCACTGATAACAGAAGCAGGAGATTGAGGCAACTGCTTATTTTCAACAGCACTAAAGCTGGAGACTGCTTTTAATCAGTTTAGTGATCATGTGTTTTTCCTGGCCATACATTTAGAAAGATGTACATTAATAAAAATCAAAGTTAAGAAATTACAAATGTTGATATGAAAATTAAAACAAAGTTGAATCTAGCTGAGCCTGTTCATAATACACTAATGGAAAATGTATACTTAGTGTTAACATACATCAGTATTGCTTATATTTCACAAACAGTTCAGAGAGACAATACTCTGAAACCTGTAAATCTGCTAACATTGGAAGGCCAAGTTATTTAAATAAAAAAGCAGTGGTCTCTACAACAAACAATTAAAGGTGGAGAAGGAAAGCCAGGTGTTTGGAATCAAGCCTAATTAAAAACTGCAATTATTAAAATAAATCTAAATCATCTCATGAATCTGCTATTTCTTTCAGAGTTATGGGCGTTGCACAGTGATAACTATGAAAGATAAAGTGTGAGTGGAAAAGTAGATTTTTGATTATGGGATGTTTTATACAGTTAACTAAAATATTACTGCGAACAGGATTCAGGATGAGAGATACTTTGACATACTATACATACCATAAGCTGCGTAGTTTACAAGTAAATACATGATCTCTAATGCAAGATCTCGTCCAGTTAATTGAGAGAATTTGTTTCTTATATTCCCGTGAAAGAGTTGTGAATTGTAAACTTAAAAAATTCTCAACATTGAATTATTTTGCATGATTCACAACTAAAAGAATGTAGGCTACCTAACCCAGATAAGTCACACAGTGTTTTCAGGTTTCAGAGTAGCAGCCGTGTTAGTCTGTATCCGCAAAAAAAAAATTTCTCTTACTTAATTGGCCTCTCAGAGTTGGTAAGACAACTCCCACCTGTTTATGCTCTCTGTATGTTTGTATATATATCTCCTCAATATTTATTCCACTCTGTATGCATCCGAAGAAGTGGGCTGTAGTCCACAAAAGTTTATGCTCTAATAAATTTGTTAGTCTCTAAGGTGCCACAAGTACTCCTGTTCTTTTTACAGTGTTTTCAGGAACCAATGCAGGGAAATAAACCAGAGTTTATACTAGTGACTGTATGTTCAGCTCTTCCTGGTTCTTCCCTAACCTACATTGAATGGAGAAACTGTTATTATGGATCTCATATCTTAAAAAATATGCAAATTCCTACAAGGTCTCAATCTCAGTTGCCTAAGAACATTCAATTTGTACATTTTTTAAAAAGATCATGAGTTACAGAACTATTTAATCTAACCAAGATGAGCTAATTTTATAGTCACAGGCTTTTATCTACGCTCCTTGTTCTTCAGCGTATCAAACTTGAGTGGCCTGATGGCTCAAATTCAACACGTTTCTTCTGCAGGGTCAAACATTCCACTGTAATCATTTTCTCTTATCACCCATCTACTGAAGTGGTAGAAAATAGTATTTACAAGTGCTGCGATAAAAACATGATGGCCCTGTTTACACATAAAAGGTGTACCACTTCAATTATACCTAGTGTAGTTCAACTGTACAATCTGCAGTTATGCTGGTACAAAAATGCTTGTAGTGGTATAACTTACTCCCATATAGATAGGGGAGTAAACTTTGCCAGTATTAGGACATTTATCTCAGCATAACTGCAACTACAGTAAAGGTTGTACCAGTATAACTACCTTTTTATTAAAAAAAAAAAAAAAAATCACACCCCTGCCGGTTTTATGGGTACAACTAGTGTGTGTAGGGCAGGCATAAGTCTCCCACAATTAATTTGTTTTAGACTGTAACAACTTGACTGGTTTCATCTTAACTATTTGTTATCCTATGTCCTTTTATTGCCTTATCTTTCTGTATGAGGAACAGCAGAATTTGTATATATAACTACACCCTGCCTTGTTGAAATTGGAGAAAATGTGATTGCACGTGAAGGCATATCTGTGTCTCACACAAGTTTATCCCACGTAGACAGAATGCTATTGTTTGCAGAAGATAGCTTTTATGTATGGAAAATATATAGTTAGCATGAGAAGGTGGTAATTTAACTTGTTCCTGTAAAACACACACTGAAGAACCTATGGCTTAAATCACCTGTTTTCTCTATCAGTAGGTTAGAAGTAACTTAGAATCTCATGTTCACATACAATGAAAACAAGTATAAACTACAACTGGACGAGGCAGGAAGGACGAAGTATAAGCAGTCACAGGCATATGGCTTATCAGTTTAACTCCATGAGTTTCCAATCAGAATGGTCTGCTTCTGCAGTCTGGGAATTAAGGTTGACAGAGGTATATATTCTTCGAAATCTGTTTTCTGCCACTTGGTTTTCAAGACTATTTTACATGTACTTGTTAGACTTCTATTTATTTTGCAACATCTGAACGTTTGTAAAAGTCTTAGTTTCTGGTTTGGCTGGTATGATTTAATTAAAGGCCAGCCATAGTCTGCCCTGAAGAGACAGATAAGTGCAAGCATAATTCATGTGATTGATCAGTTTGGAAAACACTTGTACTGATCAAAAAGGCTACAATGAAATCTTGGACTTGGATACTATGTGAAAAAAAACACTAGTTCTACTCAGGGGACAAGTTTGGGAAAGGTGAATGGCAAACTATAATGTCACAAATTTAATATTAAAATATCTATTCCTATCTTATTTATTTCAGACATTTTTATCATTTACACTAAGACCACTTGACATCTCTCTGGCTATGAAAAGGGGCCTTAAAATGAGTGTAAATGTACTTTAAGGTGACAAACTGCCAGAGTGGGGTGAAAGGGCTTTAGAGTATGTCTAAACTAGGAATATTTACTGGTAGAGCAGGATGCTATACAAGCAAAGCACTCCTAGCATGGATGCAGCTTATTAGACCAGTAGAGTGCACTTTTACTGATACAGTTTATTCCCCCCCTCCCGAGCAAAACATGCATACCGGGAAAGTGCAATTTTGCTGGTATAAATCCTCTATGCTAGAGGCTTTTGCTGGCACAGCTAAATCAGTTAGATGTCACACCGTATCACACCTGCTTGAAGTCTAGTGTAGATACAGGCATACTATAAATTAAAATCAGGCCCCTTGACTCTTGCCTTTAGTTAGCTTCAGTCCTTGATACTAGAGAAGGATTTGTAACTCACTAAGAGCCTGGTTTGTACAAATTTTTGTACTGGTATAACTGTGAGGAGTTGATTTTTTTTATTTTATTTTTTTTTTTTTAAGCCAAAATAGTTACACAGTACAACCCCTAACATGGGGAGTTGTATTGGTATAAGGGTATGTCTACACTACGAAATTAGGTCGAATTTATAGAAGCCGGTTTTATAGAAATCAATTGTATACAGCCGATTTTGTGTGTCCCCACATAAAATGCTCTAAGTGCATTAAGTCGGCGGACCGCGTCCACAGTACCGAGGCTAGCGTCAACTTCCGGAGCATTGCACAGTGGGTAGCTATCCCACAGTTCCCGCAGTCTCCACCGCCCATTGGAATTCTGGGTTGAGATCCCAATGCCTGAATGATGCAAAACAGTGTCGCGGGGGGTTCTGGGTACATGTCGTCAGGCACCTCCCCCTCCGTCAGAGCAACGGCAGACAATCGATTCGCGCCTTTTTACCTGGGTTACCTGTGCAGACAACATACCACGCCAAGCATGGAGCCTGCTCAGCTCAGCTCACGGTCACCATATGTCCTCTGGGTGCCGGCAGACGTAGTACTGCATTGCTACACAGCAGCAGCTAATTGCCTTTTGGCAGTAGACGGTGCAGTATGACTGGTAGCCTTCATCGGCGATCTGGGTACTGGCAGACGTAGGGCTGGCAGACATGGGGCTGCATTGCACACAACAGCAGCCCCTTGCCTTTTGGTAGAAGATGGTATATTACGACTGATATCCGTCGTCATCGTACTGCAGTGGCTGTCAATCATGGGCACCTGGGCAGACATGCTCAGTCCTATCGAACAGTCTCGACGATGATGGCTATCAGTCGTAGTATGCTATTTTCTGCCAAGCGCCCAGTATTTTCTGCCAAGCACCCAGAAGATGCCGAGGGTTATCAGTCATGCTGCACTGTCGTCTGCCAGCTTAAGATGTAAAAAAATAGATTTATTCTGTATTCATTTGCTTCCCCCTCCCTCCGTGAAATCAATGGCCTGCTAAACCCAGGGTTTTGAGTTCAATCTTTGGGGGGGGGGCATTCTGTGTGACAGTTGTTTGTGTTTCTCCCTGATGCACAGCCACCTTTGTTGATTTTAATTCCCTGTACCTGTACGCCATGTCGTCACTCGCCCCTCCCTCCCTCCGCCCGATACTAGTTTCGCGCCTTTTTTCAGACCAGACGCCATAGCACTGGGATCATGGAGCCCGCTCAGATCACTGCGGCAATTATGAGCACTATGAACACCACGCACATTGTCCTGGATTATATGCAGAGCCAGGACATGCCAAAGCAAAACCAGGACCAGCTGAGGAGGCGATTGCAGCGCAGCGACGAGAGTGATGAGGAAATTGACATGGACCTCTCACAAGGCACAGGCCCCAGCAATGTGCAAATCATGGTGTTACTGGGGTAGGTTCATGCCGTGGAACGCCGATTCTGGGCCCGGGAAACAAGCACAGACTGGTGGGACCGCATCGTGCTGCAGGTGTGGGACGATTCCCAGTGGCTGTGAATCTTTCGCATGCGTAAGGGCACTTTCATGGAACTTTGTGACTTGCTTTCTCCTGCCCTGAAGCGCCAGAATACCAGGATGAGAGCAGCCCTCACAGTTGAGAAGCGAGTGGCGATAGCCCTGTGGAAGCTTGCAACGCCAGATAGCTACCGGTCAGTCGGGAATCAATTTGGAGTGGGCAAATCTACTGTGGGGGCTGCTGTGATCCAAGTTGCCAGGGCAATGAAAGACCTGGTGATATCAAGGGTAGTGACTCTGGGAAACGTGCAGGCCATAGTGGATGGCTTTGCTGCAATAGGATTCCCAAACTGTGGTGGGGCGATAGATGGAACCCATATCCCTATCTTGGCACCGGAGCACCAAGCCACCGAGTACATAAACCGCAAGGGGTACTTTTCAATGCTGCTGCAAGCTCTGGTGGATCACAAGGGACGTTTCACCAACATCAACGTGGGACGGCCGGGAAAGGTACATGATGCTCGTGTCTTCAGGCACTCTGGTCTGTTTCGAAAGCTGGAGGAAGGGACTTTCTTCCCGGACCAGAAAATAACCGTTGAGGATGTTGAAATGCCTATAGTTATCCTTGGGGACCCAGCCTACCCCTTAATGCCATGGCTCATGAAGCCGTACACAGGCAGCCTGGACAGTAGTCAGGAGCTGTTCAACTACAGGCTGAGCAAGTGCCGAATGGTGGTGGAATGTGCATTTGGACGTTTAAAAGCGCGCTGGCGCAGCTTACTGACTCACTCAGACCTCAGCGAAAAGAATATCCCCATTGTTATTGCTGCTTGCTGTGCACTCCACAATATCTGTGAGAGTAAGGGGGAGACATTTATGGCAGGGTGGGTGGTTGAGGCACATTGCCTGGCCGCTGATTACGTGCAGCCAGACACCAGGGCGGTTAGAAGAGCACAGCAGGGCACGGTGCGCATCAGAGAAACTTTGAAAACTAGTTTTGTGACTGGCCAGGCTACAGTGTGAAACTTTTGTTTGTTTCTCCTTGATGAACCCTCTGCCCCACCTGGTTCACTCTACTTCCCTGTAAACCAACCACCCCACCCTCCCCTCCCCCTTCGAGCACCGCTTGCAGAGGCAATAAAGTCATTGTTACTTCACATGCATGCATTCTTTATTAATTCATCACACAACTAGGGGGATAATTGCCAAGGTAGCCCGGGATGGGTGGGGGAGGAGGGAAGGAAAAGGACACACTGCAGTTTAAAACTTTAACTCTTATTGAAGGCCAGCCTTCTGATGCTCGGGCAATCATCTGGGGTGGAGTGACTGGAGGCCCCCCCACCGTGTTCTTGGGCATCTGGGTGAGGAGGCTATGGAACATGGGAAGGAGGGCTGTTGGTTACACAGGGGCTGTAGCGGCGGTCTCTGCTCCTGCTGCCTTTCCTGCAGCTCAACCATACGCTGGAGCATATCAGTTTGATGCTCCAGCAGCTGGAGCATCGACTCTTGCCTTCTGTCTGCAAGCTGACGTCACCTATCATCTTCAGCCCGCCACTTGCTCTGTTCATCCCGCGATTCAGCCCGCCACCTCTCCTCTCGTTCACACTGTGCTTTTCTGTAGTGTGACATTGACTGCCTCCACGCATTCTGCTGTGCTCTTTCAGCGTGGGAGGACATCTGGAGATCCGTGAACATGTCATCCCGAGTCCGCCGTTTTCTCCTTCTAATCTTCACTAGCCTCTGTGAAGGAGAAACATTTGCAGCTGGTGGAGGAGAAGGGAGAGGAGGTTAAAAAAGACACATTTTAGAGAACAATGGGTACTCTCTTTCACGTTAAATTTTGCTGTTCACATTACAGAGCACATGTGCTTTCGTTGCAAGGTCGCATTTTTCCTCTTATATTGAGGACCTGCCGGTTTGGTGTGAGAGATCACTCACGCAGTGCCAGGGAACAGATTTCAGCTTGCAGGCAGCCATGGTAAGCCACAGTCTTTTGGCTTTTTTAACCTTCTTAACAGGGAATGGTTTTAAACAGTAGCGCCCTCATTTCCCATACCAAGCACCCATTGGGTTGGCCATTTAAAATGGGTTTGCAATGTAAAAGGAGGGGCTGCGGTTCCTGGGTTAACATGCAGCACAAACCCAACTAACCCCCCTCCCCCCTCAATTCTCTGGGATGATCACTTCACCCCCCCCCCCCCACCGCATGGCTAACAGCGGGGAACATTTCTGTTCAGCCGAGCAGGAACGGGCACCTCTAAATGTCCCCTTAATAAAATCACCCCATTTCAACCAGGTGACCGTAAATGATATCACTCTTCTGAGGATAACAAAGAGCGATAAGGAATGGATGTTGTCTGCATGCCAGCAAACACCGGGACCATACGCTGCCATGCTTTGTTATGCAATGATTCCAGACTATGTGCTACTGGCCTGGCCTGGTAAAGTGTCCTACCATGGCAGACGGGATAAGGCAGCCCTCCCCAGAAACCTTTTGCAAAGGCTTTGGGAGTACATGAAGGAGAGCTTTCTGGAGATGTCCCTGGAGGATTTCCGCTCCATCCCCATACACGTTATCAGACTTTTCCAGTAGCTGTACTGGCCACGATTGCCAAGGCAAATTAATCATTAAACATGCTTGCTTTTAAATCGTATGTAATATTTACAAAGGTACACTCACCAGAGGTCCCCTGTGTGCCCTCAGGGTCTGGGAGCACGCCTTGGGTGAGTTCGGGGGTTACTGGCTCCAGGTCCATGGTGATAAATATATCCTGGCTGTTGGGGAAAACGGTTTCTCCGCTTCCTTGCTGCTGTGAGCTATCTACATTATCTTCATCCTCCTCTTCCTCATACCCCGAACCCTCTTTCTTGTGTGTTTCTCCAGTGACGGAGTCATAGCACACAGTTGGGGTAGTGGTGGCTGCACCCCCTAGCATGGCATGCAGCTCCGCGTAGAAGCGGCATGTTTGCGGCTCTGCCCCGGACCTTCCGTTTGCCTCTCTGGCTTTGTGGTAGGCTTGCCTTAGCTCCTTAATTTTCACGCGGCACTGCTGTGCATCCCTGTTATGGCCTCTGTCCTTCATGGCCTTGGAGACCTTTTCTAATATTTTGCCATTTCGTTTACTGCTACGGAGTTCAGCTAGCACTGATTCATCTCCCCATATGGCGAGCAGATCTCGTACCTCCCGTTCGGTCCATGCTGGAGCTCTTTTGCGATCCTGGGACTCCATCACGGTTACCTGTGCTGATGAGCTCTGCGTGGTCACCTGTGCTCTCCACGCTGGGCAAACAGGAAATGAAATTCAAACGTTCGCGGGGCTTTTCCTGTCTACCAGGTCAGTGCATCTGAGTTGAGAGTGCTGTCCAGAGCGGTCACAATGAAGCACTGTGGGATAGCTCCCGGAGGCCAATAACGTCGAATTCCGTCCACACTACCCCAGTTCCGACCCGCTAAGGCCAATTTTATCGCTAATCCCCTCGTCGGAGGTGGAGTAAAGAAACCGGTTTAAAGGGCCCCTTAAGTCGAAAGAAAGGGCTTCGTCGTGTGAACGTGTCCAGGCTTAATTCGATTTAACGCTGCTAAAGTCGACCTAAACTCGCAGTGTAGACCAGGCCTAAAGGTGCCTTAGAGTTGCATAACTTATTCCCCTTTCCATATGGGAATAAGCACTTTTATAAAGATATAACTACTCCCCCACTATGGGATTGTGCCTCTTTAATTAAAGCAGTACAACCTGTGTACAGACAAGACCTAGCGTTCATAGAATATTGTTCCCTCTAACATAGGACATGGTGTGAGGAATGTTGCAAAGAAATACAAATCCCTTGCATCGGGGTGATCTTGTTGAATCATTTTCTAGAAGTATGAAAATCCTTTAAGGGCAACTGCACAAGATCTGTCCTACTTAAGTGAGAATATTTGAAATGGAATGGTCTTATGACAGATTGTCTTTGTCTTGTACAAGACCAAGAATAGTAGGTATTAAACAGGGAGGACTTCTTCATAAAGAGGTGTATGTATTAATTACTCCTGCACTACTGGGCTTTATTTTCTGCAAAGAGCTTCACAAGTTACAAAACATCAGCTGATGATGCTACAAAGAGCATATAGTGATAGGACCAGTACTAACACAGCATTATTAAGCTATGCATAGCCTGCACCTACAAGATTAGGTATGATGAATGAGGGGACCTATACAAGGATTACTGACACTGCCATACACCAAAATCTAAACAGTTCTACTGCTGTAATCCACAGCTTTTAGGGAATTGCTAGTAGGGGTTTTGCAGTTTCTTCCTCTATCCTATTTTCCATCCATGCTCACTACTTTCACCTTTGCTTCACCCCTCCCCCCGCAAATAGCTCTTGACACATCACTCACTATTTCAGGGAGGATGACAGCATGCAGTTCTAAAATGTGTGATCCTGAAGAAATCACTTCTGTAAAAATATATAATTTACACATCCTAGCATGTCATTTTTTAGCGTTTATGCTAAAAAAGTTTCACCTACTAAACAACTTGAGATTGCCCAAACTAGTCCATCATTTCTTCATGCACTTCCATTATATGGTTGCCTCCCTTTTCCAGACTTCTTTTTGTCCATTATATTGCAATATTTAAAGAGTTTGGTATAAATATTACTGCACCTTCTATAGGGCAGACATTGTAACTTCAGTTGTAGATGGCATGAGTAAGCTATAATTGTAATTAAAAGTATGCTGAAGGGAGGAAAATTAAGTTTGTGTTAAATGGAGTTAACATGTTAATAGCATTAAATGAAGCAGTTAAAGCTGTTTGGGGAAGAGAAGACTTATTATGTGAGCATAAAGTGTGATGATGGGGCAAGGCTCAGTAACTCACTTTTGCTTTATGTCCTATGTTCCTAAAAGCTCATTCTTCAGGCCTCTAGTTGACCACCTGCAGGAGTCAGGAAGTGAGTGTAAAAAAAAAAAAAAGTTTGTGCTGGGTTTTTTTTGGTCTCTTTCCTCTCAGGCATCAGAGATGGGACACTAGATAGGGTAGGGTGGGTCAATGTTCTGAGGTGGCACCAGGCATTCTCTGTCTCAGGTGCTTGGCCGGTTGGTTCTTGCTCAAATGCTCAGGATTTAACTGATCAACATATGTGGGGTCAGGAAGGAATTTCCCTCAGATTGCAATTGACGTCGGGAGGTTTTCAGCTTCTTCTGGAGCATGTGGCATGGGCACTCGCCACAACTATTTGGGTATATCTCACTTAATCATTTCCTTGTCACTACGGAGGCCTTGGACATTAGTTGCACCTCACTCCCTCATATTCTATTATGTGCCAGAGGCAGACCCTAGGCTCCTGTGGGCTGTAATACTTCAGTCTAATTTCAGTTGTTGGGTTTAATGTGTGGGTGTTAGTGGCCTGTGATATACAGATCAGATAGATGATCGGGTGGTCCCTTCTGGCCTTAAATGCTATGATTTATTGCAATAAGCCCCCACTCCTGAATGAAAATTTTGGATGCTAATAATTTACTACAGCAAAGTTCCTATATTCTTCACTAAACGGCTGGCCTAAAGCAAGATTTTTGGATGCTATGGTGCTTTAATGCTGCAGTCTGGAAATTCTGCAGCAGCTTCAGTTAAGGTTTAAAAGGGAGATTTTTAATGAATATCAAATTGAACAACACACTCAGTACAATAGTCTCCATTACTAATTTTGATATTAAGTTCCATTTTATACTGTCACTACATTTAATTTTCAATATGCAGTTATGGGTTGGCTACACTTGTCAATACAGCCACATACTGAAAATTGGAGGTTTTGACAGGGCCGGAAAGGTGGGTAGTGAGAGGGTGAAGAGTTGGAACTTTTGTGATCAGGTGAGTTTGAGGATATGAGGTAAGCACATTAGTTGGATGTTTTTGCTAAAATAGCAGCAGAGTAACTCATGTTAACACTTAAATTGTTACCTTGAGGTTTTGGATTTTTAAAACTTAAGATGAACGGGGCAGCTCACATCATCCCTTGTTTCAGGCTATCTGCTGGTGCAGAATGATAACATTGCACTGATTTACAGTCAAGATTTTTTTTTTTTTTTTTGCAGATGTAAGCTTTCTCTCTCTCTCTCTGTTATATATTATACACACACACACACACAAAGAAAATCTTGAATGTAAACCACTGCAATGCTGTTATCCTGTGCCAGCAGACAACCTGAAATAAGGGCTCTGAATGATGTGAGCTTCCCCGTTCATCTGAGGTTTATATACATATAAATAATAATAAAAAAATTATTATAGTTATTTTTCTGCCAAGGTCCAAATTTCTTGGTCAAGGTATAGTCAAGTTCCTGACTCCAGAGAAACATTTTTCACAACACAATAGTAATGATGATAATCAGTAAATAAAAAGATTTTGTAGTCTGTTCAAAAGCGTCTGGTCCAGATTTAGCCCACAGTCCACCCATTGACTACCCCTGGCCTAGCGCATGATGCAATAGCAAATTTTGTGGCTGCAGAATACATGGTATTATAATGTCCAAAATTAGGTAATGTGAGACTTGTAAGAGGTATTATGTCATGCTACTACACAGAACAATAGTAAACAAATGCTATTAATAAGTTATTCCTTTACTAAGGGAAAAGTATCTGCCTTATCTTTCTGCTTCCCAGAAAGAGAAAAAAAAACAGGATTCTAACTCCTGGATCTTTGATCCTTTGTGAAAGATTGCAAAACTCCTTTTCATAAGCTGTTTTGAACCTTCAAGGCAACAGCAGGCGTAGAGCATGAGTTTGGCCCCTGACTAGCCATTTTAGTGCCAACCTCCCCTCCCGCAGGTATAAATGCTGCCCTAGCATTTTTGAGTCATCTCCTTCAACTGCACATGAAGTGAACCTCCCAGAGAAAAATACCAGTTCAAAATAAACATAAGATCATAAAAGCCTCAAAGAAGAGAAATGAAAAGATTAAAGAGAAACATCTGCAAAACAGTAACCTCCAAATTCTGAAGTGAGACATGTAGGCAAGTGGAATCCTGCAAGGCAATATCTTGAAGCAGAATTACAAGGTAAGTAATTTTCCCTTCTCTAGAGAGTCCATATTTGCATGATTCATGAAAAGCTTAAAAGGATGTCTCAAAAGATAGAAAGAATAAGGTTGAAACCAGAAGTAAACAAAGCCAATACCAACAGTGTACAAAAAGGGTTTTAAATAATTACACTCCCCCCTCCAAACTCATTAAGTGCAACGTACAGGCTGTAAAATGAGGTCACAAACAAAACACACCTATAAAGACTGATCAGCTGAAAATAAGGAATATTGTAAAATTAAACTTTTTAGGGAATGACATAACATGCTTCCATGTAAGGGAAGGCCAAAAAACGGTTACTCACCTTTGTAACTGTTGTTCTTTGAGATGTGTTGCTCATATCCATTCCAATTAGGTGGGCACGCGCCATGTGCAAGGCTGGAGAATTTTTACCATAGCAACACCCGGTGGGTTGGCTGTGGAGCCCCCTGGAGTGGCACCTCCATGGCACTTGATACATACCCCAGCTGACCCAGCGCCTCCTCAGTTCCTTCTTGCCGGCTACTCCGACAGAGGGGAAGGGGGGCGGGGGTTTGGAATGGATATGAGCAACACATCTCGAAGAACAACAGTTACAAAGGTGAGTGACCATTTTTTCTTCTTCTAGTGCTTGCTCATATTGATTCCAATTAGGTGACTCCCAAGCCTTACCTAGGCAGTGGGGTCGGAATGAAGCAACGTGGATTGTAGGACCATCAGCTCCCGGACGTTGATATGAAGGGAGGGCGCGGACAGGGGCCATAGGTCCTGTGTCTGAATGTCCCTGAGGTGGGTGCCCCATCCCAGGGCTGATGCATCCGTGACAAGGAGGGCTGCCAGATTGTTCTGGCAGTGGTTTGGATGGTCCGAATAAGGGGTAGGGCCACCCTTGATGGAGCTTCTGCGGACAGAATATCCACCACTGGGTCCTCCACCTCTACCACCTCCTCCGCCCACAGGTTCATGTTCCACACCACCCTGCGCAGGAGGTCCTGGTGGGCACGGAGGTCTATCAGAGGGGCACCCAAGATTGCAGTGCCTGCCACCACCTCATTGGGGGAGGAGGAGGAGAAAGAGGCCGCAGGGGGAAGATGGTCATCCAGGGCCTCTTACGGGGTTGGGCCCAGGTGTCCTGTGCCATCTATCTCAGGGCCCGGACCAGGAACCGGTGGGGGAGGGAAGCTGCCACGGTCTCCATGCCTCCCAGGGTGGGCCGACTGGTGGTAGCCTTTGGCACTTGTGGCTCGGACGGGGCTGATAGAGAAGCCCAAGATGGAGCACCCTGGGCCTGGTAGTATGCCCAGGGCATCCAGAACGACCACTGAGTGGGCCCTTGAATGGGACTCTGCCAATGCCCAGCCCAAATGGAGGCGTGCAGAGAAACGTGACCCTGCTTCCGATCCTGAAGAACGAGAAGCAGAACATGAGGGCCACGGTGGTGCCGAGCAGATCTGAGCTGGGTCATGTCTATGAGGCGATGGGGAACGGTGCCACGACACAGGGGAGCGATGCCGGGACCTGGACCGGCGCCTGGATTGGGACCTGGGTCAAGATGATGACCAGCAGCAAGAGCGGCATCAAGTCTGGGATCTGCTCCTCGATGGCAATCGGTGGGCAGATCAGCACTGGGACCTGTGCCAAAGCTGTGCTGCGAGTACGACCTGTGCCACGAGTATGTCCGGCGCCGCGAATGAGCGCGGTGTCGGAAGTGGGAATGGTGCCAAGAACGGGATCGGTGCCGGGGCTTGACCGACGGCGCTGACGGATGGATTAGGGCCGGCTTGCCCTGGGACAGTGCCGCACGTACAGGAACCGGTGCTTTGGCATGAGGCTGAGAGGATGCTGATGCCGTCATGGCAATAAGATCCCTTGCAGCAGCAAAGGTATCCGGGTCGGACGGCAATTGGACCTCAACCAAGCTGTACGTCAGGGAGTCCAGTGGCACTGAACTCAATGGCTCCGAAGCCGTAGGCTGTGCCCCTAGATGCTCCCCTCCGGGACGTGTCTCCACGGGTGGTTCCAGGGAGGCTGGTCTCTGAGGAGGCGGGCCACCCTTTTCCGGCTTCCGGTACCGCTTCTGGCCAGAATGGGAGGGGTGCCAGGCCAATGAAGTTGGTTGCGGAGCCGGGGAGTGTCGGTGCCACGGGTCTCGTTCAGAATCCAACTGCGTGGTAACTCCTACCGTTGCTGCTGGGGTGCTGCGCACCGAAGTGCTTGGTGCCAGATCTTGGCACGCCGCAGGAGGCCGAGGGCCAAGAGTCGCCCCCATGAGGCGCTGTTTTAAACTAAAGTCCCGCTTCTTCTTAGTCCAGGGATGAAACCCTTTGCAGATCCTGCACTTGTCTGCTTGATGAGACTCCCCCAGAAACTTTAGGCCAGAGTCATGGGGTTCGCCCGTTGGCATGGGCTTAGAGCAGGAACCGCAGGGCTTGAATCCCGGAGCCTTGGGCATGTGCCCAAGAGAAATATTAGACAAGAGGGAAAAACCCCCCAACCTCAGTAATACAAACTAAACTATAACTATTAAAAATAAACTATGCTAGGGAGAGTGGAGAGCAGTGAAGCAGAAATCCACAGTTCCAACGACCGTCACAAGTGGCAAGAAGGAACTGAGGCAGCGCTGGGTCGGCTGGGGTAAAAATTCTGATGACTGTGCACCTAATTGGAATTGATACGAGCAAGCACTCAAAGAAGAATCCTGGGGTGCAGGATTCCCTCCAGGGGGCCCAAATCAAAGCAGTAGTGCTTTGCACATATACATACAGATTATGTAACTGCTTCGCAGGTGTCTGCAATGGAAACATCTGAGGCATGCCCCATTAGCAGCCTTACCTCAAACTAAATGCGGTATAACGACCTAGTTTCAGGCCAGTCACATTACAGCTATGAGATGTGGAGTCAGACATCAATCTGTACAAAATCCTTTTAATATTACTCAGCAAATTGTCAAGAAAAAATGTGACCAGGCTTTAGTCCACTCCACTCTATGGAGAGGGGCTGCTCGTCATGGACCTGTTGGAATAAGAAGACTTTTCCCAGATAACAGACTCGTTAATGTGCATCTCTGAAATCACATTAGACAGAAGTTTCAGATCAGTCTGTCACTGGGACTTAAAGCTCACTTACTCTGCACGCTGAAGTCACTGTCACAAGAAAAAATGGTTACTGTAACTGTTGTTCTTTGAGATGTGTTGCACACGTCCTTTTCAATGTAAGTATTTGTGCCCCTCCCCCCCCCAGCACAGTTGCCAGAATTTTTTCCCTTAGCGGCATTCTTTGGGTCAACTCTAGCTCCCTCTGGCATCATATGCTCATAACATTGGTATAAGGGGCCCCACCGGCTCTGCCCTTCTTCAGTTTCTTCTTACCGACCACTTCTGAAAAGGGGACAGAGGGTGGGTTTTGGAATGAAAATGTGCAACATCGTAAAGAATAGTTACAGAAATGTTAGTAACTGTTTTTTCTTCTTTGAGTGCTTGCACTTGTCCATTCCAATGTAGGTGACTCACAAGCAGTTGACCCGGAGGCAGGTTTGAAGATCAAGTACAGGCTGATTGTGACACAGCCCAGCCAAAGCTGGCATTGTCTCTGGCCTGTTGAGTAATGGCATAGTGTATGGTGAACTTATGAACCAATGACCAGGGTGCTGCCCTGCATATGACCTGAACTATAACCTGTGCTAAAAAAATCCGTGCAAGAGGCTTGAGACCTTGTAGAGTGAGCCGTCAGGTTAGCCAGGGGTGACATGTTAGCGAGGTGTAACATACACAATGAGATTCTTTGTGCTGAAATGGGGAGACATTTCATCCTTTCTGCTATTGCTATGAACAGCTGAATGGATCTGTGGAATGGTTTTGTTCTTTGTATGTAGAGGGCCAGTGTACTCCATACATCCAATGAGTGGAGTCACTGTTCTTCCCCGTTCACATGTGGTTTAGGGTAGAACACTGGCAGAAAAACTGTTTGACTGCAATGGAACGGATACCACTTTCAGGAGGAACAATGGGCGCAGTCACTCCTGGACCTTGTCTGTGAAAAAGACCATGTATGGTGGTTCCGAAGTGAGAGCTCAGATCTCTGAAACTTGTCTGGCTGTGATGGTCACCGGGAAGGCTACTTTCCAAGAGAGGTGTAAGTAGCAAGCAGGTTGCCAGTGGATTGAACAGGGGTCCCATAAGCTTTGACTGGACCAGGTTTAGGTCCCATGGAGAGGTGGGATTCCTGCCCTGGAGGTATACCCTCTGTAGGCCCTTGAGAAACCTGTCTACCTCGTTTGTGAACAGACAGAACAGTTATTGATCTTGGGCTAGTACCACATGACAGAACAAGAAGTAAGTCTCAAGTTGCAGTGGGGGAGGTTTAGGTTGGATAGTAGAAAAAACTTTTTCACTAGGAGGGTGGTGAAGCACTGGCATGGGTTACCTAGGAAGGTGGTAGAATCTCCTTCCTTAGAGGTTTTTAAGGTCAGGCTTGACAAAGCCCTGGCTGGGATGATTTAGTTGGGGATTGGTCCTGCTTTGAGCAGGAGGTTGGACTAGATCACCTCCTGAGGTCCCTTCCAACCCTGATATTCTATGATCATCCGCATCCAATCATTGAGCCCAGAGTCTGCTGTCCCTTGCAGTGCACTTCCACATTGATTACACAATCTCTCCAACGAATTTACAATATTCTTCTTAAACACCATCGGTGGAGTGCATTCAGCTTCCTTTTGTGTACTTTCACCATCTGCCACATTTCTGAGGTGTACAATAGTGCTGGAAGGACAACAGGGCTGTACAATCTCATTTTAGTGTGTAGATACTTATACCCTTCCAGATGTTTAACAAATAGGAAAATGATCCACTAGCTTTACCAATATTTGCCTTCACTAACAAAGGGAGCAGTTTCACAATGTTTATTTTCAAATTACAATGTTTTAAAATGATCTTGCACTACAAGTTTATTTTAAAAAAGGAATACAACCTAAAAAAGCTCCAAAGATGTTTAATCTACCATGGAAAATTAAACTAAGAATGCCCAATAATCTGATGAATATTCTTTAGAATACAGAATAGAGGAGCATAACAGGAAGAAAAATATTTAAGAGCATAGAATATATAGTACTGCTATTAAAAAAAATCAAAATTAAATATAACAGCAGTAGCCAAACATTTTTAAATTAGTGACACTGAATTATTTATTTTGAGAGTTTAAAGCACATAATACCTTCAATCTCTTCCAATTTTATAAAGATATCCAAAATTCCGTTCCCTTCAATTCCTGTTGTAGGAGTTGTGGAAACATTGGGCTGCCACATGATTACATATCAACAACTAAGTGTACATACATACAAACCGAAGTCAATCTCTCTCTTCTCCTCCCATTGCTCAGTTTAATTAACTTTTTCCTACAACTAATTTTTGTAAGGATCAAAGGGAGTTCAGCTGCCATTTGGCTTCTATTTTAGAACTGACAGTAAAGGTCACTTTAATGTGCACTTATCTCAAATTTTAATTATGTTGTGCTAGATTTTAAGAAAAGAAAGTTGCTAAACACCAAACACCAAAAATATCTAAAATAATATTTGTTGTCACCAATCAAATATTTAAAAGACCTTTCTTTTCACAGAATTAATTTTTGGATACTAAGAGTTTTCCCTTTTCCTCTGAAGTGGAAGATGAGTTTTCATGCCTTTCTGAAGTAGAAACCACACAAAATTATGAACAAATTTATTGATGTGATGCATTATAAATGTCTTCCCAGAACAGTCCAAAAATGTACTCTGAAATAATATAATCTCTCTCCCCAAAAAATAAACAAAAAAGAATCTAATATATTCCTGCTCCCCATTCAGTATTTAAAGTGCTTGCCAAAAGGACACCAAAACCATGACATAAGTGTATATAAATATCTATGCAAACTAAAAAATAGCGCCAAAGCAGCATAATAATCTAGTGGATATTCTCCCTTCCATATTAAAGTATTCAAATGTAAAGAAAGTATTTCCTTTGCAATATATACTTGAGGAGGAAAAAGTTAAGCACAGTGTTACGTAAACATCTCGATTTCCATTGCATCATTTTGCAATCACTTCTGTACTTCACCATGTAGGGGTCACATTTATTTCCATTCAAGGGCACTGATCTATTTTAAAAATAAGTATTTATTGTGTTATGGTATAAACACTAAACACAAAACAAAATGTATAACAATCTGAATATTGATGTAAAAGCAAAGCAAGGTAGTTTGGAGCAAATTCTGTTGCCAATTCATATGAGGAACTCCCACTGACAGACAGAGTTCAACACACAGGGTAAAATTCACCAATGGGGAAGGCCAATACCCCTTACATCCAATGTGAACCCGATTTTGAGACAGCACAGCACTATCAGAGTAACTTCACTATTTTCAGGACTTATGTGGCACACAGGCTTTGTGCTGGTCCTCTCTGCAGGGTGAATTTTATCTACCAAACAGCAACAGTACGCAGAATCCAAGACCGTTAACTTGTTATTCTTCCTCTTTTAATATACCTTGCTTTTTTGGTTTTAAATAAGAATATCCATGTTACTTTAACACGGTTTTCATATTTTCTTTTGTTTTAAACAGCAGCATAAATGAGACCAGCTATTTGATTATTTACTTATTCATCTCTATGTTAATCCATACAATGGTGCTGATAGGTGAATCAAGGTATAATGCTAAACACTACAGCATGTATCTCTGATAAGATACAGTACATTATAAAGCTTCTTCAAACCATTATATTGTATTATCACAATCCACAGTATGAAAACAATTACATCAATCTTTGACATGATGCACTGTAACAATTCTTTCAGCGGCATTAAGTTGTGTCATAGTACTGTTTCTTTACTGTGGATTAGCAAGTGAATATTTGACATGATCCATTATGTGAACCAGCTGTATGAAGAGAAATACATGGAATTCTGAAAGATACATCAATCAAGTCAATCAGTAATACAGAGCAGGTATGTTAATAAGAAATAGATTAAATATTCATAAAAAGTTACTGCTCATGCATAGTAACAGTTTGCAGATATTAACTGGATTGTTATGATTAACTTACATCTTCAAATTCATGCTAAATACAAGTTAGTTATAATTAGGAGCACAACTGTTTCAATTCTCAAAGTGATTTTTGGCTCAACAAAAACTGACAGATTTTCTACCCTCCCCCCCCTTTTTTTAAATGTTCATTGTGAAAGGATATATACACCAAATTTATATTCACAACTACTTTTTACTGTTGAGTTATAAAGGCCAAAAAGGGTTTCTAATATAATAGAAAAGATAGTATAGTAGCCCTACTTTACTGATAATATCCATAATTCAATGGCTGTACAAAGCTGATCCATTTGAGTTCTACCCACCCTGAGTTCAGCATTTACACTTTTTAAAATTTATGTTTTAAACATTAGATAACATACAGACGTATGTACAAGGCTATACAATTTGTCAATTATACAGCAGTAAAAAAATATTTTCAGCCAATTTTTGTTGTTTTTTTTGTTTTGTTTTGTTTTTTTAAGTTTAGCTGTTTCTGGTTCTTATTTTAAAAATAAAGTAAATAGTTATTTGATTTAGACATTTGTTTATTGACTACTTTTTTTTTTAAAAAGAGTCAACAATAAGGCAACAGTAAAAACAGCATTGTTATAGAAATGTTGCATATGTGTAAAGGTACTAAGTATATAAAAGACATCAGTGCTTCCTAAAAAGACAGCCTACTTGTAGTATCATAAAATTACACAGTGGTGAGAACAATTACCTATTTTTCAACAATTATTTCTCTGTAGAAAAAAGTTAATCTAGCTGTAATTAAATTTTTGTGAAGAAAAAGCTGGAAAAAAATTATGCCTGTAGGACAAGCAAGTTAAGAAAATATACTTTTGTCTAAACTTAAATAAAAAGGTCCACACTTTTGTGTCAAAACATTAAGCCTCTGTCAAAAATGTATTTCTTTCTTTATAGTACAGGATTAAAAGACAAGATGATGCTTACAAGGTAAAGAAATAATTTACAAGAAAATATCTTCTGACAAAGCTTTTCAATCAAAATATTGTTTTGTAACATTCAAACAGACATACAACACAACAAAAACAGCAAACGTTATATGGATTGTTTTCAAACACATAAATAAATGAAATTGTGTAGGCAGTAGGGCTCATGCTGATGGCTAGCAGGAAGTAACAGTGTGCAATCTACATGGAAAAAAGTTCTAATGTACAAATTACAGGCCCAATTGTGGACTGCAGCAAATTTAATTATATCACTGCCATCTTCTTGTATCTCAAAAAATAAGTCTTGATTAAGCCACTCATACCCAATTATTACTCATATCTTTGTGTTAGAGATATGAGTAACTACCATACAAAAAAGGTATTTTTATTTCACCATAGGGATAATTGTACCTATCTCCCAATGTCACTTGAAAACCTTCCATGTTGAACCAATTTGACAGCAGATGAACAATTTAATAAATATGTAATGATCTTATTACAGTCCTTTAGCTAAGCATGTTAATTATGCTGCTAGTTTTGTGATCAGTGCACAGAATCCAAATATAAAAGAATGGGATGCTTTCAAAGTAATGTTGGATCCCTTACTTATAATCCCAATATATCTGAAACTTTCCATAAGACCTACCATCCAATCAATTTATTTTGCAGCAGGATCAAAACTTTTCCTGGTATAACATCCATTGCCAGCAATGGATGCCATAAAACTGCCAAGGAGTTCAACTGTTATTGCACAATACATGAAGACCTGGAATTCTGCCAAAAGCTTAAAAATAAAAATAAATGGAATTTTTCTGACATTTCCAGACACCTGCATTAATACTGTATGACTAAAGCATGTCAGTTGCATGGACTGAACCAGCGATCAACATGCGCCCAGAATGCACACTAGTAAAAATGCAGTCAAAGGAAGTAGTCTTCATTGTCTATAGATCACTTCCAGTCAAAGGTTAAAGTTCAAAGACTGAATGATCAAAGTGCTCATTTTCTCAGTAGGACAATCTTCTGCTAGGAGGATCACAAAATGGTGGCATCAACAGGTGTCATCTTTAAAACAAAAAAAGATTTATGGAAAACAAATATACATTCAAATCCCAATTTTCTGAGAGGTACAGATGCAGAAGCGACTCCTAGCATATACGTTACCACGTAGGTGAAAGTATAACAAATGTCTAACACTGCTGTTTTAAGGAAATCGAATACAGATTACAAAGCAAGATAAAAAACTATGAAACTTTCCCCAGTGCTACACCGTGAATTTAGGAAAAATGTGTTTATCAAAATTATGATTTATTAATGTTGGTATATACTAATCTCATTACAAAAGACAGTTATTTTTCATATTAAATATTTTGTATTCAGTATTTAACGATCCAGACAATCCATTGTAAACCTGAACTTAAAAATCTGTTTCCTCTCAGGATTTTGCCCCTTCACTGTACACACTATGCATCTTAGTTTTCATGCTTTGAGCTTTTGATGATTAAGAAATGCTCTTAAGAGATTAAATAAATACACAGACTTTGCAAACAGAAGAAAAAATACTAGGGAGGCCACATTTTGAGGAAACCACACTGTCACCTACAACTGAGTTCAAACTACACAAGATTTTTCACCATTTATTTGAAAAAAGTTATTTGACAAGCTGGATTACTCAAGAAGTGGCTTCCTGACCAATATTTGCAAGAAATATTACAAAATTACATGCAGTTGTGTGAGAAGGTGGTAAGCATAAACTTCAATAGAAGGGGAGAAGATTGCTATTCTCTGCCACAGATGACAGTGTCTTAGGAACAACCACAAAAACTGTAGTTGATATAATAGAAGGCAAACTGTAATAAGTTGACATTGTAAACCTAAAGTATTTCACATAGAATTTTTTTCCATCAATTCAATGTATGTAATTGCTCCCACACAGTTTCCTAGTAAAACATTATTAATGGCAATACACTAACTTTCAGATTGGTTTCTTTTTTCCCCCAATATTCCAAAAGTCGTTTGAAGATTGTCCACAAAAATGGTCTAAGTTATAGACAGTTGAATAAATTAAGCTTAAGGATGAATCTGTGTCTCAGAGGATATGTCTACATGTCAATAAAACAGATGTGGCTGGCCTGTGTCACCTGAGTTGGGCTCACAGGGCTCAGCCTGTGGGCTCTGGGATCACGCAAGATGGGATGGTCCCAGAGCCCAAACTCCAGCTTGAGCCCAGATGCCTACATTGCAGTTTTATAGTCCTGCAAGCCCGAGTGAACTGACATGGGCCAGCCACAGATGTTTTATTGCAGTGTAGACATACCCTAAAGCACACTGGGGGAAAAAAACCCATTCATACTCCAAACCAAATTTGTCAGGCTTTCCCGCCCTGCCCCCCATAGTGCCCAATGCTACAGCAGATACTTCTGCCTGAAAAATTTCTGCCTTTTAAAATCTCTTCCAAATCTCATCTTATAGTGGAGTTATTCACATTTTTTTAGATAACTCTGTAATTAATTGTTTTACTCAAATATATATGTCAAATAATGTTAGAGAAATTAATGTTATGAATGTAGTATTATAAGAAGAAGACTATATAAAGGAATTTTGGCTTTTTGAATGCATTTCTATTGATGCAGCATTTCAGAACTCAGCTGAAACTGCTTCAAGGTTGTGTAAACCGTGACACTTGGTTTTTGTGTCTTATTTGTGAAACCTTTGGTCTATGCAAATAGCAAGATGAAGCAGAGTGACAAGAGGGCTCCAGGTGTAGCCCCTGCAACAAGACAAGCTAACAAGTAAAAACTCAAGGCCATAAAAATAGATCAGTAAGAAGGATAACCACTATTGTAAGGTAAGAACAGGATAGAGCTAGAGGGGGTGACAGCAGAGATTAGATAGAAGTAGACAGATAAAAGAGTTTTAGCAGGATAAGCAAAAATGTATTAGTTCAGGTTAGTTATTGTGATTTATGCAGGAGAATATTTTAATTATATAGGTACACAGATGAGGTAACTTGGTAAACTGAGTCTGCACAATGTTATCAAACAAGGGATACAAGATAAGTGATTAACAACAAGAGAGTGGAGAAGGGGAGGGGGGGGAAACATACCAGAGATCTGAAAAGAGTCTCTCACTGTCCTCAGGAGTGGTAATTTGGCCATTTACTTTTCTTGCCTTATCTGTTTTTGCATGTATATCTAATTCAGAGGTGAGAATAGTGTTGTCTTAAAATGTACATAATAAAAGCTACAAGAAATTGTTTAAGCCTAAATAAAAAAAAATGAGTGTTGTCCTTATCAATATTTCTGTACTCTCTAAATTTAAAAAAATATTGATATTTTAAATTAAATATACTCCCCACTCCATCCTGACTGCAAGATACTCTTTCCTTGATAACAGTACATGAAAAAGACGACTTCATGGCAACAGAAGGAGGGTGAAGAACTAAAACTCTTTGTTTACAAGTTGGACAGGGTACATTAGAGGTAAAGAGCGAGTATCTGAACCATCTACAGATAGTCCTGGAGGGGTGTCAGGAAAAGCATCAGCAATCAGCAACACTGGTTGAGGACAAACACCTCCACAGGAATTTATCTCCTGCCTAGGTAGGGGACGCTCAGGACACACATCAAAACACCTTAAGTGACACTGTTTATTTGGAATCTGAGACAAAATCCCCAAAGAGTCACAATCAGATGGGGTGAGGGCAGATCTGAGAACAACCATATGCCTGTGTCACTATAAAGGCTCCCACTTGAGCATTATTCCCCCACTTGCGTGGCTATGATTGGAATACCAACTACTTTTTGGAAAAGGGGAAAATGCTTGTTCCCCTGCAACAGGGAGATGGGAAAATGGGACTGACTGCTTCCTCTTGCTTTGAAAAGGGCAGATCACAACAACTTCCTAAGAATATATAAGGCTGAGGACAGCTCTTCTGCAGAAGCAGGAAGATCAGCTCTCAAGCTAAGCTTGCCAACTTCCCACAATCCAGCACATCTTCAATCAAAGGAATTAGATTTTAAACAATTTCTTTCTAACTCTCCCTGCCGGTGCCATTGTCATATAGCAACAGCAGAGGATTTTAACTACAGTACGTGCAATTAAGAAGAGAGGATAGTAAGGGCAATATAGGATACTCCTGAGGGAATTCTGGACCAAAATTTTGCAAAAATCCGCATATTTTATTCATCAATAAATACATGTGCAGGCTCCAGCATAGTAGTGGGGAGCAAAGGCCACTGGCTGCACGGAGATGAGAGATCACCCTGCAGCCCCACACCTCCCACCAAGGGGGACAGACTCAGTGGTGAGGCTGTACCTGACACTGACACAGTGCAAGGGCTGGGTCTGTTACAGAAACATTCCAGGGCCCTGCCCCTCCATGCCTGGTGCACCAAGATAGTAAATGAGAGGGACAGAGTCTCACACTTGCCCAGGTGTGGGGCAAGCAGACTCAGCCTGGCAGGATTCAAGTGTGGAGGAACTTAGTGTGGGGCAATCTGGGTCTGGGCAACTCCGTCGGGGATTGGTGGGGGTGGATCTGGATGTACAGGGGCTTGTTGGGGGGGTTCTGAGTGCAGGGGGAATGGGAGTCTGCATGGGGTCCAAGTGAAGGTGGTTGGGGCTCAGCAGGGTCTAGGGGATGGGGGGAGGGGATGCAGGGGTCTCAACAGGGTGGTGGAGCTTGTTGGGGTGAAGGTTCAAGTGGGGGGGGGCTCAGTAGGGGGTGGTCTGGGTGCAGGGGAGGGGCTCGGCAGAGGTCTGAATGCAAGGGGTGGTAGAGATCGGTGGGGGTTGAGTCTAGTGCGGGGGGCTCTGGGTACAGGGGAGGCTCGGCGGGGGGTCCAGACACACAGGCATTTGGTGGGCGGGGGAGCAGCTCCCTGTACAGTGACCCCCTCCTCCTGTGGCTGAAAATGAGGTTAGGAAGTGGGGGAGGAGGGTACCTTCCTGCAACCAGGGAAGTTTCAGGGGGTGGGTCTGACCCAGCCCCAGCCGCTCCTTGCGGGGGAGTGGGGGGAGGGAAGAGGAAGTCCCGTCTTCTCCTGCCCCCAGCCCAGCCAGGACTAGCAGCTGAGCCTGGCGCAGGGTAGGAGCCACCAGCCGGGACATCCCCAGCCCCAGTCCCTCCTGTGATGATTTAACTCTCTGACAGCTGCTCCGGGCGCCTGAAATGATGAACCCATGCTGCTGGTGAGAGGTGCGTGACCGCTCTTGTGGCTTCCCTTTGCTTCCCCATCTTTTTCTGCAAGGAAGCAAAGAAATCTGCGGGGGACATGAATTCTGCATGTGCCGTGGCACAGACTTCCCCCAGGAGTAATAGGTTCTCTTGAAACGTGAATACCTCAAAGCACACTACAGTACATTTAGTAGTCAGTAACAGGTTTCACATTGCCAGATAGTTTGCAGCAAGTTAGTGTGCTGCAGATTCACACCCTGGTTTGCTATGCATTAACTCACCAGATAGACAAGTTCTGAGACAAATTTAAAATTTAATAGTCCAGTATTGCTCCAGAACGGACACTTATTTTTAAAGAACTGAGCAAAGGGGAGAACATCACATCTTTGATAATTAGCAATTAGGAAAGGGAGTGAAAATTGATTTAGGTGTTATATATATGAAAACTTTCCAATTTCAGCAGCATGAGTCATTTTTTAAACAGACTTGTCCTTTCCTGACTGTAACCTTCCCAAGTCTGAGTTGATCTCACTCTAGTTTTATCTACTGTTATCCAGTTTTGTTCTGCAATTACTCTGTTTTTCTACCTTTCAATCAGAAAAGAATGGCTGGAGAATTTTCCACTGTGTAAAGAACCATTTGATGACTAGTTGAATGGAAAATAGAAGTTCAGCCACTAAACAAATGCTAGTCATCAACTTTCAGAATCAGATAACCATGTTTATTTCTATATCTAGATTTTCATTCTCAAATCCAATTTTTCACTTGTGGGAAAACTGGAGTAGCATCTAGAGATTGCTACCCTGCAGAGACTTCAGCCCTAAATCCTAAAGAAGAGTCTCAACTAAACAGATTAAGATTAAAATTAGAGCAGATCTCATCACAAAATGAAAGCTATTAAAGAAACACTCTTAGCTAGTCTTCTTGGAAGATGACTACCAAGAGTAAATAAGATAATTGTTAAGAAAAAAAAATCTTCCTTGTGTCAATTCAATCAAATCATCTTGCTCTGTGCTCTGTTCAATGCCATACTTTCTTTCACATCATATCCTAACATCTTTGTTTATGACATCCCTCCACTACTTCTTGGTTTGGCCTCTTATCTTTTTCATTCAGTCTTGATCTGTTCCTTACCCACACTATTGTCAGAACTGCTCTTTACACGACCAAGCCACATGAGCCTGCACTCCCTCATTTTTTTTGTTTATGGGCGTTACCCTTAACACACACATTCCTCACATGCTCTTTCTTGGCTACACCACTCATATCTCAACCTTGACATTTCTGTGGAACAGATCATTTACTCGTGTTTCTTTGTTGCCCAACACTCAGGGCCACACATTAAAACTGAAAGTTTTATAGACTTTCCCTTTCAATCTGACTGGTTTCATCCTGTAACATATTATACCACTTATCGCTCTCCATTTGAGCCAGGCATTTATTATCTTAGCTCTAATTTTGTCCTTCATTTCCCCAGATTCTGGAACCTTCAGACTTTGCATTTTTGGTATCGTCTGCCCACCTAGTTTCACGGATAATTCTTCAGTGCTCACATCCTCCAGAAAAAAAGTATTATATATTTCTCCAGAATTAATCAGAGGAAAAAAAACTGACTAGATTTAGGGAAGCGAGGACCAGGAAAAAAAAAACATGTTACAAGAGAAGAAAGGGGACGTGATTATTGAAATGTTCCTAAAACATCACATTAGTCTTGTGGATGACAGGATTTGCTATCCTTTAACTCTTGGCTCAATTTTGAAATTGAAAATAAGGTAATGTACATGCAAATGATAAACAGATTAAAGTTACCTAAATATATATCAACAGTTGATACTGTTAAGTTCTCATTGGAAACAGAGTAATACCCTACATCAAATTCTACTAGAAAAGAGGATTTAACCTGAAGAATCTTAGGAACTCTTTAAGAGCTGCTTGTCTCACATTAATTCTGAAAGTCAGGGGAAAACAGCTCCAGGATGCCTTTTTTTTTTTAGTTGCAGCAAGTCTTCCAATGCCAAGCAATGACAATCATCCAAGATATTTATTCTTCAATTAAAATATCCCATATACACTTATTTCAGAGAACATAGTATTAAATGTACTTTACCAACACATGATCTATTGTATTTAACAGATCAGGGTTATATTAAAATAATTACAGCATTCTGGTTTTGCTAACCTCTTTACCTTTTAAGTACTCATCTAGAATTGCTATAGCTAAGATTTGTTCCCGAGCAATTTTAGAAGTACTAATAATCATAGATCTTTTCTTTTTCATGTCTCTTACTTTCAGCTTCTTTTAATTTGTATTAGCAATTTCCAAAATCTGTTGCTCATAAAAATTCACAATGCTTACAATCAACCAATTATTCTGACTGATTTTCTCCACTCTCAAATTTCTGTTTTACATCCTGATCTCGTCTACAAATATCCATTTAAGTTTGCATATTTAAAACCCTAATCAGTTTTCCTACTAAAATGTAATTTATTCCTTTACAAAAATATTTTATTTGGTGTCCTGGGAAAAGTTTTTATGTTCCAAATTCGCTAAGCTTAAGTGTTTAAAATTACTTAAAATCCTACTTTGTATTGTTACATTTTTTGAACCCAGCCTAGCAGTCCTCTGAAATTCCTACTCCAAATTAAATACTTACCATGATACCACCATTTTGTTTTCTTTGGATTTTTGTTACATGTTCTTACATAAAATGAATTATCTGGAGGTCGCCTCTGCAATAGAAAAAAAACCTAAAAATAATCAAATAATCAATATATCACTTACAGTATATTATCTATTTAAATAAGCTTTTACATTCAAAGAATAAATGCCATACATTTTGTAAAATGTGTTAAAAGCAGGACTAGGCCCTGTCTACACTGATCAGGAGAGTCACTTTAGTACCTTTCTAGCAAGAACTTTAAGCAGGGATACCCAGACAGATTTGTCAGAAAGCGTGGATGGAGAAAACTAATTAATCGCTCTTATTTGTAAAGGCAAATGGAACTAAAACCACTGCCTAACAAATACTTTTGAAGTTTGGCTTCAATGTATCACAAGTATAGTTTCGAATCCCAGTCTATATGAAGCTTCCCATAGCTTGGTGAGATTGACAGATAGACTTGGGTTAGGCTGCAGAACTTCATGAGTGAAGGCTATCAATAGCCTAATGAGTAGAGCAGTTTTCTGAAAAAGTCACAAGGTGGTCACAGTGAAAAGGGAGTCTCACAGAAATAATAAAAAATAGTTATAAAGCATTATTTTGTACCCCAATAATATATATTTTCCTGCAAATAATTAGAACTGAAATTGTGATGTGGTGAGAATAGACATCTGGCAAAACAGCATCATACAATAACTGACTGCTGTAAAACAAATCTAACTCCAATTTCAAGTGTGATCTTACTCTGAAAAATGTTTATGTAAAAAAATTGAGCCTCAATGGATCTGCTGCAAGTGCCATATCTGCTTACTTAAGAGACAAAAATGTATTGTCATCTGTGTGACTCTCCTGTGCTAAGAGAACAAACTGGAAAAATGAAGGATGAGGAAAGAAAAAAAAAGGAACCTAATAATGTATCCTACTGGAATTAATTTGGTTCTTTACAAATAGAAAATGGTTTCCTCCTACAAAATCTTTATAGCAAGTCGACATCTGCACTACTCAAAACGTTTCAGTGTTTTAATTTATGGCATATTTGTTTGAATATTAGAAAAAAAGTAACATTATTCAAGTGTGAGAAATATAGACTTTGGAAAAAGTATAAAACCTGCAGCTTTCATTTATTTTACTCTGAGTGCATTATTAAAAAAAACAAACATACCTTTTCTTTGCAGCTGGAAAGCATGCTAATAATGCTAAGACAAACCGATTGCACCGAGAGAGCTGGGGACCAGTCTTCTGTTAGAATGGATAAACAGATATGACCATTGCTATAAACATGAGGATGAACAGGAATATTGTCACCAGTAAACATGACCTAAAAAAGAATAAAATACAGTTAGCATATGTTGTTAACATTTAAATGAGAAACAGACGTGCTTGTGTCTTCTGGAAACAGTAATGCCTTATAGTCAAAAGCCAGATTGTGCCATCTTTTCTTACACTAAGTATCTTACTCTGTTTGTCGTTACACTGATTTCAACAGGACTTTTTGCTAAGTAAGGTACTAATTAACATAAGGATGGCAGAATCTGGTCCAAAGTAACTTGTACGTATGACAGAAAGAACTAGTGTGAAGAAGTGAAAGGTTAAATATAATCACTATTTATAAACAGCAGTGCAGCACAGAAACGTGCAAAGACAGCTTCTCTAAATTATAGCGATAAAGACATCACAAAGCTTTCATGAAAGATTTTTCAGTCTTAAAGCCTCATCTTATTCTTCTGTAGAGAAAGGACTATGGACTAGCTACCCACCACATTGTGTTTCAATGGTTCCATAACCTACAACATTATTCAGCTGGAAATACCATGAGATTCACAAATGAGTAGGTCTCCTTACAACGACAAATACAATAGAAATGTAAGTTTTAGGAAACTGATTCAGGTCCCAGCAGAAAAAAAGCTTGGTAATTAATGCTATAGACCAGGGGTTGGCAACCTTTGAGAAGTGGTGTGCCAAGTCTTCATTAACTTAAGGTTTTGCGTGCCAGTAAAATGTTTCACGTGCCAGACCGGCAGCGCGGGCAGCAGATGGAATCCCAGACCGGCAGCGGGCTGAGCCGCTCAGCCCGCTGCTGGTCTGAGGTTCCGTCCGCCGGCCCCTGCCAGCCAGGGTCCCGGCCGCTGGCACCGCTCAGCCCACTGCCGGCCTGGATTACGGAACCCCAGACCAGCAGCGGGCTGAGAGGGGCCAGCGGCTGGGAATCCAGACCAGCAGCGGGCTGAGCGGCTCATCCCTGCCAGCCAGGGTCCCAGCTGCTGACCCTGCTCAGCCCGCTGCTGGTCTGGGGTTCCGTAATCCAGGCCGGCAGCGGGCTGAGCCGGGCCGGCGGCCAGCACCCCAGCTGGCAGCAGCGTGCCACTAAAAATCAGCCCACATGCCGCCTGTGGCATGCGTGCCGCAGGTTGCCAACCCCTGCTATAGACTAACAAAAAGTTGTGATTTATAAAACCACAGCATGCTGCCACATATGAAATATATAATTTTAGATTGTACCATATCTGAAGGATGATTTTGAGGTGGACAAAATAACACAAGAAAAAAGTATTCAGAAATAGACAGGAATCAAATTAGAGTCCCATTGCCAAGGTCAAAACGAGGAAAGAAGAGCGATCCTGGCAATTACTGCCCGTAAGTGAAACCTCTATCACTAATCAAATATATAATTGACCCAGAATTCAAAGAAAGGACAAGGAAAGTGGAGGGAAAGAAGCACCGTCAGCAGCCAGCATTACCCACGCAACTCTTCATCCAATCCCCTCACCCAACCATCAGCAACTTCCCACAGTATTCACCCATCACTAGATGATGTTATAACTCCCTTTTATCCATATATTTTTATGGCCTACCACCTGAGAGCTTCCCAAATATTTTATGGATACATTCTCACAACATCCCATGAGGTAGAGAAGCATCCTCATCACCAGTTTATAGATGGGAAACCGATGCAGAAAAATTAAACAACCTGCACAATGTCACCTAGGACCTCCTTGTGGTCGGAACAGGAAATGAACTCCGATCTTCTGAGTTCCAGCCCAATGCCTTAATCACAAGACCACCCTCCTCACTTCACTTTGAACTTCTATACTGCTATTACTGGTATTCCTAAAATACTGAAGGTCTTATTTTTTCAGACATCCAGCAATATATTTCTTTTTCAAACTAATGTCTCTCCTTTCAAAAAATAAAATCTATGCACAACTCAGTAAGCAAATGCATGCACACTATGAGACAACATATATTTGAGACAGAAAACAACTGAGTGCTTAAGTGATAACAGTTTAAACTGTTATTTTACACTATATATGCACTTTTGTTAGAATCAAGGTGTTAAATTACACAAGAGGAACTTATTATATGGCAGAATTTTTATTAAGGAAGTTCTGGCTATCTTCAACAGTCAAGCATCCATTACTTAAATACTTAATTGTTTTCTGTACTAACCAGTGTACATGTATTGGTCTGTTTACTGTTTTACAATAAGTTGCACACAGCCACACACACACTTTGGGTAATGAGTACAAAGAGTACCTACTTGGAACCAAATGAAAGTGGCTACCCTCTTGTGGATCACCTATGAGTACTTCACTGCAAACCTGATGGGTGCAGATGTGCAGGTGCCAGTTTGTTCCTTAAAACCTAAGACTGAAAAGTCAGCATTCTAGTTTTTACCACAGTACCTAAACATATCTTTGTGGTTAAGCTTTTCGTATGGCTTTTTGAATGAGTTGCAATAAATATGTCTCCACAGAAATCACCACGATTAGTATTAATTCACAAACTCAGAACTTTCAGCTGAGAGGACATGAAGACTAAAGTTCTCTCACTCTAGGTTTTTCCTCTTTTTTCAAGGGGTAGAGGGAGGGTCTTCTACCTATGCACCTTCCCCTTGAAAGCCACACTTCGTAACCTTCCCTCTGGTTGTGGAAGGTGAATGTAGCTCAACACTGATATTGCTCCTTTCGTTGGTTTGTTGTCACTAGAGATCAACGTGGCAACCTTTCCAACAGGATAGTGCACTTCCTCTGCAGCTCCTGCTGCTGATTCAAGAAAAAATGAACCAAGTTTGTTCCTTAACTCATGTAGTATCACTAGATTATCAAGCCTCTCCTACCATGCCACAACATCTATGTTTGTGCTCCCTGCCACAATCACAGCTGTGGTCCTACCTACAGTACTTCCCCAGCAGTACTAACAGGAGCAGCAGAGAAACTGCAAGGAAAGTGATGTTAAGGAGCAGCACCGGAGTTTGGAGGCAAGAATAGAGGAAAAAAGAAGTTTGTCATCCACTCTATTTCTATATTCCAAAAGCAGAGAATCACTGCCCCTGTGTTGCTCTTTCATTGGTCATAAAAAAATCCCCAAGAGGATTCAAGTGACACTCAAAAATTTCAGATTTACTCTGTTCTTCCTATGAGGACAAGTGGACATATTTCTCCATTGCAGAAACATTTTAAAAAGAGGTGGCAACTGCACAACTGAGTGTACAATTGAAACCCATGTAACTAAGACAGAACCTTAAAATTACAAGAAGCGTGGACAATGTTACTATTCAGCATATGCCATGCAGCTATAATCTAAAAATCTAAAAAAAATGTGAGGTAACCAGGAGGGAGAGAGAAACTAATTACCTGAGGAGAATCAAAGGGATATCGACTACTGAACTTAAATAGAAGCTGAAATTTCTCCCCTTCATATAATGTACCTGGAGCACCTTCCATATCTACGATCCACCTAAAAGAGATACAAATCTTTAGTAAAATAATCAAGCAATTTAAAATAAAATACAAAAGAATAACTGAATGAACTACCTATTATGGCACTACTAGCTGAACTATTCTTCAGTATTACAATGACCATGAAAGCAAAGTAAATACAACATGGAAATTAACACCAAACCTCCATATGTGAGAAACAAGTTTGGTATTTTATATACTCAATCTTTGCTATAGTGTTGTAGATTATACAAGCAGCAATGCCTCAGGAAATAAATACAAATGTGTTTCCCTATAAAATGCCTATTTGTACTCAAGTTGAAAGACTGGTAATATGTCCACCCCCAGCGTCATTACCAAGTCTACAACTTGTGTGATGATTATTTCTATCCCCTTCCTCAGGTGAAAGCAGACTCCCTTTCCATTTTATTTTACTTTTCTGCCAAGGAGATTTAAGAATAATAGAAATGTCACAAATAAAATGCAGTTTACTAACATTAAATCAGAACGAAAAGGGGCATGCTCCTTTCCCTGACTCACATCTGCAAAAATATCACTTGTGGTTCTATATAGAACTTGGCAACTAAGAGAATGTGAAGGTTAGCAAGACAATAGCACACTACAAAAATAGTAGCTGATTTGCAAACTAATCTACTTTAATCACTGAGCTCCTCTTTAAAGGTTGTGCAACAATAAAGGAAACTGATAGCCCAAAAAGGTACCTGTAAATATAAAAATATATATAATCAATAACAAAGGGAAAAACTTACTGTCTAAAAGGCAGGAAATGCATAGTTAAAGTCCAACTATTTTGAAAAGTAACTCAAAATGGTGTCAGAGGGTTGCGTGTCTATCTTGTCTCAATGATACATGTCAGATGTGCTCAGAGTTTTATCAACATTCCCTTAGGATGACCTACATATTTCGCTTATGGCTTTGCTGCTTAAAGTAATGGACACCCCACATTGATGCCAATAAAACCTTTCTAGTGTACACTTTTTTTTCCAGACATATAGATAGAATGGCAAATAAAAGCATAAACCAGCTTATACTTTATTTTTGAAAAACACAAAAATATTCAAAACAAACCACCATTCTCCATAATAATTAGTTTCCTGAAAGAGTCTGAAGATTTGCTCTTGGTTCCCATCATCTTACCCTCAAGCTATTTTAATATTCATGTAGCCCACTCATCAACATTTGCTGTAGTTCAATATCTTACTCTCTTCTATTCTTTTAGCCCATTGCCACATGCTACAAGGGCTATATAGAACATGGACCTTTCTCTGGATTATACAATAACCACTTGACATTTCATTAAAATCACAATATTTATTTTCTTCTGCTTCTGTTTCCCCTGCATCATGATTTAATGTCAAATCTACCTTGATGGCAGTAACTGATGTATTTAGGAGTGAAAGGTATCGTTTGCTTATAGTCTTTTCCCCATTCCCGTTGATGTCAAAGCATGGAGTGATCTCACATCACCTTCTCTGCAGTTTTAAATAAAACTGAATGATTAGCAGCCCTTCAGATTTTGCTCTCCTGAGTTCAGAATTGTTTGGGCACATCAAACAGACAAAGGAAATCCAAATGAGAGATTGTTGACTAAGAAGTATACCCTCTTGATTTAATGCAAAATGTAGATAATGTCAAACTACTTTAGACTAATAGTTTTGATCTAGAATGGTTTGCCAGAATTTAATTCGGCTCTGCCAGATAATGTGTAGGCACATTTAGGCTGAATTTTTAAAAATTCCAGACAAAAAAAGTTTTTTATTCTATAAAAAAAAAGTGCAAGCATCACTGACCTAGACTTTATAGAAGACAGTGAAATGTATCATACTGTAGATTATAATCCAGTTTATCAGTTACTAGTGAATATATTAAACAGTGTACTTGTGAATCATCACTTTTTTATATCCATGGATCAACAGGAGAAAATATTACTCTAGAAAAAACATTTCACTTATCTATAATTTGAGCTAATGTAGAAAACATGAAAAGTATTTACACACTCACTGTGTAATTGAATTTTGTACACTCTTTTCATTTAAAGTCATTCCTGGAGGTGGGTCATTCTGCAAAGCCAACAGTTCTTTCTGTAGTCTCTTCTAAAAAGAATATAAATAGGATTTGAAATATTGCATAAACTATACATTACAATAAAGCCCATTAATTTACAGTACATTTTGCTGTTTTGCTTTTATTAAACATCTGAAACTCATTTTTTGCCAACTACCTACTCAAAACTTGAAGTACAGAAAATGTGCCTGAGGACAAGGAAAGGGAGCTTCCTGCCACAAAAAGTAAACCATCTATTATAATTGGTTAGATAAGAGAAAAGTTGCAAGCTCCAAACTCAGTCACGTTCTCGTTTATATAATTCCAAAATATATTTACCTAGCTACAGCCTCTCTGAGAGGTGGATTACCTACAGCAAAGGGTCTCAAACTTCATTGCATTGTGACCCCTTCTGACAACAAAAATTACTACACAACCCGAAGAGAAGAGGCGGCAAAGCCTGAGCCAGCCCCAGGCACGAGGGCGGGGGGAGGGAGAGAGAGGAGGAATTTTCTCCTAACAAATTTCACACCTAATGCTCATCTATTCTGCAAAAGGCAAGTCCAGCGCCTCATTAATCTCTACTGTAAGAACCCCACAAACTGACACAAAAGTGTAAGGGAACATATTATAGTCACGAACATCACTTTCTGCTATTTTGAACTTCCACAGCTCAAGAAAAAGATGAATGGAAGCCCAGGCCAGCAGCGGGCTGAGCGGGGCCGGCCGCCGGCCCCGCTCAGCCCGCTGCTTGCCTGGATGAACAGCCTGGGATAATGGCTGCCAGCCCTGCTCAGCCCGCAGCCAGTCTGGGGTCCCGACCACCGGCCCCCTGCCAGATGGGAGTCCTGGCCACCGGCCCCGCTCAGCACGCTGCCAGCCTGGGATACCAGCCGTCGGCCCCGCCCACCTTGCTGCACTATTATTTACTTTACATACAACAATAGTTTAGTTATATAATATAGACTTATAGAGAGACCTTCTAAAAACATTAAAATGTATTACTGGCACGCAAAATCTTAAATTACAGTGAATAAATGAAGACTTGGCACATCACTTCTGAAAGGTTGCCGACCCCTATTCTATATCAAAGGCACTCAAAACTGAAGGTTGCTGTCCATTTATTTTCTTTCAGTCTCAAATTGTTGATTATTTTTCTCCCCTCCTCCCAGTCTAATTAGCAGAGACTGCAAGCATGCAAATATATTTGACCTTGCCTCCAGAAACTCAAAAGGGGACAAAATATATACAAAACAAAGATAATGTAAATTAAGTGCTAACCTATTTACACTACAATACAAAAAGGGGACATTCAATTAAATTTAAAGGCAGGTAATAAAAATTATTTTTGCACAATACATAATTAACCTCATTGCCACAAAATCTCATTAAAAACTAAACAGTTTAACCTGTTTATTCACTTATATGGGTAAACAGAACAGTTACTTTAATCAGGATAAAAAAAATCCCATAATCCAATTTAAAACTAAAGTTTCACATACATACTGAGATATCAGTATTTACACATTCAGTGTCCTTTAAATTGTTGCTGTGAGTTGAAGGTGTTTGGTCTGAAACTGAATTAAAATTAAAAACATCTGCATAGTTTGAAATTTAGAACTGTGCTCTTTTCCAACAAAATGTTAGCAACTAACTTTCCTGTGCAATCTTGTTCCTTTTCCATTTGTGGCTCTCAGGCACAACATACTATTTCAGATTGCTCCACAGCTTTGCAGGACTCTCACAATGTTAGACAAACACCTGTCAGGGATGGTCTAGATGAGGGGTTCTCAACCTTTTTCTTTCTGAGGCCTCCCCAACATGCTATAAAAACTCCACCGCCCACCTGTGCCACAACAATTGTTTTTCTGCATATAAAAGGCAGGGCCAGCGTTAGGGCCCCACGCTAAAGGGGGCCCTGTGAAGCTAAGGGCTAGTCTACACTGGCAACGTGTAGTCGCGGCACAGAGCTCTCCCAGTGCTCTAAAAAAACCCACCTCCACAAGAGGTGTAGCTACCAGCACTGAGAGCGCAGCGCTGTAAAGTGCCAGTGTAGACAAGCCCTAAGTTGCTCAGGCTTCGGCTTCAGCCTTGGGTGACAGGGCTTGGAACCCCAGGCTTCAGCCCCATGTGCTGGGGCTTCGGCTTTCTGCCCTGGGCCCAGCAAGTCTAATGCCAGCCCTGATTAGCAGACCCCCTGAAACCTGCTTGGGGCCCCCCAATGGGCCCCAGATACCTGGTTGAGAACTACTGGTCTAGATAATACCTAGTGCTGTCATGAGCGCAGGGGACTGGACTAAATGACCTCTCAAAATCCCCTCAAGTCCTATGATTCTACGATAATATTTACACCTTTTTTCAAGATGATTGCAGCACAGCAGCCACGGCACTAGTCCTCCAACCTTAAATAATTCCCTATTACCAGATTCCAGGTGCTTGAACTACATAATGCACATATATAATCAACCTCACGCAGATCACACCAGGTGCTTTCAAAATATATGAAATCAAATGGAATAATCCAGAAAAAAAATTGCATAATACCAAGCAACCCATGGAAATAATGGGGGAAGCTTCCAACCCACTGACGGTATTGCTCTCCGGCACTAAAACCACTGTGTAGACCAGGGGTTCTCAGACTTTTGTACCGGTGTCCCCTTTCACATAGCAAGCCTCTGAGTGCGACCCCCTTTATACATTAAAAACATGTAAATATATTTAATACCATTATAAATGCTGGAGGCAAAGCGGAGTTTGTGGTGGAGGGTGACAGCTCGCGACCCCCCATGTAATAACCTTGCAACCCCCTGAGGGGTCCTGACCCCCAGTTTGAGAATCCCTGGTGTAGACCCTCCTCCCACATCTCTCCCTGAGCTTCAGAGTCCAAGCTGCAATGTCTACCCAGCTGTTTTTAGCACTATAGCATGAGCCAGAGTACATAGATGCGGGCTCTGAGATTCGCTGCCACGGGTTGTAAAATGTAGTGTATACATACCCTTAGTTGACACTACTGGAAAGACGACACTATGGGTTTTCAAAGACAATAAGCGAACTTTTTTTCAAAATGTGCTGGTCCAAACCAATAGATCATGAACGGTCATTGATTTATACGTCCAGCTGCCATTAACTGCCAAGTGAAAAATACCCACTTACTTCTATATATGAATAGCTAAAGGTATATCCAATAGAATATTGATTTGGATATTCTGATTTTAAAAAAGCAAATAGAGCAAACAGTGCAAACCCAGGAAATGAGCAACCCTACGAAAAAGCTAGAATGCATATGGAATGAAGGAAATGTTTTAGAAAAGAATTATTTTGGTTTGAATTTTCCAAAAGTTTATATTAGGCCTGGTCTACACTATGAGTTTAGTTCGAATTTAGCAGCGTTAAATCGAATTAACCCTGCACCCCTCCACACAACGAAGCCATTTACTTAGAAATAAAGGGCTCTTAAAATCGATTTCTGTACTCTTCCCTGATGAGGGGAGTAGCACCGAAATTGACATTGCCATTTCGAATTAGGGTTAGTGTGGCCGCAATTTGACGCTATTGGCCTCCAGGAGCTATCCCACAGTGCACCATTGTGACCGCTCTGGACAGCAATCTGACAGAAAAAGCCCCGTGAACTTTTGAATTTCATTTCCTGTTTGCCCAGCGTGGAGAGCACAGGTGACCACGCAGAGCTCATCAGCACAGGTAACCAGACAGTCCAAGAATCGAAAAAGAGCACCAGCATGGACCGTATGGGAGGTACTGGATCTGATCGCTATATGGGGAGAAGATTCTGTGCTAGCAGAACTACGTTCCAAAAGACGAAATGCCAAAACATTTGAAAAAAATCTCCAACGGCATGATGGAGAAAGGCCACAATAGGGTCTCATATCAGTGCCGCGTGAAAGTTAAGGAGCTCAGACAAGCCTATCAAAAAACAAAGGAGGCAAACGGTCACTCCGGGTCAGAGCCGCAGACATGCCGCTTCTACGCTGTGCTGCATGCAATTCTAGGGGAGGCCGCTACCACTATCCCCACCTCTGTGGATTCCAAGGAGGGGGTAATCTCAGTCAGGCCTGAGGATTCTGCGGACGGTGAAGATGATGAGGAGGAGGACGACAATGAGCTTGCCGTAGTTCTGCTAGCACTCCATTCTCCCCAACAGCCAGGATCTTTTTCTCAGCCTGACTGAAGTACCCTCCCAACCCAATATCCAAGATCATGACCCCATGGAAGGGACCTCAGGTGAGTTTACCTTTTAAAATCTAAAACTTGCTTTTAAAACAAGTGTTTTTTAATGATTACTTTGCCCTGAGGACTTGGGATGCATTCGCGGCCAGTACAGCTGCTGGAAAAGTCTGTTAATGTGCCTGGGGATGGAGCGGAAATCCTCCAGGGACATCTCCATGAAGCTCTCCTGGAGGTACTCCAAAAGCCTTTCCACGAGGTTTCTGGGCAGTGCAACCTTATTCCGTCCTCCATGGTAGGACACTTGACCACGCCATGCTAGTAGCAAATAATCTGGTATCATTGCATGACAAAGCCTGGCAGCGTATGGTCCCGGTGTTTGCTGGCATTCAAGCAACATCCATTCTTTATCTCGCTGTGTTATCCTCAGGAGAGTGATATCGTTCATGGTAACCTAGTTGAAATACGGGAATTTAATTAAGTGGACAGAGGTGGCCGTTCCTCTAGGCTGTTTGCCTATGGCTGAAAAGAAATCCTTCCCTGCAGTTAGCCAAGGGGGTCGGGGGGAATCATTGGCACTGACCTTTTCACGTTTGGCTAGCAGGGATCTTCCCTGATACCAGCCATGCGGTGGGGAGGGAGGGGTAAAGCGATCATCCCAGAGAATTGGATGGGGGACAGGGGGTTAGTTTGGTTTCTGCTGCTGCACGTTAACAGGAAAACCACAGCACTCAACGGGCTTTGCTTGGTATGGGAAAGGAGGGCACTGCTTTTAGGAAGGCTGCAGAAGCCGAAAGACAGTGGCTTACCATGGACGCATGCAAGCCGAATTCTGTTGCCCGGACCTGCGTCTGTGATCTCTAACACCAAAGCCGCAGGCACTCAATATTGAAATGCATAATGCGACCTTGTACCAAAATCACATGTGCTATGTAATGGTGAACAACATTATTCACCGTGAACGAGTATAAGCATTGTTCTGTAAAATGTATCTTTTTAAATACTTCTCTACCTTTTTTCCCTCCTGCAGTTACAAATTTTTCAAGCCTCCCTCCTCCGTCCCGAAGGCTCTCTCAGATAAGGCAGCAAAAAAAAGGGAGAGCCTCCCCCCTCACCATGTTCCATAGCCTCTTCACCCAGACGTGTAAAAACGTGGTGGGGTGGGGAGGGGGGAGGCTCCGTGCACCCTCCCACTCCACCCCAGTGGACAGCCCAAGCAAAAGTTTTCATTATTTTGAACTTTTTTAGTGGTCTTTTCCTTCCCTCCTATCCTCCTCCCAAACACCACCCAGGCTACCTTGTCAGTTCTCTCCCTATGTTTATAATCAATTCATAAAGAATACATGATTTTTAAATGATAGTGACTTTATTTCCTTTGAAAGCAAGCTGTGATCGAAGGGGGGAGGGTGGTTTGCTTACAGGGAATGAGTCAATCAAGGGGACGGGTTTTCAACAAACAGAACTGTCACACCATAGCCTGGCCAGTCATGAAACTGGTTTTCAAAGCTTCTCTGATGCGCAGTGCTTCCTGGTGTGCTCTTCTAATCGCCCTGGTGTCTGGCTGCGCATAATCAGCGGCCAGGCGATTTGCCTCAGCCTCCCACCCTGCCATAAAGTTTCCCCATTACTCTCACAGAGATTGTGGAGCGCACAGCAAGCAGCAATAACAATGGGAATATTGGTTTGGCTGAGGTCTGAGTGAGTCAGTAATGTGCGCCAGCGACCCTTTAAGCATCCAAATGTACATTCTACCACCATTCTGCACTTGCTCAGCCTGTAGGTGAACAGCTCCTGACTACTGTCCAGGCTGCCTGTGTATGACTTCATGACCAAGGCATTAAGTGGAAGGCTGGGTCCCCAAGGATAACTATAGGCATTTCAACATCCCCAACGGGTATCTTCTGGTTTGGGAAGTAAATCCCCTGCTGCAGCTGTTTAAACAGTAGTGTTCCTGAAGACGCGAGCATCATGAACCCTTTCTGGCCATCCCACGCTGATGTTGGTGAAACTTCCTTGTGATCCACCAGTGCTTGCGACACCATTGAAAAGTACCCCTTGCGGTTTATGTACTGGCTACCCTGGTGCTCCGGTGCCAAGATAGGGATAGGGTTCCATCTATCGACCCACCACAGTTAGGGAATCCCATTGCAGCAAAGCCATCCACTATGACCTGCACATTTCCCAGAGTCACTACCTTTGGTACCAGCAGCTCAGTGATTGCTTTGGCTACTTGCATCACAGCAGCCCCCACAGTAGATCTGCCCACTCCAAATTGATTCCCAACTGACTGGTAGCTGTCTAGCGTTGCAAGCTTCCATAGGGATATCGCCACTCGCTTCTCAACTGTGAGGGCTGCTCTCATCTTGGTATTCTGGCGCTTCAGGGCCAGTCACAAAGTTCCATGAAAGCGCCCTTACGCATGCGAAAGTTTCGCAGCCACTAGGAATCGTCCCACACCTGCAACACTATGCGGTCCCACCAGTCTGTGCTTGTTTCCCGGGCCCAGAATCGGCGTTCGACAGCTATAACCTGCCCCCATTAACAGCATGATCTCCAAAGTGCCAGGGTCTGCAATGTGATAGAATTCTGTGTCCATGTCCTCATCACTCTCATCGCCGTGCTGCCGTAGCCACCTCTTCCTCGCCTGGTTTTGCAGGTTCTGGTTCAGCATAAACTGCACAATAACGCGCGAGGTGTTTACAATGTTCATGACTGCTGTCTTGAGCTGAGCGGGCTCCACACTTGCCGTGGTATGGCGTCTGCACTGTTCACCCAAGAAAAAGAGGCGCAAAACGGTTGTCTGCCATTGCTTTCTCAGAGGGAGGGGGAAGGATGTACCCAGAACCACCCGCAACAATGTTTTTGGCCCCATCAGGCATTGGGATCTCAACCCAGAATTCCAATGGGCGGAGGAGACTGCGGGAACTATGAGATAGCTATGGGATAGCTACCCACAGTGCAACGCTCCGGAAGTCAATGCTAGCCTCGGTACATGGACGCACACCGCCGAATTAATGTGCTTAGCGTGGCCACATACACTCGACTTTATACAATCGATTGCCAAAAATCGAATTCTGTAAATTCAGATTAATCCCGAAGTGTAGACATACCCTTAGTGACAATGGAGACGAGAAAGATTTTAAAAATAAGAGGCATCTAGCTTTGTGGACTAGTTAATTCTAACAGTATTCTATGCTGCCAGGTGGCAGACCTATGTTATTTATTATTTGTATTACAACAGTACCTAGGAGCTCCAGAGAGGAATCCGGACCCAGTAGTACTGGCATCCAACCATCCTCTGGAAATATATCTGCTATGATGTGGGACAAAAAAAAGTCAAAACCAATGTGAAATACGGATTTTTAGAGTGACGTGCTTAATACAATTTATTTAACTTTTAAAACTACTACTTCATATATCTTTTACTAAGCAAAAGTCTACACTAGCATGGATATGTTGAGCATTCTTATGTATAAACAGGACTACGTATTACAACACCCATGAACAATTCTATTTCATTTAGACGTTCTTTGATCAAGTCTCAAGGACCTGATGCGGCACTAAACTCCCAACAGTACTGACGTTTCAGTTTGTAATAAACACACACTATCACAGAAGCATTTCATTATATATAAAACCACATGTAGAGGGAAAAGGAAACCGCAAAGGTTAAAATAATCAGTTATATTCTAATTGCAAAAATAATGAATACTGCCACTACAGCAACATGCTACCTCACTTATGAAACATACAGCAGCATTTAGTTCTGAAAGATCAGTACACAGATGTAAATAAGTAAGTTGAAAATATAAAACACAACATGACAAACTTATCTAGCTAGACTAGAGCTTGCAATCAGACGCATGTGGACAGATGCTTCCACCCCAAAGAGACCCACTAATATTAACAAAGACCTGACTGTAGAATCAGAAACCCATTTAAGTTTCTTTTTACATATAAATTGAACAGAAACAAAGTTATTTTACTTTTAATTTGCCCACCAATATAGCCATTTATATTTTCTTTCTGAAAACATTTAGAACAATGTTTCCCAAACTTAGGACGCCGCTTGTGTAGGGAAAGCCCCGGTGGGCCGGGCCGGTTTGTATACCTGCCGTGTCCGCAGGTCCGGCCGATCACGGCTCCCACTGGCCACGGTTTGCTGCTCCAGGCCGAGGGACGTACTGGCTGCTGCTTCCCGCAGCTCTCATTGGCCTGGAGCGGCAAACCGCGGCCACTGGGAGCCGCAATCGGCCGAACCTGCAGGCGTGGCAGGTAAACAAACCGGCCTGGCCCGCCAGACGCTTTCCCTACACAAGCAGCATCCCAAGTTTGGGAAACACTGATTTAGAAGAAATCAGACTGTTCTTTCCCTGCTCCCCCAAGTTGAAACAACCAGTAGCTGAATGTTTATTTCTTTCCATGATAATATATTGAATTTTCAGCAGTTTTTATTTAGCACAGTAAAATATTGGGGGTTAGGTAAGTAGGTCAAATGAACTACTTCAAGACAAGATTTCTACAGACTACTTAGGATATGCAGTTTCTAGCTACTGTAAGCATGCAACAAATGTCAAAGATTTATTATGCAATATTATTTTTAAGTGAGACAGCTTAAAATTCATACCTGTTTACCAGGCATCATCATTCATAACAGCTGAACATAGCAGTTGACAACCAAAGCATTGGTTGTCTTAAAACAATTCTAAATCTAAAAAACAACATATCCCACACTCTTGGAAATTCATGCACAAAATTATAGGTGCAGTTACAACTGGTCATTTGACATTTTTTTCTTCAAGATATTTGCAAATACAGTGACTGAATGCACTCATTCTATATGTAAACATATGCATATTTTATATGTGCAATTCTGAAACACCAGATGTAGTCTACATTTTTAGATTATATATTACATACAAATATATATTATGGTTGTAAAGTTAAGCACTCAAAAGTTAAGTGCCAAAATTAAGGCTGCCTGTGCAATCTCAATTCAGTCTGCTTTTGCAAATATGTTATGATTGACTTGGCCACATCATATAGGAAGTCTGTGCCAGAGCTAGAAATGGAACACAGCTCTTGTCATAACTATAAAGGGAAGGGTAACAGCTCTCCTGTGTACAGTACTATAAAATCCCTCCTGGCCAGAGACTCCAAAATCCTTTTCCCTGTAAAGGGTTAAGAAGCTCAGGTAACCTGGCTGACACCTGACCCAAAGGACCAATAAGGGGACAAGATACTTTCAAATCTGGGGGGGGAGGGAAGGCTTTTGTTTGTGCTCTTTGTTTGGGAAGTTGTTCGCTCTTGGGACTGAGAGGGACCAGACATCAATCCAGGCTCTCCAAATCTTTCTGAACAAGTCTCTCATATTTCAAACTTGTAAGTAAACAGCCGGCAAGGCGTGTTAGTTTATCTTTGTTTTCTCAAGTTGTAAATGTACCTTTTGCTAGAGTGTTTATCTCTGTTTGCTGTACTTTGAACCTAAGGCTAGAGGGGGGTCCTCTGAGCTCTTTAAGTTTGATTACCCTGTAAAGTTATTTTCCATCCTGATTTTACAGAGATGATGTTTACCTTTTTCTTTAATTAAAAGCCTTCTTTTTAAGAACCTGATTGATTTTTCCTTGTTTTTAGATCCAAGGGGGTTGGATCTTGATCCACCAGGAGTTGGTGGGAGGAAGAAGGGGGGATGGTTAATTTCTCCTTGTTTTAAGATCCAAGGGGTTTGGATCTGTATTCACCAGGGAATTGGTAAAGAGTCTCTCAAGGCTACCCAGGGAAGGGAATTAGCTTTGGGATGGTGGCAGCGGACCAGATCTAAGCTGGTAGTCAAGCTTAGAAGTTTTCATGCAGGCCCCCACATTTGTACCCTAAAGTTCAGAGTGAGGAAGCAGCCTTGACAGCTCTCCTACGTCCCATTCCATTAAAGAACATTATTGTGTTTTCTCTTCTTGCAACTCTATCTCATTCACTGTCCATCCTGTGGTACTTAATGAGGCAAGGGTCTGTAGAATAAATAACATGGCACCATTTAATTAAAGACTATTTTAATGCACAACAGGGCAGCATTAAGGTTATACAGGCAACCTTAATTCTGCCATTTCCTTAATGGAGAGTAAACTTTGCAACCTTAACATTCTTTTAATGTAGGGTTTTTTTTGTATGTCGTTTCCTACATATTTCTGAAAAGCAAACTGAAAAAACAGAAATTCCATCATAAAGAACCATATGAACCACCACAGGGGCAACCCAGAGGATTGGAAGTCAGGACCTTTAGATTCACAGAATATACCATTACACTTCAGCTAAAGGAGAAGGCTGTAGCAGAAGTAGATTGCCATTATCCTCCATGAGAACCAGACACTAGAAAAGACAGCCTACATTTTGTGGTCAGAAAATAATTGTATAAGCACTAGCGAAGGAATGTTGGGAATCAGGATTGTTGGATTCTATTTCTCGCTCTGGATGGAAGTGTGGGTTAATGGTTAAAGAGAGCACACCTAAGCACACTGATCTGACAGATTTGTTCCAAAAGTGAGTATGGCTAAGCAGATGAGACATGGATCTCCCATATTAGAGGTCTGGGTTCTATTCCTAACACAAGTCACTTCTGGCACAGCTATCTCTCAGTTACCCTGCCTATAAAGGGGGGAAATGATCCGTTCCTTACCTGCCAAGGGCATACGGCCTCTCTCAAACAATAAAGGCTGGGAAATGCACAGAATTAACAGGAAGTCAGTGGAAGTGCTGAGACTAGAAAACTCCTGATGGCTCTGCACGGGGTTCAAGAGCATGCTCACAGATTTTAGCTGCAAGGAACTCTACTGAGCACATAAAAATAACAACTTAATTTGTAGTGATTGTAACCGAAACTGGATGGGATTTAGAAATGCAACCTTCCAATTGCAGGACTATCCCACTTCCAAATTTTGAGTTCTTCCTCCAAACCGGCTGCTAGAACTCTTCAAAGTAGCAGCTGGATTATTTTTCCCCCCTTATCTGGTAAAACTGCCTATTTTCCCCCTCATATCATTCTCCAAAAAGGCTGAATCATTCTTCCTAAAACCTAAAAATATTCAGTCTTAAGCAGAAAACAAGCATGTAAAATTTCAGCCACAATGGTTCAAGTTTAGTAAAGTTACAAGCAACTGAACTCATGCTTATAATGGAAAGCGTTAGAAAACCATAAATGTGCATAAATATCCATCTCAAAGAAAGGAAAATTAAGAACCTGCACACATCAGTCATCTGAGCCTGCATTTCTTGCACACCCTAACCTTTCACTGATTTCAAGAGATCTTTGAGGTGCATAATGAAGGCAGAATCAAGTCCTAAGCAGGTAACAATATTGTCTCTATATAAATCCATGGTATGCCCACATCTTGTATACTGCATGCAGATGTGGTCGCCCCATCTCAAAAAAGTTCTCTCAGATTAGAAAAGTTACAGTAAAGAACAACAAAAATGATTAGGGGTATGGAACAGCTTCCATATGAGGAGAGATTAATAAGACTAGGACTTTTCAGCTTGGAAATGAGAGGACTAAGGGGGATATGATAGAGGTCTATAAAACCAGGACTGGTGTAGTGAAAGTAAATAAGGAAGTGGTATTTACTCCTTCTCATAATACAAGAACTATGGGTCACCAAATGAAATTAATAGGCAGCAGGTTTAAGACAAACAAAAGGAAGTATTTCTTCATTCAACATACAGTCAACCGGTGGAACTCTTTGTCAAAGGATGTTGTGAAGGCCAACAGTATAACAGGGTTAAAAAAAGAACTAAAGTTCATGGAGGATAGGTCCACCAATGGCTATTAGCCAGGATGGGCAGGAATGGTGTCCCTAGCCTCTGTTTGCCAGAAGCTGGGAATGGGCGATAGGGGATAGATTACTTGATGATTACCTGTTCTGTTCATTCCCTCTGAAGCACCTGGCATTGGCCATTCTTGGAAGACAGGATACTGGGCTAGATGGACCTTTGGTCTGACCCAGTATGGCTGTTCTTATGTTCTTAACTATTGCACGTTTGGATGCTAGAGACAATCAAGTTTGATTAGTTCATATGATTATTAAATTTGCATACATCTAAAAGATTAGTAAATCAGAAGTTAGGCAGTTTTTAGATTATAACCATCATATGGATAAACAGGAAAAGGCATTTTAACTTCCCACTCATAGCTGTTTTAATAGGAAACTTGCATCACTCAATCTTATTGCATTAGAAACTAACAGTTCCCACGTAGACCGCAGAACCAAAAAACGTGTTAACTTTCTGTTGGTGTACACCGAAACACTGTATTACTAGCAGTCTCAGATTAAGAGAAGGGGAGAAGTAGGGCATTTCCTGGTTTTCAGTGTGTCTTCAATAGTCTCTCTGAAGGAAACATTAAATAAATGTTTATCATATTAAGTTATGATAGGGTTTTTTTTTTTGTAGTTAACTGTACCTTGGGACTGGCTGTGAAGATCTCTATTTCTTTTTTAGGAACTTATATTAAAAAAGCTTTTCTTTAAAATATTTTGAAAACAGGCCCCATATGAAGCTCCAAAATCCAAGAATGAGCTTCCAATGCACACAGAATGTCCACTATCCCCCCTCCACAATTTTCAACACCATAGAAAGTTGTAATTTTTGGTGTACATTCTATAAAAACCTAGCCTCTTGTTTTTGTTTTGGTGGAGTTTTATTGGTATTAACGCTAAAATAAAATTATTATCAAGCTGTAAAAATTTAATGAGCTATATTTTAAGATGACTTCCTTTCCAAAAGTAGTCATTTTAGTTTTGATATTTGTATCAAAAATTTATTTCCAAATCACGAAATAAAAATGATGCAAAGATTATGCCAATGAAATTGAAGGATTATCAAGGAATAATCTAGCAGTTCTACTGAGAAAAGATCTGACACTAAACCTTTCCCTGACCAAACAAAAAATAGTTAAATTGGATTTAAGTATCATTCCAATATATTGTAAGATTTGTTATAATGAGATCAAAACCTTTTTCTAAATTTATAAACACTGGCTGTGGACATCTTAAATTTGGAACAGTCACTGTACTGATCCACTGATTATATCACTGCCATAATCCCAGTTTCCCTTTATCATCTCTTTTCACACAAACTTGAATTCTGAGATGACATTTTAACTGTGCGCACAGAGGTATATATGGAACCACGTCTGAGCTATATGCTTTAATACCATACTAGCCTTTGTTCTTTTCATGTGATTAATACACTTTCATGAGTTAGGTACAGGTCATTTGTATATGTAGATATCAAACCTCAGCAAATACAGAGCTAACATAATTCACGACACACAGAGCTTGACTGATTGGATCGTAGGCCTTCAGTATGGTATTTGTATAATCAGGATTTTATTTTTGCCTCAAAAACTGCCTCACACATGAGCCAATGTAAAAATACATCTATATTTCAAATCTTTTAATGTAATGCTATGTGATTTTGTTTGTGCAATGAAGTTTTAGGCATTTTGCTAAAATTTAGAAGAAATTACATTTTCAAGTATTAATCTAATTTAACAAGGTACTTAATTGTTTCAAAATATTTAGAATAAGTGCTGGCTGTCAATGGCAAATTAATGCTAAAAATTTCAGTGCATAAGGACTGTCTGAGTTACAAGTCTTTAAACAAGGGGAAAGCTACCACCAATTTTATCCAGGGATTTTATAAAGTGTGCATGGTTTGTATGCATCACCAAATCCTCAAGACAAAACTATATTATAGTTAATAAATTTAGGTGTATTTTTACATTATTTACATCTGGGAGATGTCAACATCTGCTCAATAAGCAGCAGCAGTCCAAAAAGCAAACAGAATGTTAGGAACCATCAGGAAAAGGATAGATAATAAGACAGAAAATATCATAATATAAATCCATAGTATGCCCACACCTTGAATACTGAGTGCAGTTCTGGTCACATTAGAATAGGAAAAAGGAGGGCCACAAAAATTAGTAGGGGTATGGAACAGCCTCTATAGGATTAACAAACGGTGGTACTGTTCATCTAAGAAAAGAGAGAGAGAGGGAGGTGTGTGTGTGTGTGTGTGTGTGTGTGTGTGTGAGAGAGAGAGAGAGAGAGAGAGAGAGAGAGAGAAGTCTAAAAAATCATGAAGAAGAAAGTGATATTTACTCTATCTCATAATACAAGAACTAGACGTCACCAAATGAAAATAATAGGCAGCAGGTTTAAAACAAACAAAAGGAAGTATTTCTTCCCACAACACACAATCAACCTGTGAAACTCATTGTCAGGCGACATTGTAAGGCCAGAAGTATAACTGGGTTAAAAAAAAATTAGATAAGTCAATGGAAGATAGGTCCATCAATGGCTATTAGCAAAGATGGTCAGTGACTCAACCCCATATTATGGGTGTCCCTAAACCTCTGATTGCTAGAAGCTGGGCCTGGACAATAGGTGATGTATCATTTGATAAATTTCCCTGCTCTATTTACTCCCTCAAGCATCTGGCACCAGCCACACTCAGAAGGCAGGATATTGGGCTAGATGAACCACTGTTCTGACCCAGTATGGGCATTCTTCTGTTCTTACTCATGAGTTTAACCTCTGTAAATAGTGGAAGCCGCAACAGTAGCCAATATAGTTCAGACTTCATAAGCAAATCCACACTATCCACTTGCTTTAAGACATTCATAACTTTCAAATAACTTCATATTCAAATAATTTCAAACGGGGCAGAGGAGAGCTGTGGTTGGGGGCGGAGTGGAGCTGGGTGGCGCTTCCTCCCCAGGGCCCCATGGGGGCTGACCTGGGCCCTGCTGCACACCCCCTCAACTGTTCTTCCACACCCCTCTAGGAGAGCATGCCCAAAGTTTGGGACCACTGATGTAGTATAATGAAATGTAGGATCATTTCTATGAATAAGGAATGTCTATTACATTGTTATATTATGTTCAACAGCAACTACATCAAGATATTACTATAACCAAATAAAACCTCAATAAGTTTGTGGATCAGAGTGGTTTTAAAATTTAAACAAGTCCCCTGATAATCAGCTTCCAAATAAAAATAGTGGACAACCTATTGCAGCGAGAACTATATTTAATTCTTAATGTGATTTTTAGAATCAGACACAGGAGATCGAAAATGTCACATAACCTATTTTCACATACTTGTTCCAGTCTAGTTTTAAAGATGACCTAAAAAGGATTTTTTTTTTTTAAAAACTTGCTAGAGCATCTTCATCATTAAAGTGACCTAAAAGGTTTGTGGGAGGATTTCTGGTTTTGTTTAAAGGTTTTTCTCCTGTTTGTTTTGTACCTCAGAAGGAATGAGGAATAACAATTCTGATCTTCCCTTGTTTGCTGCAGATATTGAGGGCCTCAAAATCTATATTGTCAGCTTTCACACTTTAATTGGAGTAACTGGGTTGTTCAATCTTTAACAAAGATTCCTCTAGCCAATATATTAGTCATTAAAGTTAAACAGATATCAACAAAACACAAAGTATTGTAGCCAGTTTAAAGATCTCCACTATTCTTAATTGTTTAACATTCACTCTAAATCAAAAGCTTCTCTTCCATTTTACAGATCTCATTAAATAGCTGAACAGAATCTCTCAACTTCAAGAAAATGTTACAAAAATGTGCTATAAAAATGTGTTTTAAAAGGCTACATAATTAGTAAGATGGAAACAAAAACAATGCTTCACTAGCTCCCTGATCAAAAGGCCTAGGGAAATAAGGGGTCCCTTAGACACTATCTAACAGATACACTCGAGATTAACATCTATAACACAAAAACAAGCACTAAATTAGACTTTCCCACTGCCATATTTTCCAAGAAACAGACACTAGCTAAAACATTATTTTTAATACTAGACAGCACTTTGCATCTGTGGATCTCAAAGTGCTTTACAAAGGTGGCAGTCATCTTCCTTTTACAGATAGACAAACTGAAAAACAGGTGTGCTCTTGTACAGCTTATTTCACAACACAGACTAGTGGCAAACACAGGAACAGCCCAGGTTGTATCTCCTTAAAGCTTCACAACAGTCTCTTCCACATAGTTTTTATACATATTTACAGAAGGTTTTTTTTCCCCCCCATAGAAACTTTTGGGGACATAATTTATAATTAGTCAAAACTAAGCTGCATAAAGAATTCTGAATGTTAAATAAAGACCAAACTGCAAAAATAATCTGGCATACAGATTCTTACAGAAAATGGAGACAAAAGATCTATTAGCCCATCCTCCTGCTACATCGGGATTGTCTGGTACTGTATGTTCTCAAGTGCTTTATTCAATCTTGTTTTAAATGACTCATAAACCTGGACTTTCATTACTTTCTCGGGAGACCATTCCAGAATCTAATACATTTCACTTACAGAATTTCCTAGTCTATTATAATTATTATTTTTGCACTTATTCATACTATTAGAGAGCTTATTTCTTCACCCTCTCACTTCCCTGGTCCTTCTCGCTTGAACAGAGAGCAACAATACCCAAAGTCCTAAGGTGCAAACAATTCGATGTGTATTGGGGTGAACTTCCAGCAAGCAATGATTCCAATTTCCTTCCTCAGTGTCCCCCTTCCCAGCTCTGATGCCACAGAGCCTAGCCTGTGACCCTGTTCCCATTCCCCTCTTACTTTCTGATTGACTGCAGACTATATAGTAAAACTTGAGTTCTGCTTAGCTATACCTTAACCAATTATTTTACTGAAATTTAACTAACCAATCCTAACATATTGTTAACATGATTTAACCAATTATATCCCACCACCTTAATTGGTTTACACTCAACAAAATTAATTATACAGCAGACAGAAAAAAAATCACAGAACCAGACACAGATTATACAGAGAAACAATAGGAAAATGGAGCCTACAGTGACAGAACAACAAAGAAATGAGGATTTTACACCCCAACTATTGATAAGTGAGTTCTTGCCAGACAGGATGCTATCAAACTAAGTTTTCTTTAATCATCTTTATCTGGTGATGATAGGAATACAATTCTGTCCTGATAATGCCTAACAGCCCAATAGCACTTTATTTCAATGCGACTAGTTTGGAATGTAAGGATGTGACCATACGGTTCCCAGCTTATGGCTTCCTCTTCTGCTTAGCCAAAGGCCTTAGCCTAAGAACAAGGCCTTAGACTATTATAGTGAGAGAAGTCCTATACACAGGCAGACTGATTTTGATTCTTGTTTTGTACCTAGATAACTAGCTCAGTGGTAATGGAGATATCCCATCTCCTGGAACTGGAAGGGACCTTGAAAGGTCATCAAGTCCAGCCCCCTGCCTTCACAAGCAGGACCAAGTACTGATTTTGCCCCAGATCCCTAAGTGGCCCCCTCAAGGATTGAACTCACAACCCTGGGTTTAGCAGGCCAATGCTCAAACCACTGAGCTATCCCTCCCCCTCTTAGGTAGAAGAATATACCTAAATTCTTAAAGCATAGGCTTTTGCAGACAGGTGTGAATATCTATATCCTAACACTCCACCCCCTTTTTTTTTTGTCTTTTGGGATCCTCCTGCCCAGGTATCCCTGGAAAAGCATAGGACATATGGCAACACACTTTTTGATAAGGCCAGGCATCAAGGTGGAATGCGTCGTTGCTCCATTTGTCCCACTGCCCCTTGTGTAGTACTGTGCCCTGCACCTTCTCTTGTACGGACATACCACATCTATTTCAATTAGTGTTCCAGACTTCCCATTATAGTGGAGCCGGGTTGTCTAGTACACTGGCAGAGGTGTGTGTGTGACTACATTACTGATAGGTTATAATTAGTGGCTGTTTTGTAGGGGGTTGTGCCCTCCTTGATCATTTTCATATGCAACATAACACAAATACAGTTAACAATACACCAGCTGCTCATATTACTCCTAGTCATAAACCCCGAAGCTGGGTATCAGCACAGCCATGTGTGTTTTGTTCCAGTTGGTACATCTTCTCTATGGGCTGTCTGAGCAGTAGTATAGAAGCACCACTATAGTTAAGGTTATCTTATGACATCTGTTTAAAAGTCAATGTTTCTAGGTCCTCTAAAAACAACATGCTTAGTTGGAACTTTTGAAATTCTCTCTCTCTCTGGAGGGTGAAGGGTTAGTGACCCAAATTTGGAGTCATTTGATCCAGGAGTTCCAGAGATATCAGTCCCCCCCAAAATAGCTATTTTAGAAAAAGTTTCTGGGTTGTTGTTTTTTTGCCCAGCACTAGAGATCAAACTATTACTGAGCTATAGGTCAATATGGTCTCAACCTGTCAAATTTTACCCAAGGTAGTGCATGGAACTCACTAAATTTTGGGGGGTACCCAATTTGAGAACAGTAGTTAAGAAAGTGTCTATTTTTACACTGTGCATGCACCAATACAGAAAAACAGCTAGAGGATTTCTACTCCTGCCATTTTATATGCTGTAAAATTCTAATTCTTGTAAGTACGGTACTCTACATTCCAAATGGAGAATGAGAATGCCTTGAAATTCGGTGTGTCTTATTGTGCAGGGTAACATTAATGATCCAAACTTAGTCAGATTACTCCAAGGGGTTCCCAAGTGGCAGCTCCCCTGCACCACCACCACCCCCCAAAAAAAAAACCCAAACAAAAAACCTGTTTCCTTCTAGTGCCTTGTGCTATTAAATTGAACGATACACATGACTGGTTGAATCACAGCCCTCTTGACTGCTGGGAGCTCACCCTTCAATTAACATAATAAGGATAAATTAATCACAAGCCCCACTCTAAGATAAAAGGACTTTGGGGCTATGTGGCTAAGAGATTACCATCTATAACTCTCAAATTGTAGCAATTTGGGGATGAACATAATCAAAGTCTTTGGGAGAAAAATATTAGACCTGAATGCTTTTGGGAAGGAAGGGGGCAAAAGAGTGAAGGAATAGGGAGAAGAGTTTGGGGCTGCAGTGAGAGGAAAGGGGTTATGGCAGGGGCATCAAAAGAGTAGGGGGCTTACAATACCCTGCCAACTCCACCAAAGTACCCTAATGCTATTCCATTGTAACACAGTTGTACTTTGCTCCAGGCACTGGATGAGTCGAGTTATAAGAGGGGAAGGAGTAACAGAAATAGAAATGTTTGTACACCGGGGAACAGAGTTTTCAGAGAGAGGCATTCCCTGCTTGCAATGGTGAGGCCCAGGTACAATAGTGAGGAGGGTGCCAGATTGCATGGGCAGCCCTAACTGCATTTCCTGGTTTTCAGATGTCTAAGTTTGACATACCACCAAGCAATCTTAACTCATGGTAACCGTTTTGTTTTGTTTTTGGGCCACTGAATTAGTTTGTTTCACTTTGAAGTCCACTGGCTCGGAAGGTAAGAGTGAAAAACAAAAGGGAAAAGATAAGAAATTGGGCAGAGGACACTGCTCCAGAAAGGAAAGAGAAAAGGCAAAAGAAGTATTAATTTTTTAGAGATAAAAGAGATGTGAAAATTTGTTAAGAAAAAAGGCACCACTTTTTTTATGAGTGACATAAACATGAACAGTCACGGAACTGAATTATCACTTGTCTTGCTTCTCAGAACATTTCATAACCCTGTCCTGACACTGTAAATGTCGACACTTCTGCCTTCAAATTTAGTTTGTTGCCCAGAGAAAGTAATCTAAACCTCCACAGCTGTTTCGACTGCCACCATCTAAATACTTCTCCACAAAAGGTAGAGAGAAAAAAAATTCTGGTAGAAACCTGTCACAACAGCAGGACATTTCATATTATACCCACTGCAGCCCAGCCCGGCCCGAACAGGCAGCCTGCTGTTCTCTCTAATTGGGAAGACTCCCCTCCTCACCCGCCACCGACTCCTGGTGTCAAGGCTGTCTTTTCGTGAGACCCACCCCAACCTCAGGCTACCATGCCCTCCCCCTCTTCATAAACTCCCTTAGGAAGACTTTGGAAGTCTCTCTGCAGTACCCCGTATGATCCTTACATGCACCCAGTGGACAGGAGGGGGGTTGTCTCTATCACATCCTCCATTCCTTACACACTCAGAGAATCTCTTCCCCATCTTCACACACTCCCCAGGAGAGCTGGAGGTCTTCTCCACCATACCTCTTCCTCACAGACTATGGAGGGGGGTGTCTCTCTACGAGAACCCGCCCCCCCCCACCACACACACTCCCCCGCGGGCGGGGTATCTACCACATCCCTCACACATTGTGTGTGTGTGGGGGGGGAGGGTTATAGTGCCCCCCACGCCCCGGGGAGAGAGACCGTCCCATACCCCCTTCCTGAGAAGCTTCCCCCCCGTATCCACGGACACCCCAGAGCCTCCCCACCAACCGCCGCCCCTCCCTCAGCTTCCCCCGCCCAGCTGCCTCGAACTTCCCCTCCCGCCAGGGGCTGCTCCGGTCACCCGGAAGCGCCGCTCTCCCCACTCCAGCGTCCCGCCCGGCGACCCTCCTCCCCGGCTCCACCGCAAGCTCCTCACCTGCATGGACGCCATGATGGATCCGCCCCCCTCCCTTCTGCGCCGCCGGCGGGGACCCGAAGAGAGAGACGCAGCGGCGTCCCGCCCCCCTCCCGCCAGGTCACGTGGGGCCACAAGCTGAAAGCAGGAGGACGCATGCGCCAAGCGGCCAGAGGCCGGGGCTGCGGTAGGTACCGGCCCCGCCCCGCCCCGCCAGGGTGTCACATCACAGCGAGGCGACGGGTGCGGACGGGGCGGAAATAGGAATCGTGGCGAGGCGGCCTGTGCGCGGCGCAGGGCCTGGGCCACCCCGTGCCCACCGGCTCCGTCTGGGACGCGCTTGGTGGCTGGACTGGAGCCAGCGGAGCAGTAGCGCGCCCTGAGCCGGGGAAGGGGCGGGCGGGTGATGGGGCGTTGGGCGCTGCGCCTCTGGGGGAGCCTCCCCGCAGCGCCTGGGCGGGGTGCTCGGCAGCAGGAGAGACCCTGGGCCCGCCTGGATGCGGGGCCTCTGGGAGCAGGAGCTCGCCACCGCTCTCCAGTTCTGTTCGCCCCAGCGGCTGCTCCATGCGGGGGGGTTGAGCAGGATTGAGGGTTGCCAATTTTGGTTAGTCGTGTTCCTGGAGGTTTTTTCACACGATGTAATCTTGAATTAAGGATTAATCTTTAATTCCTGGAGACTCCAGGACAATCCTGGAAGGTTGGCATTGGATATACACACGTACTCCCGCCTCAACTGACTGCAGGGAAAGCTGCAGCAAGGTCACATGAGCATTTAGTCATTGTCCATTTCTCGAAAACTCTAGCTGGTCTCTACCGAGCATGTGCAAATTGTGATGTTTTAAATAATTAAATTATAACTGCTAAAGGTGGGTAGATTTTCCTGGAGGCAGCACACATCGCAACCCTGAGATGAAGGTCATGTCCCCACTAAATATTCATCCCCTGGCTCCAAAGCACATGGGTGCTAGAGCTTCTCAAAGAACAGGGCATCTGCATTTTTGTTTAAAATGGTAGAACAATGTATTTTTCTTTCATGTTCTCAGAAATAGCTGAAATAGTCCAGAAGGCTTCAAGTGGAAGGGAAACAGTTGGCTGGAAAACTTCAGCCCAAAGGGTTACATTTTGGTAAAGTTATATGCAACTGAAAACGAGTGACGTGTGGGGCAACCTTCATAATAGATAGGGCTACAGTCCTGCCTCTAATACTAGTTATTCCCCCAGTGTCCCCTCCCAGGCTGCAGGTCAGGTGTAGTATGTGTCTGGGTGAGTGCATGAATGTGGCTGGCAGATCACCCGTGAGATCGCATGATTTCCAGAGGCTTGTGTCACCACAAACAAATAAACTGGAAAGTTTCTAGTATGATGCTGGGCAGCTCATCCCATTAGCTACTCTAGAAAATCTGCTGTGTCATCATCTAGTGGTCTGTAGACCACTAAGTCCTGGGTTCCTTTTGTCCTATGTATTGCGGATCATGTAGCTGCATTCAAAGATTTTTAGTACATATGGCCAGACATTTTTTGAGTGGTGCACTTGAAACATAAATCTTTTACGTGTACATGCACAAACACCCCCCTTTTAATTGTGCAAGTATTTTATTTAAAAAAAACCACATGTGGTGTGTTGGATTGTCCATTCAGTGATTGGAACTGGTCCTATTACCAGAAGTTGCCATCTTAATAAATCTCTCAAGATAGTTGAGTCCAAAGCTGACTGCAAGACTTACAAAGGGATCCCACTAAACTGGGTGACTGGGCAGTACCTGGAATATGGCGTGTGGTTCTGGTCGCCCCCTCTCAAAAAAGATATATTAGAATTTGGAAAAGTACAGCAAAGGGCAATGAGAATAATTAGGGGCATGGAATATCTTCCATACAAGGAGAGATTAAAAAAATTGGGGCTGTTCATCTTAAAAGAGACAACTAAGAGGGGGATATGATTGAGGTCTATAAAATCATGAAGATAGGGGAAAGTGAATAGGGAAGTGTTATTTACCCCTTTACATAACACAAGAACTAGGAGTCACCCAATGAAATTAATAAGCAGGTTTAAAACAAACATAAGGAAGTACTTCACACAATGCATAGTCAATCTGTGGAACTTGTTGCTATGGGATGTTGTGAAGGACAAAGGTATACCTGGGTTCAAAAAATAATTAGATAAGTTCATGGAGAGTAGGTCCATCAATGGCTATTTGCCACGATGGTCAGGAATGCAACCCCTTGCTCCGGGTGTCCCTAAACTTCCAAATGCCAGAAGATGGGACTGGCTGACAGGACGGATCACTCAATAATTGCCTGCTCTGTTCATTCCCTCTGAAGCATCTGGCTACTGGCAGAGACAGGATACTGGGCATGGGCTAGATGGACTAGTAAGGCTCTTCTTATTACCAAAGTAGGAATTAATTGTCTTCCATATTAGAAAGCATTGGATTTCAGAAAGTTTCAAAGGTTTGTTTGGTGGGGAAGTGGGCAGTTTTAGATGTTTTTATTGGATTGGAATAACACAAAGGTCATAAACCCTTTCTAACACACAAATAAAATATATGAAAGTAGGATATAGTGAAATACAAATGAACATGATTGAGTACGCTCTTCGTGTGTAGAGAAGAGAGATTTGTAAAACTCTATAACCCGTCTTTCTTTTTCTCCACAGATTATTTCAGTTGTGTTCTCCCCACACCTCCATGCAAAACATAATGTGGAACTCTGATAGCGAAAGCTAAAAAATTGATTGTGGAGAAATGCACAGTCCAACCCTGAAAAAGTGTGTGACTGAAGTTTGAGAAAGTGGGAATGGTTAAAAAAAAAAAGGCTCATTTCTGCACCACCAAAACAAAATGAAGTGTTCCCACTTGAATATTTGATGTATCTACCAAAAAAGAATACCTAGTTATCTCTATAACCTGTATCCTCCTTCACCTTTCTGCTGTATGTTAGATTAATGTCAAGTCCAGCATTTGGATTGTAAACTTTTTGGGGGTAGAAAGCTGTCTTCTGTGTGTTTTCCCACTTAACCCATCTATGGACACTATAAAATCTCAGCTCCACAGCTATAGGGAGGAGAAGAAAGAAGTGAGAATGGGGAGGGCTGAAGTTTAATGGGTTAATGAAGAGGACAGATTTTTGAGATATCGTGAAAGGGTAGCATTCACTGAAAACATTTGGTATATACATCTACAGATTATTTAATTTCAAAAGAGGATGTTGCAAAAAAAAAAAAAGAACATAGCAGTCAATCACCTAATAGCTGTTGGGACTCTCTTCTCTTCACTGAAAGCATTTATGTTTTGAAAGCAAAGGTAGGCCAATGCCTGATCAGCACATGTAAATTCTAGAAGGGGAAGGAGCCAGTAGCCTGCCAAAAGACTGAGAAAGAGGCTTTAAGATGCAATCTAGAAGCATTTTCATGCTAAAATAAATGACAAGATCACATTTCCAAGTGAAATCTTGGTCACAGTGAAGTTAGTGAATGTAAACAACTCAAGGTGGGATTGATGTAGGGTTAACTTTGCTACTGCCCTTTGACACAGTTAAAATATTAAATGGAACACCATAGTTAGTTTTACTAAGTCGTGTTGTTTTACATGAACCAAAACGTTTACCCTAAAATACATTTTTAATGCCATGTTATACACATAGCAAGCATATCAAGTTTAGACAATGGGCATGTGTTCAGCTGTAAACATGCATATTGATTAGTCAAAAGGGGCATAATTACAGTGGACTAAAAAGCACCTTTAAGACTAACAGGTATATTGGAGCATAAGCTTTCGTGGGTGAATACCCACTTCGTCATACGCATTTAGTGGAATAAAACTGATTTGAAACCATTGTAATGAATTTTTTAATCCTGTTCCAGAAAACCCAGGTCAAGGTTGAAAGATGTGTGTGTGTGTGTGTGTGTGTGGCTTCCAGCACACGCCATACAGTGCAAACTAGATTTTATTTTGTATGTTCTACTATATATAGTACATATTAAGGCCAGCTTGAAAGGACTTTGAGTTAGTTGTTATAAATACTAATAAAAAATTACTAATTTCTCTTTCATGTCTTTTGCTACTATAGGTGCTCAGCTGCAAAAATACACAGCCCTGACATGCCCCTGAATTTATGAAAAATCTCTCCTGTATTTAGTTACACTTATGAAGGTTTTTAATCCAACCCAAACTGTTTTGCTGTGTTATTTACTAAAATATACTCATGCAATATCCAGTGCTAACCCAATTCTGTCCTCACTCCTACACAACCCCATCGATACCAAAAGTAAGCAAAAGGTACAATTTGGACCTTTGTGTATAAGATAAGGCCTAAAAGGATCATCATTTATCTTGTTTAGGAAACTATTAATCTGATTCTGGGCCTGCTGAAGTCAATGGCAAAGCTTCCACTGACTTCAGCGGGAGCAGGATCAGCTGCATTATGGCTACCAAAGGTATTATTTATGCAAATTTGGCCACCTACTTTTTCAGCAGTGGCACTGGATAATCCTCTAATTTTTATGTGAAGAAAACTTTAGCACCTTTTTTTATTAGATTCTATTGGAATATGGGCAATCTGAGTGTTACACATACTGTGGCTGTATCCTCTACTTCCCCTCCGCCAATTTGTTTCATCTGTGTGTGATATTGTAACCTAGATCGCAAACATTTTCAGGATAGTGTCTTTTAAAGAAAGGTTTTTAAAGTGCCTAACACAATGGGGCCCCACTCTCAGATTAAGGCCTAAGGCACAACAGTAAAACAAACAGTAGAACACACTGGAAAGAACTCTCGGCTGGTCACAATAGAACTGAGTAAATATACCACAATGAATAGTTTGTTCAGCAAATAATTCCAGTTTTCTCAATTTGTTCATGAACAGGTCATGGAACTCTTTGTTCTAAAGTATTCACTAATTTAGACAGTGAAAAATTCTCTTTTGGAATATGATTCACAAACAGTTGCACAAATTCTCAGTTTGCATTTCACCCCAATGCTGAGGACTGGTACAAGGCCCTACTTATGGATTGTGCAAGGGAAGGAGGGCTGCCTGCATGCCATGAGAAGAGACTTCACACCAGCCCTACAGAAGATCACACCAGGGAGTAGGGCAAGGGAGGGACAGTGGATCTTCATTTATGCTTGTATAGTGATGCTAGTACTCTGGGTAAATAGTGCAGAAGGGCAGCTTGAAGACCAGCCATTATAGGAAGGTGGGGGGTCTAAGTGGCTGCTGAAAATAACCAACACAATAGATGAAATTCATTCTACCTATATAAAGCTTCAGTATTGGGCCTCTAAGGTCTAACACTGCACCAGCAAAGTTAACAGTTTTGCCATGGACTTCAATGGTGCACAATCTCACTCTTAGAATCCAACTCCAAATTTTGTACAGGTAGAATGAATTTCGTGTATGTGTTGGTTACTTATATATTATAGACTTATAGAAAGAGGCCTTCTAAAAAAGTTAAAATGTATTACTGGCACACCACTTCTGAAAGGTTGCCGACCCCTGGTCTATAATATATAACTAAACTATTGTTGTATGTAAAGTAAATAAGGTTTTTAAAATGTTTAAGAAGCTTCATTTAAAATTAAATTAAAATGCAGAGCGCCCCCCCCCCCCCCGTGACAAAGTGGGACTGTTCTTAATGTTTTCCTCAGTTTCCCCTATGCAGTTCTTAAGTATATAGGTGGTGGGATAAGGGTGTATGGTTGCTGCAGAGCAAAGGGCCAGTGCACATAAATGCCCGACACTCTGCCTCCTAGCAACTGATGGCCTGGGCCCCTCCTCGGCAAAGGTGCCAACTGAAGGTGTTGGAGACAAAGGGATCAGGTGACCTCCTGGCCCGGGAAAGAGACAAAGCCCAGAGAAGGAGGGGCTGGATGGGAGTTTGGGGCTAGCTGGGGACTGGAAGGGAGGGCAGACAGGGGTCTGCCTCACTGGGCCCCAGAATGGACCCGGCAGAGGGGTCCCGTTCGCTGGACCTACAAGCTCTGTTTTAGACCGTGTTCCTGTCATCTAATAAACCTCTGTTTTACTGGCTGGCTGAAAGTCACATCTGACCGCAAACTGGGGGGTGCAGAACCCTTTGGCTTCCCCAGGACCCTGCCGGGGCGGACTCGCTGTGGGAAGCGCACGGAGGGGCATATGCTGAATGCTCCCAGGAGAGACCCAGGAGGTGAAGCCGTATGAGCTTCTTGCCCTGAAGACGGTCTGCTCCGAGGAAGAGAAGGCTCCCCAAAGTTCTGACTGGCTTTGTGGGGAGCAGTCCCAGAGCATCACCCAGGGACTCTGTGACACACACACACACCCCCGACCAGTGACCAGGACCTGGGCAGTGTGAGTGCCACTGAAAATCAGCTCACGTGCCATAGGTTGCCTACCGCTGGTTACAAATATAGTCAAATCAAAATTTGCTTTTGAATTCAAATGGCTATTTGCATACAATTTTTTCCATTATTTAACATAGTTTTTTTCTCTCATGATGAGCATATTGTTTGTTTTTATGTGAATAAGCAGTAAATAAAGATTAAAAATAAAATATAAAACAAGTTTACTAAGCATTAATTTCTGATTTTAGTGAATATTAAAAGTATTTATATTAGAATTTGAGAGGAAATGCACAGAATCACAAGCACCTTTGTTGGGTTGGGTCCAGACCAGTTTTATTCCACCACTTTCCATCCCCCATTATCACCTATAAAGTTTTTGCAAGAGAGAAGTAAAAGGTTAATTTTATAAAAGTATTACTAATGTCTTGAATATTTCAGATACTAAACTGCATCTTACTGCGATTCCTTGCAAATTCTGCCACTCTGGTCATGTTGCACCTTGTTTTCTTTTGTCCTGCCTCCTCCACCTTCACCTCTTATCTACTTATCCCACAGAAGTTACTTGTACAGTCACATTAATCTCCCTTTGTTAGTCCAGTGGCCTAGCAACCCTAATCTGCAGTGCCAGGAAGCCACATCTCACACATGAGGAGGTCTGTATACTTCACAAAGGAATTGTGTTTGTTTCCCATTTGACCAGTCTGGTAATTTAAAGAAGGATATTGACCTGTGCAATGCATTAGGAATTTCTCAGGAACTGACTTCACCTACATAAAACCACCCACTGTACCTGCATCTCTCCAGCAAAATAGGAAGAGAAGTGGAATCAAACCAGCAAAACAGGAAAAAAAATAAAATGAAAATACATGAGAAATGAAAGACAGCTAGAAGTAAAAAATACTCCTGAGTTTATGCTGTAATCTCTTGTGCAATTTATGCCATGCTTCTAGGCTAGGATTTTAAAAGAGAATGGAATTAGGCAGCCAGGATAATAGTACTTCCTTACCTCACAGGGGTGTTGTAAGGATAAATGCAATTAAGGATTGTGAGAAGCTCAGATATTTTAGGAGCTATATAAATACCATAGCTAGTTAGTGAATGATGGAATAAATGAAATAGTCATCTCTTTCAGTATTCTGGGACGTGAGGCGATAAGACATTAGCAATTATCTTCAAAAACTCATGGAAGATGAGATTCCATAGGACTGGAAGAGGACAAATAAAGTACCAATATATAAAAAGGGGAATAAGGACAACCCAGGCAATTATAGACCAGTCAGCTTAACTTCAGTACCCAGAAAAATAATGGAGCAAATAATTAAGCAATCAATTTGCAAACAATTAGAAGATAAGGTGATAAGAACAAATCACGTCAAACCAACCTAATTGCTGTCTTTGACAGGGTAAGCAGCTTTGTGGATGGGTGGGGGAGGGGGGTGGCATATCTTGATTTTAGTAAGGCTTTTGATACTGTCTTACATGACCTTCTCATAAACAAACTAGGGAAATACAGTAGCTTCATCTAGGCTATAAGGTGGGTGCATAAATGGTTGGAAAATCATTCCCAGTGCTTCACAGTCAAGCTGGAAGGGCATATCAAATGGGGTCCTGTAGGGAGTGGTCCTGGGTCCAGTTCTGTTCAATATCTTCATAAATGATATAAATAATGGCATAGAGACCACTTATAAAGTTTGTGGAGGATACCGAGCTGGGTGGGGTGGCTAGTGCTTTAGAGGATAGGATTAACATTCAAAATGATCTGGATAAACTGGAGAAATAGGCTGAAGTAAACAGGATGAAATTGAATAAGGACAAATCCAAAGTACTCCATTTAGGAAAGAACAATCAATTGCACGCATACAAAATGGGAAAGAACTGCCCAGGAAGGAGTACTGTGGAAAGGAAGCTGGGGGTTATAGTGGAGAGAAAGCTAAATATGAGTCAACAGTGTAATACTGTTGCAAAAAAAGCAAATACTGGGGTGTATGAGTAGGAGCATTGTAAGCAAGACATGAGAAGAAGTAATTCTTCCACGCTACACCACACTGATAAAGTCTTAATGGAGTAGTGTCCCATTCTGGGCGCCACATTTCAGGAAATATATGGACAAATTGGTGAAAGTCCAGAGGAGAGCAACAAAATGATTCAAGGTCTAAAAAACATGACCTATGAGGAAAGTTTGAAAAAATTGGGTTTGTTCAGCCTGGAGAAGACTGAGCGTGGACAAGTACATAAAAGTTTGTTACAAGGAGGAGGGAGAAAAAAATTGTTCTCTAACGTCTGAGGATAGGACAAGAAGCAACAGTCTTAAATTGCTGCAAGGGAGTGTAACGGGGTGCTCACTGCACCCCGCTGCGTTCAGCCTCCTGGCCCTGCTCCCCAGTGAGTCAGAACCATTCCAAGCCTGTGCAATACCCATGCTCTTTATTCCCGTGTCCGGTCCCCACCACCAAGCTCCAACTATTTACAGCTTATTTACAGGTTTGGCCTAGCACAGGCACCACTAGCAACAGGGTAGTAGGCGTGCCTGGCTCCTTCTGAGCCTATTCCCCCTTCCTGGTCTCTGCCCCCCTTGTACTCCCTCCCAAGCTTTTAGCCCTTGTTAAGGAGGCTGGTAGATGTGGCCAGTTTCCAGGCCAGTCCTAGCTAGTTGCTCAGCCCCACCCCATTGCCCCTGATTGGGGCTGGAGTAGCAGGAGCTGATTAGGGATTCCTCTGCAGCACCCTGCCACAGGGTGGTTGAGGTTGGACATTAGGAAAAACTTCCTAACTGTCAGGGTGGTTAAACACTCGAACAAATTGCCTAGGGAGATTGTGAAATCTCCATCATTGGAGATAATTAAAGAACAGGTTAGACAAACACCTGCTAGGGACAGTCTAGTTATTACTTGGTCCTGCCTTGAGTGCAGGGGACTAGACTAGATGACATAGATGTCCCTTCCAGTCCTACACTTCTATGATAGATACATCCCACTGAAAATGAATGTGAGTTGGGTACCTAACTCCTTTTTGCCTTTGAAAATCTTCTCCCTAGTGACTTATGGGGGGAGGGGAGGGGGAACAGATCACTATGTTTAAAAAGCAATTCTGTAGTGTATGTAGTTCTTCCAAAATCAGTTTTCATATTTGACACAGTCAGTTGAAGAAAACCTTTTTCAGAACCAGCAGAGTCAACTATGTTAATTATGGCATACGTTGAACACAAGGGCTCAGAAGTTACTCATTGTTAATAAATAGCTTTATGATGCTCTATAGAAAGTACAGCCAATACTTAAATACATTTTTTACTTTTATTTAGAAAGCTTATGAACTAAAAGCCTTCAACATAAATCCAAAGTGTAGTTAAATGGCTTGCTAACTGCTTAATTGTAAGTGATTCCAACCTTGTAACTTATAGAAAATGAGGAACAGAGAGATTAAAGATATATAAAACATCTTATAAAGCTAGTACATAATTAAGGTAAGACTGAAGGAGAAAAGATGACAAGTTCATTATACAGCAGTATAATGGACTAAAAGTTTATGAAACTTCAAAAGATGGTAGAGACCTCACATAAATACCAGAAAAGATCAAAAAGGACTTTGCAAAGAGGAGATGCTACATATTATCAGAAGGAACACAGAATTGTGCAGTATTAGCCAACAAGGTTACACCACCCTAAACAGAAGTACCCCAATTTAAATATTGGCAGAGACAACAGAACAGCGTATGGCAAAACAAGAGACCCTAGAAAGGGATGTTCTGAGCAAGTGTTTATTGGCAGCATAAAATGCTGAAATTCCAAAAGCAGAAGCAGGATGCCCCATGACATTTGCATGTAGAGATAAATAGAGTTTAGGTTTTGAGAGCAATCTCACAATAAATGTGCAGTTACAAACATGAAACTAGAGAACAGATGCCGCCTTCTCTCATTGACTATAAAAGGAAATGCATATAGCAAACTAGTATTTTAAATGGACTTCAATTTATATGAAGTAAGATTTGGGTTCTGGATTAAAACACATCAGCTTTTCAAAAAGTGAAGCAGTCAGATAGCCCACATGAATAAATCAACCCTCATGCTTTCAACAAATAGCTTCTCACAAGCCAAACCATCATCTGGACAAGAAACAAGACAAAACTTTTTTTTTTAAAAATAGTAGAAGAGCTGCACGTTTGAAATTTCTATTTTTTAATTCAACTGGTGCAAACACTTAATGTACATGTACTTACACCAATTTAACCTTTGCTTAAATCAGTTTAGGTTAATTAATCTAAACTGATTTAAGCAAAGGTTAAACTGGTGTAAGTGCATGTACATTAGGGGCCAGAACCAGTTTAGCTTCATCTATTTAAAATAGCTCTAGTTAAACTGATGCAATTTTTCTACTGCAGACTAGGCCACAGTCTGCTGCTGAATTACTAGTAAGAGCTAAGATTGATCACAGATAAACATCTTGCTAACTTTCTGTTGATTTCCTTAGGAAGGACCACAGAAATACTAGAACATGACTACAGTAATAATACTGCTGTGAACTGAGGTTTTTACATCTGGTGATTCTCAATAGATCTACAGTGCATCTTATCTACACACCAGCTTCACTTGATAAGTAACTTTTAGATACATACATTCTTTTACCTAAATCATAATTTTATTCTAAATTAAATACTTCTCAGAGGGTACGTACTTAATTATGAAAAACTTGAAAGTGACTTAGATGTTAGTGAGATATTCACCTGTAATCTACAAGTTTCACATAGCTCTCCAGAAATAATTCTGACGCAAATAATGGAGTGCAATGGACTGGAAAATCTGTTAGTTCAGCAAAACACTGCTTCTACGGAAATAGTGTTTACATGCATTGAGAAGATAGCTGAAAGAAAGAATGCATGCTAAAAGCAGATAGATCTTAGGCATTTTTCAGATAAAACATGTTTGGTGATATCACACCAAACAGAGCTTTTCAGAGCTCAGACAAGAGATAGTGAACTTAAGGAGTTTTTAAGCTAAAGAATTCACTCATGTTTTAACATTTGGTTAGAGTGACAGAAGAATTTATGGCAAACTAAGATTAGAGTTACATATTACCTATGGTTACACATCATGGTGATTTTCAAGAGAAGATAGTTACAGTGTTCAACTGTTAAATGAATATGAGAAGTTGGTGATATTTCTAGTGGAGAAGGAAAAGGCCCAACTGGTAAATTAATGCTTAACTGGCAATAAATCAAAATCTCACTACAGAGGTAGTTATTCTAATTCAATACTATTCTGGGAATTGATTTTTGGAGCCAATATGGAACTGTAGATGCTTAATTCAGGTTTTTATTAGTTACTTAACAGAATATCCAAATCATTCGTTTCAACTTGGTAAACACTATCATTTAGTGTAATTACCAAAAACATAATATGATGTTGAACTA